>NC_029772.3:49482437-49487988 GCF_000817695.3 Arachis duranensis | reverse complement strand
CTAGCCCCTTTTTAATAGCTAGGCATGTCATATTGATTTAAGATATGAGTGGTGAGATCGGAGGCTTAGAAGTATGAAATTTGGCTTTTAAAACTCAAAAATCAACTTTGGGATGAAAACAGGGCCACGCGTACGCGCACTCCACGCGCACGCGTGAATGGCCTCAAAACTTCATCGATGCGCAAGCGTCATGCACGCTAACGTGTGGATTAAACATTTGCCAATCGACGCGTACGCGTCAACCACGCGTACGCGTGGGTGTTCTCGTGCCCCAGGCACAACCCTAGCACAATTCTGGCATGACTCTCTGGAAAATGGCTGGGCATTGGGTGCAGCACCATCGGCGCGCCCGCGCACATCACGCGCACGCGTGGATGGCATTTTTGGGAAGAACGGCGCGCACGCGCCAAGCGCGCCCACGCGCAAGGGGTCATTCTGCTAAAAATTTTTCTAAGTTAAAAGCTGCAGAATTCACTAATTTAAACCCCAATCTTCTAACGGACATAACTTTCTCATTTTAAATCGTTTTTCACTCGTTCTTCGAACGGCACGGACATTCCGGATCCAATTTCATTTCTAAAAAGATTTGGTACAAAACATAGATCCGTAGTCTAAGTTATGTCCCGCCAAAATATGCCCAAAAACCATGTTTTTCATAAAAACCACAAAGTGCCATTTGCAAACAAGCCATTTCCAACTCTTTTCAAAATCAATCAAAACATGCCATTTTCATCCCTTTCCTTTGAAATCAATCAAAATACATCAATTTCAACATCAAGCCTCCTCAACTCACATATTGACACTTTACCACAATATACAAAATCACTATTTCATCATTCTAACCCACTTCACCCAAGTGGCTCAAACTCAAATATATTGACATATCGTATACTCTTACTCATGCCAATTCTCAACAACACCAATTCTAATAAATCATCATTGTACACAATCAATATCATACTCACCATCAACATGATTCAACCCACAATTCAACCATAACCAATCATCAAGCATATATCACAACATGCATATTCCTCATACATCATACCATCAAGGCATCATTAACCATCATCACATATATGACCACATCATATATCTCAATCATTTAACAACATAAACCATTCAATGCCTATCTTAGGGCCTCTAGCCTAAGTATTTCCTACCACATTACATATTAGATACGGAAAACCGAAACCATACCTTAGCCGATTTTCCCAAGCTCAACCGGAGCACTTCCAAACTACTTATCCACAAGCTCTCAAGGCCTCAACACCTCCAAGAACAGATTTTTCACCACCAAACCCTTTCCAAGCTTTTCAAAATCACCAATCAAGCTCCAACATCCACACATACAAAACCTAAGCCACAACCATCATACCCATACACAACATCTCAAAACCCAAACATCATAAAATCACAAATCACACTAGGGTTGAGAATCTTACCACACCCAAGGTCCAAGGAGACAAGATTAACCTTCTCCTTCAAGAGAGTTAGGTCCTATAACATCAAAGAACCCAAAACCTCAACATTTCACCCATGGAACTCGAAAATAAGGGCTGAGATTTCGAACAGCAACACGTGGCTTACCTCAAGATTGGTTGTATGGGTTTTGTAGAGCTCTCCGCGGTGAACGCGTGGCCGCAAACGGAGCGGCAATCGGAGCTCTAGATCAAAAGTTATGGTGGTTTGAAGATCAAGTGAGAGAAAGAACTTGAGAGAGTGTTCTTCCTCCCCTCTCTTCAATTTCAGCATGTATTAGTGTTGTGTGAGGAGAGAGAGTGCTGAAAACTAGGGTTTTGGTTTAGTTTAGTTGGGCCAAGGGCCCACTTTGGGTCCGGTTGGCCCGGTTTGACCCGTTTGGTCCAATCTTGGCCCGAATTCTATAAAATTAGTACCAAAATTCTCGTCTCAATCTCCTCTATCACATTTAGCCATAAAAATCACATTTTAGGCTTTCTAGAATAAATTCTCATTTATGGGTTAATTAGCCGTTAATTAACCGGGTCTTACAGCCTTTAATGAAAGGCACGCTACCAAGAAACAAAAAGGAAGTGGACATTTAATTTATTTTGCTTAAATTCTTTAGTTAATGTTCATAACTTCCTTTCTTCTCTCTTTTGCTTCTAACCTTCGGTCATAACACAGAGAAACCATGGAAGCTAAGCATAGCCACCGAAGAGAAAAAGAAGCACGCAACAAGACCATCAAAATGATGGCACGAAAAAGAAAAAGAAAAGTATGTTGTGGCTAAGATCTTCTTCACTTGTGGTAAGATTTTGTGATGAGATATTAGCCTCTTCATACCAAAAATGGTAGAAGGATATTCGGCCAGCAAGGAAGATCTATGGAGGATGGCTTGTCTCTGATTCTGCTCAACCACCACAGAAAGTAGCTAGAGTGGCGAAGTGATGGAGGAGGCAGAGATTGGAGCAGATGAAGCCATCATCATCATGAAGCATCAAGGGCCAGAAATCCATCTTGGAGAGCAAGCCAAGGATGGAGCACTCGGATTGATGAAGGGTGATGACCAAGGAAGGACTAGAGGTACTTGCATGTTGGTTTTTGCATGGATAACCTCCTCTCTCTTTCTGGTTGAACCGGTTTGTTCTGCATGGAGAAGAAGTTAAGCTTGGTTTGTTTGGTTTCAACTGTGGAGGCTTCACTCTTCTATAAAAAGGGTGAACAGCCATGGTTTGAAGCAAGGAAAGAAAGTGAGAGTGCAAGGCACAGAAGTCTCATAGCTACCTAAGCTTACAGATTTTCTTCTCCTTCAATGTATTCTGTTTAGTATTTTTCTGTTTAATTTTGTCATGTCTTGAGTCTCATGGAAAAAGGCAAACAGTGAGGTTTGTATGAAAAAGCCATAGAGCGGAAAAAGGCAGAGAGTGCAAAATTAAAAGAAAAAGCCATAGATGTCTTAGAGTTCCTTTGTACGTCTATGTTGTGTTTCATGATTCTGTGGGAATCCCCTTGTAAGTTGGGTTAGCACTTCACAGTTTGTAATCTAGAAGATTATAGTGAAATTCCATCATGTTTGTGATGGAGACTGGATGTAGGCTGCACTGCACTTAGCGGCTGAACCAGGATATATCTGGGTGTAATCTTCTCTTTCTTCCAACTTCTATTCTGTTTTTACTGTTCGGATGAAAAATCAAAAAAATGTCTCGTGCCAAGTGACGAGACAAAAGTAAAAAGTCTCGTGGCTAAGGACGAGACAAAAATAGAAAAGTCTCCTCAAAGACCAGAAAGTGTAATCAAGGAAAAGGGGGCTAAGATTCAACCCCCTTCTCTTAGCCACTAAAACCATCAATTGGTATCAGAGCTTTGTCTCAAAGAGATCAAGCTTTGCAACTTGGAGAAAAGATCCTCATGGCAGAAAGCAGTGGCTCAAATCTGGTATCCTACAATCTCACAGAGGGACAGTCAAGCAACAGACCTCCTCTTTTCAATGGGAAAAACTATACCTATTGGAAGGAGAGAATGAAGATCTTTGTGCAAGCAGTAGACTACAGGCTTTGGAAGATCATCCTAGAAGGACCACAGTTTCCTATTACACAAGTGTTGAAGGAGTAGTCACTCTTAAACCAGAAGCAAGCTGGACCGTGGAAGATAGGAAGAAAGTGGAGCTAAATGCCAAGGCCATAAATCTACTCAACTGTGCTATCAGCTTCGAGGAGTACCGACGGGTATCACGACGCACAACGGCAAAGGAAATCTGGGATAAATGACAAATCACTCATGAAGGAACCACCATTTTAAAGAAGACTCGGATAGACATGTTAAACATGGAATATGAAATGTTCACAATGAAGGAAGGAGAATCTATTGATGAACTGTTCGAACGGTTCAATACCATCACTGTTGGCTTGGATGCTATGGGAGTAACACATTCCAATTCTGTGCTTGTGAGAAGAGTGCTGAGATGTCTCACTAAAGAGTGGGAAACAAAAGCTTTGATTATTTCTGAGAGCAGTAATCTTGATTCCATGACACTTGATGATTTGAGAGGAAACCTTCTTGCTTTTGAAAACACTTATTTGAAAAAAGAGTCAAAAAAGAAAGGAATTGCATTTTCTTTTGTAACTAATCCTATGGATGATGAATCCAGTGATAACTCCTCTGAAAATGAATTTGTGTTGTTTGCCAAAAAATTCAGGAAAATGGTGAAGTTCAAAGGCAAAGGTGGCAGCTCAAGGAAAATGAAGAAAGACCTTAGCAAAGTGACTTGTTTCAACTGCAAGGAAATTGGGCATTTTAAATCTGATTGTCCCAAGTTAAAAAAGGAGGAGAAGAAAAAAGGAGGAAAGAAAAAGGGTCTAATGGCATCATGGGAAGACTTAGAAAATGACTCAAACAGTGATGAAGAATCTGAGACCAAGTCACAGCCTTGCCTCATGGAAAATTATGTAGATCAGGTATTTTTTCAAAATCCTGACACTGAAGACCTTCATCTTATGATAGATCACCTTTCTGAAAAAATAAGATGTTTTCTGACTGATAATCAAGATCTTGAACAACAAATTTTCATTCTTAAAGCTGAAAATGATTTTCTCAAAGAAAAGCTAAGGGAGGCTGAAACTGCTTGTGATCTTGTGGAAGAAAATAAGCAGTTGAAAGCTCAACTTAGAAGCTGTAAAAGTGATCACTCGGTAGTTGCATATGTAAACTGTTTAAAGGAAAATGAAGAGTTGCTGAAAAAGGTCAAAAGTCTTGAAAATGACTTAGCCAAATTTACTCAAAGTTCTGAAAATCTAAATCAAATTTTGGCTAGTCAAAAATCACTCTTTGATAAAGCTGGTTTGGGGTTTTATAAATCTGATAGGAAACCTTCTTTTAAAGATAAAGCTTCTTCATCCAGTGACACAAGGTTTCAAGATCCCACCAACTTTAACAAAACAGCAACTCCAAGGTTTTGTAGGTTGTGTAATCGAAGTGGTCATTTTCCCGTTCAGTGTTTCTTTGGTGAAAGAATGGTTAGTGATAAAGTTTACAAAGTTATTTTTGATTACAATGATTTGGGACATAAGAGATGGTTTAATGTGAAAGGATCCAAGAAGATTTGGATACCTAAGGTCACTTGAGCTTATTTTGTAGGTATGCCTAGCATCCAAGAGGAAGGAAAATATGTGGTATATGGACAGTGGATGCTCTAGGCATATGACCGGAAAGACAACCTTCTTCATAAAGCTTGATGAATATGATGGAGGACTTGTCACTTTTGGTGATGATGGTAAAGGAAAGATAGTGGCCGTTGGAAAAGTTGGTAAAAGCTTTTCATCTTGTATAAATGATGTTCTTCTTGTAAATGGTTTGAAACATAATTTACTTAGTGTAAGTCAATTGTGTGATTTAGGATTTGAAGTGATTTTTAGAAAGTTTGTGTGTTTGGTAGTTTGTGAAAAAATTGGGGATATTCTTTTTGAAGCTAAAAGATGCAACAATGTGTATGGATTAACTCTTGAGGACTTGAAAGAACAAAATGTAACATGTTTTACATCTCTTGAATCTGAAAAATGGCTATGGCATAGAAAGTTGGGTCATGCTAGCA
>NC_029772.3:49480669-49482284 GCF_000817695.3 Arachis duranensis | reverse complement strand
TCAACCAAAAGGCCATTGGAGATGTTACACATTGATCTTTTTGGTCCAACAAGAACTCAAAGTTTAGGAGGCAAACACTATGGCTTGGTGGTGGTAGATGATTACTCTAGATTTGGTTGGGTAATTTTTCTTGCTCATAAAAATGATGCTTTCCATGCTTTTTCAACCCTTTGCATGAAAATTCAAAATGAAAAGGATTTAAAAGTAGCTCATTTGAGAAGTGATCACGGAAAGGAATTTGAAAACCAAGACTTTGAAAAATTCTGTGATAACTTTAGAATTTCTCATAATTTTTCATGCCCTAGAACACCTCAACAAAATGGGGTTGTTGAAAGAAGGAATAGAAGCCTTCAAGAAATGACTAGGGCTATGTTATGTGAGAATGAGGTTCCTAAATTTCTATGGGTTGAAGCTGTAAATACAGCATGTTATATTTTGAATAGGACAATAATTAGAAAAGGGTTGAAAAGAACTCCTTATGAGCTATGGAAAGGAACCCTTCCAAATCTTAAGTACTTTCATGTTTTTGGATGCAAATGTTTTATGCTTAACAACAAAGAAAATCTTGGTAAGTTTGATCCAAAATCTTATGAAGGAATGTTTGTTGGATATTCTACCACTAGCAAAGCCTATAGGATTTACCTTAAAGAACATAGAACCATAGAGGAATCCATACATGTTACTTTTTGTGATTCTAACTTAATTCCCAGTACTGTGATAGATAGTGATTCGGATTGTGAAGGAGCTAGAACAAGCAAAGAAAATCACAAGTCTGCCCAAATTGAAGAATCTGCCAGTCCAGAATTGTGTCGTCAGATTGGATGAGACATTTCTATTTTGTCTCCTGAGCCAGCACGAGAAACTGAAACAATGAGACCAACAAAAACTCATCAAAGTTCAACACCACAAAGGAAGCCTAGAGAATGGAAGTCTATGAGGGGTTATCCTCATGACTTCATCATTGGTGATCCCTCCCAAGAAATGACAACATGATCCTCAACCAAAAGACAATCCAAACCAAGCAACTTTGCACTCTTGTCACAATTGGAGCCCAACAATGTCAAATAAGCTCTTGAAGATCCATCATGGGTCAAAGCTATGCAAGAGGAGCTTGCACAATTCGACAAGAATGAGGTTTGGACACTAGTACCTCATCCGGATGGTAAGAAAGTTACGGGTACTAAGTGGGTGTTTAAAAATAAACTTGGTGGGAATGGACAAGTTGTTCGTAACAAGGCTAGATTAGTGGCCCAAGGTTACGATCAAGAAGAGGGAATAGATTTTGATGAGTCTTTTGCTCCAGTAGCTAGAATGGAAGCAACTAGGTTGCTTCTTGCCTATGCTGCCCATAAGGGTTTCAAAATGTTTCAAATGGATGTCAAATGTGCTTTCCTCAATGGCTTTATTGATAGAGAAGTGTATGTGGCCCAACCCCCCGATTTTGAACATAAAGATTTTTCAAGTCATGTTTTCAAACTTTCAAAGGCTCTTTATGGCCTTAGGCAAGCTCCAAGAGCTTGGTATGAAAGGCTTAGTGCCTTCCTATTAGAAAATCAATTTCAAAAGGGTACCACGGACATGACTTTATTTATTAAAGCATCTAATAATGATATTC
>NC_029772.3:49473475-49480604 GCF_000817695.3 Arachis duranensis | reverse complement strand
TCGGCCAATGAGTCCTTGTGTGAAGAGTTTGGAAAACTCATGACTAGTGAGTTTGAGATGAGTTTAATGGGAGAGCTTACTTTCTTTCTTGGCCTCCAAATTAAACAAACTCCTAGTGGTACGTTTATTCACCAAGGAAAGTATGCAAAAGAACTTATCAAAAAGTTTGGCCTAGAAAATTCTAAACCTATGGGAACACCAATGCATCCAAACACTAAACTTGAAAAAGATGATAATGGAAAAGATGTGGATGAAACACGGTATAGAGGAATGATTGGTTCACTAATGTATCTTACATCCTCTAGACCGGATATTGTTCAAAGTGTGGGTGTATGTTCAAGATTTCAATCTCACCAAAAAGAATCTCATCTTTCGGCTGTTAAGCGCATCATTAGGTATATTAAGGGAACAAGTGATTATGGCTTGTGGTATCCAAAATCTGATGACTTTTGTGCAGTAGGGTTTTGTGATGCAGATTATACGGGAGATAGAGTGGATAGAAGGAGCACCTCCGGCATGTGTTGCTTCCTTGGAAGCTCACTCAACATGTGGTCAAGCAAAAAATAAGCCACATTAGCTCTATCCACAGCTGAAGCTGAATACATATCTGCTTCTGCATGTTGCTCTCAATTAATTTGGTTAAAAACACAGTTGGAAGATTACAAATTAAAAATCAACAGTATACCATTATTTTGTGATAACATGAGTGCTATAAATATTTCAAAAAATCCTGTTTTGCACTCAAGAACAAAGCACATTGAAATCAAATATCATTTTATTAGAGAACATGTGCAAAAGGGTACTATTGATATTCAATTTGTAAAATTTGAAGATCAACTTGTTGACATTTTTACAAAATCCCTCTGTGAAGACAGATTCTGTTCACTAAGAAAAAGCTTGGGAATGTTTGATTTAAGTTCTGTTGATAATTTGTGAATCCTTTTGATTCTGTTTGGTTTTGTCTCGTAGGAAAGCAGGAGACAAATTTCAGGATGTGTTGAACGGGCCATGATACAGGGGGAGACTGAACTGAAGTTAATTATTTTAGGCCCCACCAAATCTCTTTGACCTCAATCTGACCAATTCCTCATTTTTTTAAATTATACTTTTGGGAAGTTATCAAATCAAATCAAATCATTATCCTTCCCTCATCCCTTGATTCTAGGAACCTTTTTCACTTGTCCTGAATTAGTATGGACTGCATTGCTTTTTTCTCATTTTTTTTGCAGGGTCCCTCCTTGATAAAAAAAAGGCAGAATTGAAACTGTTTTGTTTCATTGATTTGTTGCACTATTTTACAGACCTGTTTTGCTTTATTTTATGATGCTTTGATCTGGTTCTGTTTTGAGAACTTTTGTTAGTAGATTAATTTTGAGTTAAGCTTTGATTATCATTTGCTCAAATGCATGTGTTCTGACTGGACCATTGTGTTTTGATAAAAAACAAATATTCTGCCTTTTGTATGTTGTTTTCATTTATTTTGCAAGTGCCCTTTGATGCCAAAAGGGGGAGAAATGGTGCTGAAAATTAAAATGGAGAAAGTGCTGAAAATTGAAAGTGAAAAATAAGGGATGAAATTCTCTTGTCAAGAGAATTCATGATCACCTTTTTTAGAATAATTTACTTGATATGCTTGATTGATGCATCTGTTTTGATTGTGATGATGATTATAATTGTGATGCATCAGTTTTGAATATATGCTGCCTGATTAGTTTGCTTGTGATTTATCTTGATGAATATTCTATCTTTGGCAGTTTCTTTAAAACATTAAGCATGAAAATAATTGTTGAAAGTTGCTGTGGTCTTGCTATGATTGAAAATATTTTCTTACCATAAGTATGTTGCTCTATTTTGAATGGAAAATATTTTTTCAAAAGAATTTTGGTTGAATTAGTTTGAGCAGAAAATTAAACTTGTGATAGCAAAAAAGGTTTTGTATATCATTCAAATCTGCTCATAAATCAAGCATTTAGCATCATGGAATGAATATGCTAAATAACATTGTTACTTGAAGCTTGATTATATTGTTACAGGTATAAAGCTTCCCTTGGTAAATATGACATATATTAAGAGGGAGCCATGTGACAATTTGAAAGGGGGAGAAATTCAAAATATTTAAAGGGAGTATTCTATACTCTAATCTTTTAATTTCTTTTCATTTCAATTTTTA
Organism: Arachis duranensis; assembly: GCF_000817695.3. Taxonomy (NCBI): domain Eukaryota; kingdom Viridiplantae; phylum Streptophyta; class Magnoliopsida; order Fabales; family Fabaceae; genus Arachis; species Arachis duranensis. The sequence goes on along the minus strand of NC_029772.3, from coordinate 49,478,434 downwards.
ATAATGTTTGTCATCAAGGGGGAGATTGATGAGTTTGGAAAACTCTAAATTACTATTTGTGATGACTAAACATTATTAATTATATTAATTACAAAATTATTAATTTGATTTTCATTTAACACATGTTAATTAATAATTTTGTGATGCAGTTTATTATTGGGCCGAAAATAAAATATAATTGCTACAAGCCCAAGTGTGATTTTATTTCTAATTCAGCTTTGATTCAAAATGTTCAAAGAAGTATGGCTGAATTGTTGTGATATTATTTAGGCCAAATTGAAGCAATTATTGTTACAAGCCCAAATTAATATTGATGTTACAAGACCCAATGCATGATCCGAATCCACTAAGCATAGAAAGCAAAGTTCCATTGCTTCCAACGGAACTCTTTTACTCATCATGAAGTGGAATTCAAAACTTTATTAAGTAAAGCTAATAAATGCATGGGAAATATGAGAGAGAAAGTTTCATTGATTTGATTGATGGCCTTTAATGAAAGGCACGCTACCAAGAAAGAAAAAGGAAGTGGACATTTAATTTATTTTGTTTAAATTCTTTAGTTAATGTTCATAACTTCCTTTCTTCTCTCTTTTGCTTCTAACCTTTGGTCATAACACAGAGAAACCATGGAAGCTAAGCATAGCCACCGAAGAGAAAAAGAAGCACGCAACAAGACCATCAAAATGATGGCACGAAAAAGAAAAAGAAAAGTATGTTGTGGCTAAGATCTTCTTCACTTGTGGTAAGATTTTGTGATGAGATATTAGCCTCTTCATACCAAAAATGGTAGAAGGATATTCGGCCAGCAAGGAAGATCTTTGGAGGATGGCTTGTCTCTGATTCTGCTCAACCACCACAGGAAGTAGCTAGAGTGGCGAAGTGATGGAGGAGGCAGAGATTGGAGCAGATGAAGCCATCATCATCATGAAGCATCAAGGGCCAGAAATCCATCTTGGAGAGCAAAAATAGTGAGGTTTGTATGAAAAAGCCATAGAGCGGAAAAAGGCAGAGAGTGCAAAATTAAAAGAAAAAGCCATAGATGTCTTAGAGTTCCTTTGTACGTCTATGTTGTGTTTCATGATTCTGTGGGAATCCCCTTGTAAGTTGGGTTAGCACTTCACAGTTTGTAATCTAGAAGATTATAGTGAAATTCCATCATGTTTGTGATGGAGACTGGATGTAGGCTGCACTGCACTTAGCGGCTGAACCAGGATATATCTGGGTGTAATATTCTCTCTCTACTTCTTCATTTCTGTTTCTGCTGCACAGGAGATAAAATCAAAAATGTCTCGTGCCAAGTGACGAGACAAAAGTAAAATGTCTCGTGGCTAAGGACGAGACAAAAACAGAAAAGTCTCCTCAAAAACCAGAAAGTGTAATCAAGGAAAAGGGGGCTAAGATTCAACCCCCTTCTCTTAGCCACTAAAACCATCATATCTAATTAATGATATAAATCAAGACAGGACTAAAGGAAAAGTTTTGTAGGCATAAGATATGAGAAATATGATATAAGGTACACTTCTTTATAGATGATAAATAAATTAAAAAATAATCAAATAATAAATATCTAATACAATCAATATTTAATCTTTAATATATTATTTTATAAAATTCAAGTTTTTAATATATTTATTTTATAATTATGAAAGTTAAAAATTTTATTTATGATAATTTTTGTGTCATAAAAATAGATATTAATTAGTTAAACGCATAATATAAATATAAGTGAATTCATAATTTAGATTTAGCTTGAGTTTTCTCTTTAATACTAGGTCAAGTGTATAATGATAGAATATTTCTAAGTCAGCAGTTATTGGATTTAGGAAGAAAAGATTGATGAAATGATTCAATATGCTTGTAAAGTTGGTCACGGAAAAAAAAGTGGAAGGTGATTTTGAATCGTTTCTTTGTCAAGTATAATAATGTTATTTGAATATTAAAAAAATACTAAAAAGTTAGTAGAATTTATTATTTTTTATATTTATTTAGTTAATAATATTTAAAAATATAAGTTAAAAATATGTTATTGAGTTGCTAGATTAAAGAAAGTAAACTAATAATGTCTAAAATATTAGTAAAAAATAATAAATTCTGTTAATTTTTAAATTTTTTTAATATAACATTATTTATGAATAATATATAGTATCAATATATTTTTATTATTATTAAATGAGATATCTATAAAATCTAAATTAATATTAATAAACTAAAATTGTTATCTCTTTGTTTAATAATTAATAAAAATTATATTGATAGGAAACCATATTGGTAGAAATCTAAATTGATACTATATTTATTAATAACTAACATTAATATGAATGACATTTTTTATTATCAATACAAGCAAAGATCAAAAGGGAAGGGGTAACAAGGGAACATGTAAGCTGATGAGATTTTTGTCTGTGTGAGCAAATCATTTTGATGGATATGGTATGCAGAAATGTGTGCTGAAAACTTTGAATGACACCAAAAAGAGATTTTGACTAAAATGGCGACATAAATGGCCGACATCTTTTTCCCCGGACCCCATATCCCTTTCATCTCTCTTCTTCCCTCCTTTCCTAGCAACTATCAGTTCTCTCCTCTCGGTTGGTGACCTCTCGTTTTCTCTATTTGCCATCTTTTCTTCTACAAAGTTTTTACTTTGATTTTGATGTGTATATGCTTATATATCTTTATATATAGCTGGTTCAGTGAGTGGACTGTGGACTATACTTCTGTGTCAGGAAACGTTGAATTGATGATTTTGAACACGAACCATACATGCTATAGTCGACCACCTATTTTAATTAAGTAATCATACTTTTCGGGATTGCATATCATCATTTAGATCACAGGATTAATGTTGAACGCCACATGTGAATAACAAGCTAGGGGATTATAGTTACATTCCCCGTCACAATTTATGAGAAACTTTTCAATAAATTCTTCATTTATGAAGTTCAAAATTGTTAACACTGAATGCAGGCGACAATATTTTTTTAGTATTTCTTGTAGCTTTTGAGAGAAATTATTATTACGATTATTTTTTGCTTTAAGTACGTAGGTATTTACAGTTTCTTCGATATTTCAAGTGAACTTTTACATGTAAAATGTTATTATTAGTTTCAGGTCACTATTTAAGTGTCCTGTACTACTGTTCATCAATTCCATTATTTTTCCATGACTTTTAAAATGGTTATATTAAAGTATAAAATACTTTTGATAATAGTATATTCGATAATATATTCAACAATGAGAAACACCAAATTATAGGTTCGCCAAACATTTTTGTAATATATCTATAGCTACATTTCTTATGAATTTTCTATACATCAAAATACAATATTTTTATTTATTGTTTTATTTAAAAAATATTTAATAAAAATACGATTGTACAGAAAGTGTCAACAAGATGTTAGTCTACATTAAAAGAGAGACTTTATGATAATGGAATATACCTCCCATTTGAGTTAATTGAATTATGACTAATTGTAGACAAATTTTTAGACGGTCTTTAATAAATAAGAATTATTTCGCTTCTTTTTAATTAAACAATTTTTAAACTTTTTTTTATATTTTATATCAATGGTTTAAATTTAGCTTTTAGAATTTAGGATTTAAATTGAAGAGGAATCTTATAGTATCGATTAAGTTATCTCTGTGTGACTCCAAAATTACATGTTCAAGTCATAAAAATATTCACTAATTTAATTATTAGGTTAGACTACATATAATATACTCATTGAGTAGACCATTTTTTACAACCTACATTAATACAGAATGTTTGTGCACCAAATTATTTTATTTTAGAGTTTAGAGTTTAGATTTAGAATTTAAAGATATTCTATATTTTGTTTTTTTATTTTTTTTATCTTTAATAAAAGATTAATTTTAAAGAATGTGTACTTCTCATTTTTTTTTAAATATATTAGTATTTGTCCATTTTATTTAACCTTATTAATTTACTCATTTATTTAAATAAATATTAAATATTAAAATTTTAATTTATGTATACAACAGTTAACTCACTACCTACATATTTTTAAATGAAATTTTAATTTATGATAAATTAATTTTTGGTGCATTAGATTGAGAAATACTTTGAAAAATAAAACATTAGCATTTGCCATAATAGTCTAATTATATTCTAAAGGTCCCTAAAATTTACGAATTTTATTATTTTAGTCACTCATATTCAAAATTTACTATACTGATTTCCGAACTTCAGACACCATATTAATTCTTGGACTCTTTCTAACATTGAGTTAATGAATAGAATGCTGAATTAGCTCTTACTTGCAATGTTAGACACATAGTTAAATAATGTCTTTTCGTTTTAACTCTTAAAAAAGATAAAATTGAGGTTATTTTGAAGAATGGAGGAAGATATAATGATTTGTACATCATATAAACTTTTTTTTGTTTTTTATTTTATTTAAGTGACAAAATAAAATAATACTATTTAATCATGTATCTAGTACAACAAGTCTGAGTTAATTCAGCATTAAGTTCGATTTAGTACTAAAATAAATTTAAAAACTAATATAATACGCAAAATTAAATCTAAAAAATTAATATAAATAATTTTAAATTTAAAAAATTAAAATAATAAAAATGATAAATCTAAAAGACTACTTTACAGATTTAAATACTCCCAATATATCCATCAAATCAGCTATAGGAGGAATGGTACCGATGGTGGATTTGGTATTACCGTATTAGTTAATTTAGAGACGTTTATGCTTTTTTAAAATATGGCTGGATCACTAGGAGGTTTTGGCTTAATAATGTTTCTTAAATTCCGCATAACAACAACAATCATTCATAAGCAAATTTTACACTTTTGGAGAAAAAAATGAGGACTTTCTTGAAAGGGAAAGGAATAAAGAAAAAAGAAAAGAAAAAGATGATTATTATATACTGTATTTATGTAAAGCAACATTATTATCATTATGTTATTATATATTATTGTGTTTA
>NC_029772.3:49472526-49473213 GCF_000817695.3 Arachis duranensis | reverse complement strand
GGATTCCTATAAGGCCATTTTCAAGTGGGACTATGACAAACGAAGGCAATTTGTGCCGACTCAACGACGTTGCTCACGTCATCGGCGGCATCAATGAAAAGATAAGTTTGTTTTCTTTTAAGTATTAAAGTTTATAACATAAAATGTAGTATTCAGGGTATAAGAGTTAGAATACAGAATTTGAGATTTATAGTTTAATATTTAAAATTTAAGATTTAAAATTTAAAATTTTATAGTGTTTAAAATTTATTATATTTTTTAAATATTACGGATAAAAACAAAAAATAATAATATTTTTTTTGTCATATAGCATTATTCTCTTGTAAATTTAGATAAGGAAGAGTATGATAAATTATAGATACACAACAAACTATTCATAAACAAGGCAGGACGAATACTCATAAATATCATAAAATGAAATACAGCAAGTTACATAATTTTCTAGAATCAAGGCCACCCTATATTATCCTTGCTTTGAAACCCTTATAGCTGGTGCTCAAGGTAAATAACTTAACCACAAAAATATATCTTATTAGACTTAGTCCTACTAAAATGTGATCAGAATATTATGATACCAATCCAAATTTCTTAATTTGCTTGTATTTATTAGGGATTGGATAGATTCAAATGCTAGCTAGAGGAGAGGGAATGGATAGAGCTGATGACTGTATCATTGCGTTCATACTT
>NC_029772.3:49459197-49472506 GCF_000817695.3 Arachis duranensis | reverse complement strand
TATATCGAAAAAAAAAAAAAAGACTTTCAATATATAGAAGATAAAAGGGATTAATAATAATAAGATTTATTAGTAGTTCCACAAACTGTCTCCTCCGCCGGAATAATTTTCCGGCGAGTCGGGCGACGACGGACTCATTCTGGGTGGAGAAAGCAGCATTCCCTCTGCCATATCGACCAGCAAACTCGGCAAGGAGAAAATTGCTTCTTCGTCCAAAAACTCAACCGGTCCATCATCATACAAAGGAGCAGCACTATCATTATTAGTGTTATTGTTGTCATTATCATTATTATTATTATTATTATTATTATTATTATTATTGTTTTCATTATCAATATTAGGCTGAACTGCATTATTGTTGGTTGGTGATGCAAGTTCAGCCATAATCAGCTGCGCCGCGGCGGTGGCAGCGCTGCGGATGTCAGCTGCGGAACTAGACGCTGGCATTGGATACTTCCCTACCATGGCAGGGAAGTTCAAGGGTGCTTCTGCACCCTTGAGTGCCAGTGCTGCCACGTCATAGGCTGCCGCAGCCATCTCCGGCTTCAGAAAGGTGCCGAGCCATATTCGGGTCGTCTTTCTCGGCTCTCGGATCTCGGATACCCATTTCCCTCCTCGGCACCGGATTCCGCGGTACACTGAATCCTTCTTAGAAGATGAAGACAAAGAAGAAGAAGCAGAAGCAGCCATTATAATTAAGCTCAAGGAAATGTTGACCTAATTGAATATTTGGCCTTTTCAAATAGATATAGGTTGGTGTTTGTAGGAATATGAATGAAATTTTTGTGAGACTAGTAATAAATAGGGTCAATGCAACTACATTTAATTATATAATATGAGAGTGGTAGGTAGAAAAGGATTGTGGATTTAAGAGGCAGTAACGAACTAAAGAAGATGATTATATATATGATATGAATTCAACTAGGGATATAATAATTTATGTATTGGAAGTGAAACCGTGGGGATGTCGCGGATTAACTGAGTAAAAGAGACTTTAGTTTGTTGGTATGTGAAGAATGGTGGCGCTTAGTTGGGTTCCAATGTATAATTGCTATTGAATTGAATGAAATCTTGGAGACCAAATGAATGGAGATAAGAGACTTAGTGAGAAGTAATTGTGGGAGAATGACAATGACAAACTATAACAATGACTTTCTTAGTACTCTTTTTTTTTTGTTAATTAGGAAATAAAATGCAAAAATAATATATGAAATTAAAAATTAAGCACAATATATTTATATTATTTTTACGTGCTTTATATTTTTTTTCAAGAGAGTAAATAATTGTTAATGTTAGCTAACTTTTTAATGAAAAAATTTAATTTTTTCATAGCAATATAATTAATTATTTTTGTAAATATTGAATTCAACAAAGAATTAATCACCACTATGTATTTTTTATGTTTATTTGTTTTAGTTTAATTTAATCATATTTATAACGTTTGATTATAAATATAAATTTAATTTCGTTATATTATTTATAAGATTTCATTATAAATTTAAATATAAAATAATTTTTACTATTTTATAAAAATGATTAAATTTTTAATTAGTATCCTTGCTATATATATAGTTGAATAAAAATATTAGTTTTTATGTTACTACTACATAGGCGAGGCAGATTTCTTAATTGTATACACTGGTAATTGATACGCATATTTGACGCTGGATAGCCACACTTAGCTATAATATAGATAGATACTTTTGATGTTCATAAAGTCCTCAATTTCATATTATTCTTGTTTTATAGTATACATATAAAACATCTGGATCGGATATCGTTATCCTTAATCTTGCAGTGTGATATTCATCTGACCTGAAGAATTGCTCACATTAGGAGCGGTTTGATTGATTTATAACTATCTAAAATTCTTAATAGATGGAACAGTTAAATCTTAATAAGTTTAAAAAAGAGATTTTTTTTTTCTTGTCTTGTACAACACACACAATTCTTTTTTTTTGTTTTTTTTTTTATACACACTTCTACCATTATGGATTATATTCTACTTTTTGAACTTGACACAGAATTCAAGTTTGGTGTAATTATTTAGGATTTCAATTTTATTAGATAAATAATAACCTTTGTGAACAATGAAATAATAAATTTTAGGATTGGTCAAATAAGGTAAAAAAATACTCCACTTCCAAATTACTCCCTAAACTCTAAGTATTACAATAACCATCCGCATATGTATTACAATAACTATCCAAATACCTGGTAACATTAGGATAATGATGCACGAAAACTTGTCTCTCAACAAATTCTCCTTCGATAAGTATACCGAATTGTCGTCAAGTAAAAACTCACAATAGAGTGAGGTCGAATTCCACAGGGATTGATTGGTCAAGCAACTTTAGTTGGAAGAATATGCTAGTTGAGCTAAATAGAGTGTAGTTGATGTTGCAGGAAATTAAATAGCGAGAAAGTAAATTGCAGGAAATAAAGTGCAGAATCTTAAATGGGGAATCGGGGAGATGAACATGAAAATAAATGGCAGAAAGTAAAGAGAATGGGTAAGATCAGAAATGGGGAATTTATTGGGCTCAGGAGATGTTGTATTCTCCGGATCAAATTCATTTTCATCTCTTCCTCAATCAAAGCATCTATTGATCTCCTTGGCAATCTTAAGTGATTGGATTCCAATTCCTTGGTAACCCAATCTCTCTAAACTTGAACAATTGTCCAATTCCTTGATTTAATTGCTCATAGGAAGAGATGAAGTGTGGTCACAGATTATACCACATGTATTTCCAAATCAAAGTGTTGGGAGGATTACATGTCACTGTATCCGCCCAGACCCCAATTTGGTCCAACATGAGAAAGCATTTCTAGCATGATCTCCTCATCCCTCTTCCAACGCTCAAAGGAGATCCAATTATGGAGAGTTTCTTTTCCAAGACAACTAACCAATTGAATTAAGATCGAAAGCTTTCTAGTAAATCAAGAGAAAAGAAAGAAGAAGAAGAATGAAAACTATAATTGATCCATCAAATTACAACAGAGCTCCCTAACCCAATGAAAATGGTTTAGTTGTTCATAGCTCTGGAAATGGGAAATGGCAGAAAAGAATACATGCTTAGCTAGAAAATGCAGAAAAGTAAATATACAGAGGGTAGTTCTCCAAAGTGCCCAGCTTCTCTATAGTTCACAACCACTCCTATATATACTACTCTTCTTGATCTTCTAGTGAGTTCTTCAAGTCTTGGATGTGGGCCTGAGATCTTGAGTTGAAGCAGTTATAATCTTTAGTGGGCTCAGCTTGCAGAAAAGTGTGAGTTAGGCATGGGCGTTAGTGATGTTAACGTTAAGTGAGAATGTGGATTCGAGAACGTTAGCGGCAATCACCTTTTTCACTAACGTTCCAACCTCATATAGTCCACGTTAACTTCAACGTTAGTGGCACTAACGTGATCACTAACGTTGCCTTATGATCCTTCGCAAGCGTTATTGGGAATCACCTTTTCCAATAACGTTGCCTTGTGCCCCTCTTTCCCTAACGTGACTCTTAACGTGGGCATGCCTATCTTCGAGAGCGTTAGTGACACTTACCTTTGTCACTAATGCTCTAAATGCCCCTCCTCTCCACGTTAGAGTTCACGTTAACTAGGTTAACGTGGCCACTAACGTGGTAGTGAATGCCATCTCCAACGTTAGTGACAAAGGTGAGTGTCACTAACGTTGGCATTGTCTTCCCTTCCACGTTAGAGTTCACGTTAACTAAGTTAACGTGACTCTTAATGTGGCCAATTGCCACTTTGTAGCGTTAGTGGTGTTCACGTTTACCACTAACGCTGGAGCTCCCTTTATCTCCACATTTACTACCACGTTAATGTAATTAACGTGGCAATTAACGTGGGTTTATGATGGCTTCGCAGGCATTATTGTCGACCACCTTTTTCATTAACGTTGCAAGCTCATTTCCATTCCACGTTAGTGGTCATGTTAATTAGATTAACGTGGCTACTAATGTGGTTCTTCCTTGCTTCCTTTGTCCTGAAATCAAGCAAATAAAGTGCATCAAAGCCCTAGCCCAAGTCATGAGATTATGCATAATCAATTTGTCATTCAATCCTTGCAAAATTCTCATGAAATCATGTAAAATTCACAATAGTTGCTTGAATCAAGGTGTAAGTGTATTTTCATCCAAAACTTGCCTTATTCACTAAGAAAATGCATGAAACTACCCTAAAACAGTAAAGAAAAGGTCCGTGAAACTGGCCTAGATGCCCTAGCATCACAACACCAAACTTAAAGCTTGCTTGTCCCTAAGCAAGTACTGAAATATAGGAAGAATTAATGAAAGAACAAGATAACGAAACAATTATAATAGAAGTCAAATTTTTGGTTTATAGGGTTTCATGCATAGAAACTTAGGTTCATTCCTTTACTAGGTTTCAGGCCTTTATCATGCCCTTGAACACTCGTTTGATTGCATCCCTTGAGACTTTCTAATTATTGATCCTCCTTTCTCTTTCAGGATTTATTGCATTTCTTTTTAGGCTAAGTGCTCTGTAAGAGGGCGACTCTTTATGATAAGCTTTCAACCAACACTTCCGAACCAGTTGGTTCAAGGTGCTAGGTGTTAAGACACCCCTAAGGACTTACTCCCTCAAGTCTCTTTTCCCTATACATACACACCACAGGCACATGGTTAGTTATTTTTCCTTTCCTGAGACCTTGGTGTCCAGCACCTCTTTGGGTTACTAAGTGCTCTGTGACAAAGGTTACTCTTGATAGTGGACTTTCAGCTGATAATCCCGGATTAGTTAACCCAAGTTACCAGGTGATAAGGCACCCCTAAGAGCTTATTCATCCAAGTATATCCTTTGCACATGAACACCACAGACACATGCCTCAATATTCAAACTATTGATGCCTAGCATTATTTCTTATTGTTTTTCTTTCCTTTTCAACTTTTATTGCTCTTTCTCTTTTCTTATTGGGATCTCATTATTTGGTTAGCCTCATAGGATGTGTTTCAAGCATAGGATTCAGGATAGATAGTTGCCTTCTTACCTTGTTGGTGAACCAACTTAGCTAATTGATCACCTTACCGCAAACATTCAAAATTCACTTCACAAGATAACTCCACTCTTGTTCTTTTCATAACATTTTCTTTTTGATTGGTTTAAAGGACAATCATACATATAGGCAAGATGAGAAATGCACTAGGGACATTTAGACTGGTAAACATAGACCTAAACAATGAGATTTTAAAGCCATAATTGAAGGTTCCTAAACTACTATGGAAGCATGTTCTATTTCATACATGATTTTCCTTATTTAAAGCTTTGAAAGAGATAGAATTAAAAAGGAATTCCACCACCTTTCACTTATTGGAATGCTCATGTTCTTTTGCTTCCTTATCTTCTTTATGTCCACTTGTGCTTCCTTTCATCCGATTCATTCTGGCTATTTTCCAATCTTCTAGTGCCTTCCTTACTGATTCATGACTCTTTTCGGCCCTTTCTCGTTCCACTCGTGCTAATTCATCCTTTACGTCCTCATATTTTGTGATCCCAGGATGTAATACAGGTAGTTGTCCGACTAAGTACCCAATTTTGGCTTGGGTGTTTACATGATATCCAGTTTCACTCATGTAAACCCCTTCTGAAAATGCTCTGTATTTATCGAAAAGATCTGCCTGTTCTCTTTGTTTCCTATGCATCTCATGAATGTGTGCACCTTGATGTGCTTAGATGTTGATTAGCTTTTGGATGGCTTCTTGTTGTTGATCTTGCTTTTGGTTCAGGTAATGGAAGTACTCACTCCATTGTCTTCCTTGTTCCAATTGCTGTTCCATCAATTATTTTTGCCATTCTCGTTGCTGATTCATCCATCTAGAGAGTGATTCTTCTTGGCGGTCTATTATTTCCATTTGAAGCTCCTTCTGTGCCCCTTGGTTTTCCATGCATTGCCTTGACAAGGTATCAATAGCCTTTTGTAATTGGTGCATGTCTAAGGTGGCTGGGGCTTGCTCCTATGGATGCTGTCCTTCTTCAGCTCGATGGACTGGCCTCTTTCTTAGTCTTCATTGAGGTAGGGGAGGTGCAGCAGCATGCATCCGACGAAAAGTAATTGGAAGGCCAACTTTGATCTATTTGGGATTTCAATCTTCGACACCACCCCAGCCTTATTGCATAGACGGAGAATAGTGTTGGGGTAGCCTAACCTTCCTCCAGAATCACTCTTCTCAGCCATCTTCCGAATACCTTGGGCTATGAGTTCATGAACCTTGATTTTTCCTCCCTTCATTATGCATTGCACCATTGTTGCTCTCTTAAGGTTTACCTCTGAGTTATTTCCGGTTGGGAGGATGGATCTCCTTACAATTTCAAACCACCCCTTAGCCTCAGGAAGGAGGTCTCCTCTTTTTATGAATCTGGGTTTCCCATGGGGGTCTCTGTCCCAATACGCTCCCTGTACACAGATGTCTTTCATAATCTGGTCGTGGTTGGGGTTGTTATCTATTCTTGAGTGATAGCTCTCTTCTGCAAAGGGTATGGTTCGCAACTTTAGCACTCTCATGATGCTCATTGGACTAAAATCCACCATTACCCCTCTCACGAAACTTGTATAGGATTAATCTGCCTTATCATGTCTAATCGTATTTGCATAAAACTCTCTTACTAGAGTTGTGTTCACCCTTGTAATCGGATCGGTGAGGAGCTCCCATCGACGTTTTTTCACCTTCTCTGTGATTTCGGGGCACTCAGTTTTTGTGACTTGAAAGCCTAACTCATATATGACTTCTTTATCAGCCATCCACCCAAATTGTAGTGCATGGTAAAAGGTCCTAAATTTTTTTCATCAAATGGAGGCTGCTCTATAGGTTCCTTCCCTTTTCGCCTTTTAGAGCTAGACGATGCCATGAGTGAATGTTGATATGGTCGCGGCTCACAAGACGTGGCTAGGAGGGTGTGTATGAAACTTTTGGTGGAGGATGAAATGTGTGTGTTCGAGAGAAGAAAGGGGGATGAATGAGAATAACAAGTGTGTACGGAGAGGTTGTAAAATGGGGATCATTTATATAGAAAGATGGTGGGTGTTTGAAGGGTGTAGATTGATGGTGTTGCTTATTGATGGACGGTTGGGGCTTGGCATTGGATGAGCACAAGGATCACCCCTTTTATGAGGGTCTTGGTTCGGTCTCCAAGGCTATCCAACTCCCAATGTTGCATGACAACACTTCCAAAGATACTCCCCTTGAAGACAAGTGTGTAGTCTCCCTGGTATGGTGGCCGAATCTCCCTTCTTTGATTGTCCTATCAAGTACCACCAATACCCTTCTTGATTTCCTTTACAAGACAAAAGGAATGCAAAAAGGTTAATTAAATTTTTGGTGGGAGAAATTAAAGTGTGAGATAGCTACTGTTAAAATCTTTTTCTTTTGTTTTTAAAATAACTAATGCCTTTTCATGAATGCAAATCAATCGAACCACTCAATTTCCCATGCATGCATCTTGTTTGTGATCATATGGTGCAACAAGATTCGAAAAGAATATCATATCATGAAGTGTGTTCAAGCCCTTCTTGGTGTGCCTTGAACACCAAACTTATCATGTACTATATGTTGCATGTAGGGATTATTATATTGTTTGTCGAAGTTGATTTAGAATCCATAAACTTTTCTTTATTACTACTATTAGAGATTCAAGAGAGAGGGTATAGAACATGGGTTGCCTCCCATGAAGCGCTTCTTTAGCGTCATTAGCTTGATGTTTGGCCTTTGTCAGGGTGGTTGGTAGTGCTTCAAGTCTTCCCCCCTTGCAGTGAACCTGTTTCCATTGGATTTGTTAAGAAGTTCCACATGTTCTAAGGATAAGATTTTGTTGATGGTGCACACTGGAGGCAGCTGAGATGGAATAATGGGGAGATGAGGTGGTATAGATGGGAAGTAGGTAGAGACCACTTCATCTCCTGGAGAGAAATCTTCTGTAGGGATCTTCTTATTTTTCCATCCCCTTGGGACCTTTTTTCTTGTGTCCCTTGGTGTCACTTTGCTACTTGTGGTTTTCTCTTTAAGGAAAGTTTTGTTGCTTGTCTCATATGACTCTGGTGGGTCTGATTCCTTTTGGATTACATTTGGGTATTGCTCCTTCTGATCACATTGGTTGTCACCGATGGGGATTTTCAGGTGTGGTACTTGTGCTCCCATGCTTGCCTCTTCTATCAACCCTTTATTGTGCTCTTCCTCTGACTTTTTGTTATCATGATCTGCTTCTTGTGAGGGTTTGAAAACACTGAAGGTGAGCTGTTCATCGTATATCCTCAATAATAGCTCTCCTCGCTCCACATCTATAAGTGCCCTGGCTGTGGCTAAGAATGGCCTTCCTAGAATGATGGGGTGAATGGGATTCTCATCCATTTCCAGGATAACAAAGTCTGTGGGGAGGAAGTAGTTCCCAACCTTTACTAACACATTCTCAACCACTCCTATTGCCTATTTTTGAGTTTTGTCAGCCAGTTTGATGATTAGGTCTGTGGGTGTTAGCTCATTGATTTGAAGCTTTCTCATGAGGGACAGAGGCATTAAGTTGATGCTTGCTCCCAGGTCACAGAGCCCTTTATCAATCATTGTCTCTCCTATAGCATAGGGAATGTGAAAACTCCCTGGATCCTTCTTCTTTATAGGTGGCTCTGTTTGAATGAGAGCACTGCACTCCCTGTTAATCTTTATTGTTTGTCCCCCCTTCAATGAACTCTTTTTGGCTAGTAGCTCCTTTATATACTTGATGTAGGAGGGCATTTGCTGGAGGGCCTTAATGAATGGTATATTTACATCAAGAGATGCAACACATGTTGAGGAACCTTGAATACATTCTCCCTGCTACACCATCCTTTAACCTCTGGGGAAAGGGTGCATATGGGTTCAGGATCTCCCTTTTCTTTAGCTCTTCCCTGAGTGTAGGTTGGGGTGCATAGTTTCTTTCTTCATAATTTTCCTTTGGACTATCTTGGAGGTGTTCTGTTTGTGTGTCTACTTCCTCCACACCCCTCTCATCACTTGTGGTGATCATCTTGCATTCTTCCGACTTGACCTTCCTTGTTTCTCCTCTTGGATTCTTTTCTGTGTTACTGGAAAATCCATCAGTGGGTTTGGGAAACTGTTGAGATAAATACCCTACTTGGGATTCTAGTCTCTTGATGGTTTCCCCTTGGTTTTTGATATTGGCTCGCACTTCATCCTTAAAAACCTTGTTGTCTTGGACTTCTTTACATATGTCTTCAAGTAGAGCATCAATCTTGGAAAGTCTATCCTCAGTTAGTGATGGTAGGTTGAGATTAGGTGGTTGTTCATAGGATCTATATGAGGGATGTTGGTGAGTTGCATTGTTGTTGGGATTGTGGTTGTTGCGTATCTGGTCTTGGCCTTGGTCTTGCTGATTTCCCCACCCAAAGTTAGGGTGATTTCTCCATCCCGCATTGTAAGTTTTGGAGTATGGATCATGGATTCGTCTGGGTGAGTTTCCAACATAATTGGCTTGTTCCCAGTCACCTTCTTCTCCTATATTCACTCATTCTTGAGCTGGTGATGAAGTGATGACTGCTGCAACTTGGTTTTCTTCCACCTTCTTGGTGAGATCTGCTAGCTTCTTGGTAATCATCTTATTTTGAGCCAGCAATGCATCCATGTGGTTCAGCTCTATTACTCCTCGAGTGTTGCTTCTTTCAGAAGCATAGAAGTAGTCATTCTCAGCTACCGTTTCAATGACATCCATGGCTTCTTCAATGGTTTTCTTATTGTTTAGAGAGCCCCTGATGAATGGTCTACAGCTTTCTTTGACTCATAAGAAAGACCTTCATAGAAAATGTGAAGTTGAACCCATTTATTGAACATGTCTCGTGGGCATCTTCTTGTTAAGTCCTTGAACCTCTCCCATGCCTCATAGAGAGTTTCACCATCTTGTTGCCTAAAGGTTTGCACCTCAACTCTCAGCCTGTTAATTCTTTGAGGAGGGTAGAATCTTGCCAAAAACTTGTTCACCACGTCTTCCCAATTTGTTAAGCTCTCCTTTGGAAAGGATTCAAGCCACTTAGATGCTTTGTCCCTGAGTGAAAAAGGGAACAAAAGCAGCCTATAGACATCCGGATGGACTCCATTAGACTTCACAGTGTCACATATTCTCAGGAAGGTGGTTAGATGTTGATTGGGGTCTTCTTGGGCACTTCCTCCAAATGAGCAGTTGTTCTGAATAAGGGTGATGAGCTGGGGTTTTAATTCAAAGTTGTTGGCATGTATGGTGGGCTTTTGGATGCTACTTTCACAGTTTCCTGGATTTGGATTGATGTAAGAGCCTAGAACTCTCCTCTCTTGCCCAGCATGATTTGCAGGGCCTTCTCTGGCATGTTTGTGAGCTTTTCCTTCATGGTTGTTTTCCAAGTTCTCCTCCATGTTTGTTTCAAAGTATTCTTCCTCTTCCTCAGCACCAAAAACTCTTTTCCCTCTTGCTTCCCTCCTTGATCTATGGAGGGTTATCTCAGGTTCTGAATTAAAGGTAGTTGAAGCTCTGCCTCTTCTCCCTGTTATACAACTAACAGAGTACACAGTAAGAGATAAAATGAAGTGATTATTCTTGCTAGAGTGATTGTTAGTGTGAGTGGTGTAAATTATCAAACAGTTAGTGGGTTAGTGAGCAGAATTGTAAATAACAATCAAGGAAAAAAAAGAATAACAAGGGGTGAGGGGAAGAGGAAGAACTTAAAGAAACTGAAGGTAAATGACTAGAGAAAATAAACAAACAAAAGAAAAATGCTCAATCTAGTGGACTTCCAACTTAATCATTGTTGATACAAAATCAATCCCCGGCAACAGCGCCATAAACTTGATGCACAAAAACTTGTCGCTCAACAAATTTCTCTTCGACAAGTATACCGAATTGTCGTCAAGTAAAAACTCACAATAGAGTGAGGTTGAATCCCACAGGGATTGATTGGTCAAGCAACTTTAGTTGGAAGAATATGCTAGTTGAGCTAAATAGAGTGTAGTTGATGTTGCAGGAAATTAAATAGCGAGAAAGTAAATTGCAGGAAATAAAGTGCAGAATCTTAAATGGGTAATCGGGGAGATGAACATGAAAATAAATGGCAGAAAGTAAAGAGAATGGGTAAGATCAGAAATGGGGAATTCATTGGGCTCAGCAGATGTTGTATTCTCCGGATCAAATTCATTTTCATCTCTTCCTCAATCAAAGCATCTATTGATCTCCTTGGCAATCTTAAGTGATTGGATTCCAATTCCTTGGCAACCCAGTCTCTCTAAGCTTGAACAATTGCCCAATTCCTTGATTTAATTGCTCATGGAAAGAGATGAAGTGTGGTCACTGATTATACCACATGTATTTTCAAATCAAAGTATTGGGAGGATTACATGTCACTATATCTGCCCAGACCCCAATTTGCTCCAACATGAGAAAGCATTTCTAGCATGATCTCCTCATCCCTTTTCCAAGGCTCAAAGGAGATCCAATTATGGAGAGTTTCTTTTTCAAGAAAACTAACCAATTGAATTAAGATCGAAAGCTTTCTAGTAAATCAAAAGAGAAGAAAGAAGAAGAAGAATAAAAACTATAATTGATCCATCAAATTACAACAGAGCTCCCTAACCCAATGAAAGGGGTTTAGTTGTTCATAGCTCTGGAAATGGGAAATGATAGAAAAGAATACATGCTTAGCTAGAAAATGTAGAAAAGTAAATATACAGAAGGTAGTTCTCCAAAGTGCCTAGCTTCTCTATAGTTCACAACTAGTCCTATATATACTACTCTTCTTGATCTTCTAGTGAGTTCTTCAAGTCTTGGATGTGAGCCTGAGATCTTGAGTTGAAGCAGTTACAATCTTTAGTGGGCTCAGCTTACAGAAAAGTGTGAGTTAGGCATGGGCGTTAGTGATGTTAACGTTAAGTGAGAATGTGGGTTCGAGAACGTTAGTGGCAATCACCTTTTTCACTAACGTTCCAACCTCATATAGTCCAGGTTAACTTCAATGTTAGTGGCACTAACGTGACCACTAACGTTGCCTTATGATCCTTCGCAAGCGTTATTGGGAATCACCTTTTCCAATAACGTTGCCTTGTGCCCCTCTTTTCCTACGTTAGAGTTCACGTTAGTATAACTAACGTGACTCTTAACGTGGGCATGCCTATCTTCGAGAGCGTTAGTGACACTTACCTTTGTCACTAACACTCCAAATGCCCCTCCTCCCCACGTTAGAGTTCACGTTAACTAGGTTAACGTGGCCACTAACGTGGTAGTGAATGCCATCTCCAACGTTAGTGACAAAGGTGAGTGTCACTAACGTTGGCATTGTCTTCCCTCCACGTTAGAGTTCACGTTAACTAAGTTAACGTGACTCTTAACGTGGCCAATTGCCACTTTGTAGCGTTAGTGGTGTTCACGTTTACCACTAACGCTGGAGCTCCCTTTATCTCCATGTTAACTACCACGTTAATGTAATTAACGTGGCAATTAATGTGGGTTTATGATGGCTTCGCAGGCGTTATTGTCGACCACCTTTCTCATTAACGTTGCAAGCTCATTCCCATTCCACGTTAGTGGTCATGTTAATTAGATTAACGTGGCTACCAACGTGGTTCTTCCTTGCTTCTTTTGTCCTGAAATCAAGCAAATAAAGTGCATCAAAGCTCTAGCCCAAGTCATGAGATTATGCATCATCAATTTGTCATTCAATCCTTGCAAAATCCTCATTAAATCATGTAAAATTCACAATAGTTACTTGAATCAAGGCGTAAGTGTATTTTCATCCAAAACTTGCCTTATTCACTAAGAAAATGCATGAAACTACCCTAAAACAGTAAAGAAAAGGTTAGTGGAACTGGCCTAGATGCCCTGGCATCAGATAACCATCTGCAGACCTAATGAATTTAACATCTAACCATTGTTAACTGTGCATGAGTAAACCAAATCAAAATAAATAACCATCCATTTAAGAATCAACATAACCGTCGGTTGAATGAGAAAAATTGTCATTCGTGAATGACGATAGGGCATCACAAAGTAGTTCATCCAAATTGGACTCGTTTACATGCATGTGACGGTTATGCACGTAAGAAAATGTAGCAACACATGTATAACACCCTACCACACAGAACTTTACACCTAGGATGTAAAACAGAGGTGGCGAGGCGTACGACCTCTATAAATAAAATATAAATACGTATAATAGTCAAAGGAAGGTAGTATACTAGGAGCCTTGAAGAATAGATAAAATAAATCACAAAATTTAAAAGCGCAACTCTGATAAATAAGGTAACTTGCGTAAGACGAAACTACGGTTCTTAAACATATAT
>NC_029772.3:49427863-49459186 GCF_000817695.3 Arachis duranensis | reverse complement strand
AGCAACCCTCATAGAACAAAACAGAACAAAAACAGAACAAAAGGTATAATTCCAAAAATCTATACATTAGGAGAATCTATACATATATATAACATATATATAACAAAAGGTATAATTCCAAAAATCCCACTTTGCTGCGGAGGACTCCAAACGCCTAGCGAGGTGCCTCTTGACCTGCATCTGAAAAATACAACATTGTATGGAATGAGAAACAAGGGGTTCTCAGCATGGTGAAGGTGCCACGCACATAAGATATAAGGTCTTGGGAATGCCAGAGGCAATCCTAGAACGCCGACACTTAGATTATAAGACTTAAAGAACTAAAACAGAAATCATAAAGTAGGGTGGTTTTCTAAGGATTCTAACTAAACCAAACCTTAAAACTTGACTAAACTCCCTAACTTCCCGCATTTCCTCCGATCCTCCAACACCAGTGGTACTGCACACACAAACAAGCAAGCAAGGGCAAACACAGCTAGTATACAAGTACTGCAATTAGCGAATATAACAATTAACATAGTAAGTTCACTTAGACATTCACAATTAATGCATAAACAAGCAAGCAAACAATATGCACATGATGCATGCCTGTCCTATGGCTGATGAGTCTCATCTGTCGGTTATCAAGCCAACCTAACAAGTCCGGCTGCTAAAGCCTGGACTGTCCCCCGTCGCGCATCCCCGTGAGTATATGCATAGCTTTTTCTCTTCTCATTCATAATTCATTTATATATATAAAATTGCTCATGGGGGTTAACCTTCCTGGGAATTTATAAGTGCCCGGTCACCTCTTACGACGTAGGGTCAACAGAGTATCGAGCCTCAACCTGGAACACATGGTGGCATGCCACGGTACTTTACCCAGGGAAACTCGTATATTAGATAATTATTTCACATTCATTCATTACTTACTCGTCATATAATTTCACTTTTATACATAACTCATTAGAACCCAGAGCAAGTGGCGCGAAACCACAACCCTTGCGTCTACCCGGGGAACTTCTATACTTACCAACCTAGAGCAAGTGGGGCGAAACCTCAACCCTTGCATCTACTCAGGAGGTACATTCTCATATGCCCAGGAGGAACAAAGGAGGGGATCCTAACCTCCCACTATCTCGTTGGAGGCGATTTTAAATACAAGAAAGAACAAGGAAAGGGATCCTCACCTTCCACCATATTTTGGGATCGCACTTTCGAGAAAAAGTAATCAGACGTAACATTTATTTCTTTCTTTAGCCAGTTTCATAATTCAAGTAGTATATATATATACACATATACATATTCACCCTACCTCCTCATACCTAAATCATCACTTCACAAACTTCTTTTATCGCCAAGTTTCTACCTATTCCTAGCTTCATCTCATTATGAGGCTTACTAACAACATCTAGGGTCGAAGGAAATGAAAATAGAGGTTTAGAGGATCCAAAATTAAGCTTTAAAAAACAAAACTCATTCGCTGAAAATAGGAGTCACGCGTACGCATGGGCCACGCGTATGCGTGGGCGTGTATTTTGGCCCATTTCGCGTACGCAGCCCCCTTTACGCGCACGGATGCGTGTCAAACAGAAACGCATGGTCGCGTAAAGGAGATTCGCGTACGCAAAAATCTCAGGTCATGCGTACGCGTGGACCACGCATACGTATGGGCCTACGTTTTATCAAAAATTTTGGGTAAGTCTAAAAACATGCAGAATTTCAATTTTGAATCCCAAACTTCTGACGTGCATAACTTTTTTATTTTAAATCATTTTTCTTCCGTTCTTCGAACGGCATAAACTTCACGGACCCAATTTTCATATAAAATAGATTTGAAACAATTTAGAGGTCTGGAAGCCAAGTTATGGCTCGTCGAAGTTCGGCCAAAAATCTATTTTTCACAAATAAACTCAAACCTCAATTTTTATCAAAACCAAACTCAGTGCACACTTCCCATACATATATTCAGCATAGAAACATGTCATAGGATACCAATACTGCCCTAATATCTACTCTTCATACCACAATCAATCATGCTTCACTCTTATCCAATTCACACCCTAAGTTTCTCACTTCCACCAACAAAATTACCAACATTCGATCATATATACATATATAATCAATAACATCAACTTGTCAAACAATATCCAAACACCAAATGGCATTATAATTCCACTATCACAATGATCATTAACACATTCTTAACTTATATCATCAATCAATATTATAAACACTAAACATTCAACATACTTAATCATTCCAACCTATCCTATTGGTCATCTAGCCTATGTTTTCACAAGGCATTATATATTAAATACAAGAAACCTAAACCATACCTTGGCCGGTTCCTCCCTAAGCTCAAAAACACCAAGAATTCAAGGTTTAAGATTTCCAATCAATTCCAATTATTTCAGTCGCCAAGGATTTATTCCAAAAGCTCCAATTCACCAATTTAAACTCCAATTTAACATAATTTCAATCTAATTCATACAATTCACTAAATTAGCACAAGGGTATACAAAATTGGACAAACCACAAGATTTTAGAGTTTGCTTACCTTACCCATTGATGATTGGAGTATAATCCAACAATTATCCAATGTTAGATTGCACCTAAACGACCAAAATTATCAAAATTGCTCAAAACCCAAACTAGTTTCATAGAGAAAGAGGGCACAGAAAACTAGGCATGAATTAGAGAAAAACTTATGAAATTGTTCAGATAAAATTGAAGAGGACTTCAAGACGAACGTGTGGCCACAAACGACTCGTCAATCGGAGCTCTGGATTGAAAATTATGGATGATTGAAATAGAACCAAAGGTTGTGAATTTGTTTTGTTCTTCCTCCCTCTTGTGTTGGGTTTCAGCATGGCTTGCTGAATGGAGGAAGAAGAGTCAATGCTTCTTTAAGTTTGTGGGCTGATTGGGTTGGGCCATGGGCCCATTTCAGTCCCAGTTCGATCGGTTCGGCTCGTTCGACCCAATCTTGAGCCAAATTCTTTGAAATTAGTGTCAAAATTCTTGTTTTAATTAGATGTATCTTATTTTACTATAAAATTTTTATTTCTAATTTATTTTATTAAAATTTAATTTATTGGCTAATTTTTACGGGGTTTACAACATGGCGCTGGACGTCAACGACACTACCATGCACGGTGGGGTTGCGATGGGAACTGTACGGCCGGTGGCAGGTGGGTAGTAGGAAAGAGGATGCACGGGGCTGCTGCGGCACGATCTCACATTGCAACGGAGCGTAAACGAGATGAAGAGAAGCTGGGTGGTGTCGCTGGGAGGCTAGGCAGCATCGGACCAGACAGCGGAGAAGTGTAGCGGTGCCAATGTGACTCTGTGGACTGGAGATCGCAAATGGAGAATGGGAGGTTAGAGTTATATTGGGAGTAACTGTATTAATTGTGATTTGGTTCAATTGTAAATCCTTATTTTTCAAAATTCAAAATATAAAATTAAAAATAATTAATTAATAATCTAATTTATAATTTCTTTTTTTGAAACAAAGAAACTCAACACAAAAGGGGAGTGAACAAGCCAGAAAAACAATAAAACAACATCTATAATAATCACCTAGTAATTTTCAAACCAATAATTTATCCCAATCACTACAATATTTTTGGTCTATGGCCACGGTAAAAAACCGTAACCATAGAGGGTCTATGGTCACAGTTTTTTACCATGACAAAAAATCTATGGTCACGGTTTTTTAAAAATAGGTGACCATAGAGTACCTATGCTCATGGTTTTTTAAAAAATGGTGGCCTAAAAGGTTCTATGGTCACGGTTTAGGGGGTGACCTAAAGGGATCTATGGCCATAATTTTTATGGGTGACCAAAAAGGTCTATGATCATGATTTTTCAAAAAAGGGTGACTTAAAAGGGTCTATGGTCATGATTTCGGGGGTGGCCTAAAGGGGTCTATGGTCACGATTTTTGGAAGTGACCTAAAAGAGTCTATGGTCACAATTTTGGGGTTGACCTAAAGGGGTCTGTGGTCACGGTTTTTCAAAAAATGGTGACCTAAAAGGGTCTATAGTCACGGTTTTTGTGGGTGACCTAAACGTATGTATGGTCATGGTTTTGGGGGGTAACCTAAAAAGGTCTATGGTCATGGTTTAGTGGGTGATCTAAAGTGGTTTATGGTCACGGTTTTTGGGGGTGACCTAAAGGGTTTATGGTCACAGTTTTTGAGTGTGATATAAAGGTATCTATGGTCACGGTTTTGGGGGTGACCTAAAAGGGTATATGGTCACAGTTTTGGACAGTAATCTAAAAGGATCTATAGTCACAGTTTTGGAGGGTGACCTGAAAGGGTCTATAGTCATGACTTTTTGAAAAAGGGTGACCTAAAGTATCTATGGGCACGGTTTTTTTCCAAGGCCTAAAGTGGTCTATAGTCACAGTTTTTTCAAAATTTTTCTTAAACCCTGCCCCTTCCCAAGCAATGTCGTTTCTTCCATTTTCAATCCCCCCAACTCTCCAATTTGATCCCCAATTCTCCCCAAATCCTATTGTCTTTTCAAAAAAGAAAATAATGAACCTTAGCGAACCTATCCCTATGAAGAACTCTACCCCACCACCACTCTTTCACCACCACCAAAACAATCGCCGCTGCACTCTCCACTCTCACGTCAAGTCCCTCTGTGATAAACCACTATTTTATGATTTATATTATGCTCAATTGAGTGGTTTCTATCAAGTCTTTGCTCACTTATTCATATAAATTGCATGGTTTTACAATTCCTTCCTTACTCCTTAATATATGTGAAAATATGTTTTCTAGACCATAAAATTATTAATTTTAATTATCCTTTATTATCATTTGATGCCGTGATCCGTATGTTGAGTATTTTCAGGCTTTATAGGGCAGGAATGGCTTAGAGAACAGGAAGGAAACATGCAAAAGTGGAAGGAACGCGCGAAAATGAAGTTTTGAAGGAAATGGCAGCGATGCGCACACATGGACGATGCGGACGCGTGACTCGTGCAGAACCCAAGCAACGGGCACGTATAGAGGACGCGAACACATGCCTAGTGCAAAGCACAAGCTACGTGTACGCGTGACTGACGCGTACGCGTAACTGACGCGTACGCATGACAAGTAAAACGTGCAAAAAGTTGCAGAAAACATCCCTAGCGATTTCTGGACTCCTTTTCGTCCCAAATCCAAGCCTAGAAAACACAAATTAGAGGCTATAAAATGGGGGAATGCATCCATTCAAGAGGGAGAACATTCATTGAACATTCATGATACACAATTTTAGGTTTTAGATGTAGTTTTCTAGAGAGAGAGAGAGAGAGGCTCTCTCCTCTCTCTTAGGTTTTAGGATTTAGGATTTCTTTTAGGATTTAGGATTTCTTATAGGATTAGGATTTCTTCTTCATTCCAGGTTCAATGTTCCTTTAATTTGGTTTCTCTTCTATTTTCATTTATTCTATTACTTTGATTTATGAATTCTCATGTTAGATTTGATTTTATATTTAATATAATTTGAGGTATTTCAGATTTATGATTTCTTTCTTCTATTTATGATATAAATAATTTGGATTTTTCCTCCCTTTTCTTTGGTTGAGTAATTGGTGACACTTGAGTTATCAAGCTCAGCTGTTGATTGAAAACTAAAATTTGCTGATTGATTTAGATCCCTCTAAAGCTAGTCTTTCCATAGGAGTTGACTAGGACTTGAGGAATCGAATTGATTTGTCCATTTGATTTTCCTTTATTTAGTAAGGGTTAACTAAGTGGGAGCAATAAACAATTCTCATCACACTTGATAAGGATAACTAGGATGGGATTTCCAGTTCTTATACCTTGCAAGGGTGTTCATGATAATTAATTTACTTTATTATTAATTTATTTTCTTGTTCCCTATTTCAAAAACCAAAAATATACCTTTTTCTATAACCAATAATAAATCATACTTCCTTGCAATTCCTTGAGAGACGACCTGGGGTTTAAATACTTCGGTTTTAAATTTTATTAGGTTTGCTTTAGTGACAAACAAGTTTTTGTACGAAAGAATTTTTGTTGGTTTAGAAGCTATACTTACAATGTGAACTTCTTTGTGAAATTCTAGACCAGGCAAGAATCCGTTCGTCATAATGGCGCCATTTCCGGAGAATTGCAAATGTGTGCCTTATTATTGGTTATTGTAAATATTTGCTTTTTGCTTATTTATTTGTTTTTGTTTTTAATTTTTATTAGCTACTATGAGTTCTCACCCCTCTGTCTTTAAGTTTGGTTCTAATGTTGTTGCAAGGAATGGGAGCTATAGTAGGAACATGCATCAAGGTCGAAACAATCAAAGATGGAAGGATCCACGAGGATCTGATCAACCCTTTCGGCAATAACACTTTCCAAAGTACCATGGACAATGACCATTCTACGATGCATACCAAGACAATAGTTATGGTGGACCCCTTCGTGACAAACTACCTCCATCTAATTACTATAGTCAAGAGTCATTCCGAGGAGCGTACCAAGATGATGGATATGGTGGACCCCCTTGTAGTTACCAACAAGCCCCACCATATGTTTATGAACCACCTCCTCAACATAACTTTGAACCACCATACTCACAAGCCAACTACAACCATTCACCTTCTTATGACCCTAACCCGTATCCGCCCCAATTCCAACCCAACTACTCCCAAGAACCACCACTTCCATATGCACCATGCTCATATCCAATGGAACAAGAATCAAAGGATCGTCTCAAGGAAACAGTGAACCAATTTCATGCAACTCTTCACCAATTGGAGCAAGCGATAAATCGATTAGCCTCCTAACCTTCGGACGTTCAAGGAACCCCCATGGCTTCATGTGGGGAATCTAATGAAGAACGTAGCATGAAAGAGACACTAGAAGCCCTGATAGACAGTAAAGAGCATGACTTTGTACTGGAATAAGTAGAGGAAGCCAAATATATAGAAGAAGAAGAATTGGTTAAAGACTTAGGAGACGCTTAACCTCCATGGGAATCAAGAATTGCATAGAATTCCGCCAAGAAAATTACAACTGATGCCAAAGAGGATAGTGCACAACCCCCAAGGCATGTATCTTATGAAGAATTGGACGGAACATATCAAGAAGCTAATTCCCTTGGCAGTGATGATCATGAATCAAACTCTTCTAGTAATGAACTTGCATCCACAATTGAACTCTTTGAGCTTGGAGAATCCTCCCCAAGTGAATACGAAGCCGATGTGGAGGTAGAATTTTCTCAACCTCCAACTTATGACTTGAGTGATGAGGAAGAAATCAAAGACTTAATCAAGACGTGGTTATAGTTGAAGAGGTTTATCAAGATTTGAAAGAATTCACAGAGGAGTACAAGAAAGTGGAGCCTGCAAAGCCACTGAAAACACCTATTCCAAGGCCATTACCACGCAATACAACCTTCAAATGGGTAAAATTCTTAGCCTTTATCTTCACCTTTCCACTTGAATATGGTTTGCTTGAAACCGATGGCCAACTTAGAGCTCTTTGTGGCTTTAAAAGTAAGAGGAAAATGATTAGTGATCGGAGTCTGTATGCAAGATGTGATAAGGTTCCACACTTCAATTTAAGGTGCAAGGATTGGGATAAAGCTCGATGAATGGGTCTCAGCAGACGTGTGCTCATCTTAATGAGAGTTCAAATTCCATACTGTCCGGCTGGAAAAATGTAGATCAAATCAAGGACAGGTACAAAAGCAAGGTTTGGGATCCTGGAATTCATTCTGATAACCAAAACCCCTGGAGCCCGATCACCTGCTTTAACTTGCTTAAAGGCTTTACGTGCCTAGTTTGGGACCCTGGAGGATATTGGATTTCCAAACGTTGGTGGAGATTTCTGGATGAGTTCAAGCATAAGCCACCATAAAAGGAGCTCATCAGATGTCCAACTTAAGGACTTTAACTAAAAGTGCTAGGTGGGAGACAACCCACCATGGTATGATCATTCTTTTTCAATCTTAATTTTCTTTTCTTTTGTTTGTTTTTAGTTTAATTTTATTTTTCCCCTAGTACCATTCATAACATTTGCATCAGCATCTTCATATTTGCATTATGCATATATATATATATAAACCACACCACGCGTACACGTAGGCCACGCGTAGGCGTCGATTCCAAATTGGTGTCTCCATCCAACGAACAGAAAGTTGGGCTGTAATCGTGCAGCTGGGGAGCGATAAGCACAAATTAGGCCGCGTGTGCGCGTCCATGATGTGTCCGTGTCGCTTACATTTTTGGCACATCATGCGAGAGCCCCTAAAAACTATTTGTTCCCTCAAATCAAACAGAGAGTTGTGCCAAAATGGCGCTGGAGTCGTGCGTTTAGCACAATTTTGGTCAACGCGATCTGGTACTTTACGCGGGCGCCTCATCTTCACCCATCCCTACCCACATAGTCGCGTCAATGACACTTCCGCGTTGTTGCACTTTCACCTCATCCACGCTCTCACGTAACCCACGCATCCGCGTGGATTTAAATTCACTAACACCCCTGACGCAGAAACCCTAATCTTCGCATGCCCACTTTTCCACCCCTTTCCCAACGATCCATCTCCACTCTCCTTTCCTCCATTTCTCCCATAACTGCCACAGCCCACCACCACCTCCCACTGGAGCAGCCGCCGCCCGTTCCGCCTTACCCCTCATTCTTCTCCTCTTTTCCTTCTCCTTTTCCCTACCCCCTCTTCTCACCCCTGCCCTGTCGCCGACCCCAAACCCGCCGCCATAGCACCCGGACCGCCGTGCCGCCACCGTCGACGACCCCTGTCGCCACCACAGTGCTGCCATACCACCCCTCCCTCTTTGTTCCATTTTTTCACTGCCCTAACAGGTTCCACTGCACTTCGATTCCTTTCCCGTTCAAGTTAGTTAATTTCCATTTTTTTCAATTTTGTTCAATCTAGATTAGTTAGATATGCATGTTTCGCAGTGGATTCTAGGTGGTTAGGTAACTACGATGTGGTAAGAGGATTCTAAGTCTGATAATTGCTCCGTACTTGCTGTTTGAATTTTCTACTTTTTACTATTGGTTGACTATTGTTGTTGCTGTTTCACTGTTTCATGGATGCGATAATGTTCTGCCACATGCCATCGTTCTTATATGTTGCATTTGTTACTGCTGC
The DNA here is from genome assembly GCF_000817695.3 of Arachis duranensis. NCBI lineage: Eukaryota > Viridiplantae > Streptophyta > Magnoliopsida > Fabales > Fabaceae > Arachis > Arachis duranensis. Next base: position 49,450,073 of record NC_029772.3, on the reverse strand, counting down.
TTGCAATTGTTGCTATGCATTATCTTGAAATCCATGTGCTGATTAAAATTGATATCCTTTTGCATAATTTCTGTTCCTGCCTTTTTGAAATTTCCTATGATTAATCAAGTGCTCCATTTCAATTTCCATTTCAATTCCGCACTTGTACCTTTAAACTAAACCAGGCTTGATTGTTGATTGCCTTAATCTTATGCTATTGTTCTGGTATCCATTCTGCCTTGAACCTATCTTGATTGAGATTTCTACTCAATACCATTTTACTTGCTGGTTTGATATAACTTGTTTTGAGACTCTTATAAATTGCTAATTCTGTTTGAGAATTGCTACTTGCATTATTATGCTGTTTGATTTTCCGGGAACGTTCCTTTTACTGCCGGAATACTGCCCAATTTTCCTCAGAACCAGTTTTCCTTAAATTGCCATTCATGACTTGCCTTTGGTACTTTTCCGTTGTGCTTTAATTGGTTTAAACCAAAGTCACCTCATGACATGCTGGGCTAGCATTCACTATCTATTTTGGTTCCCTTCCAACTTCAATTGCATTATTGATGATTATTAATCCTTTTCATGCTTCTTTTATTTTTATATTTACCATCAATAATCTGCATTTTCTGCTTGAATGTGAGTTACTTGTTCTTCAAGTTTGTGCATTTCTGTTAGCTGGGAACTACAATACCATGCCACTAACTTTAACTTCCCTTTTTAACATTTGACTTCATTACCTTTCTAACTTCTCTTTTGGTTTACACTAACCCCTTTTAACCCCTTTCATGGCATGCTTATTGTTGTTTCCTGCTAAACAGGCATTGTGCATTTCAGTTAATAGTTTTCGGATTGTGATTTTTAATTGAATTCTTTGAATTTTATCTTGCCTTTAGTCCAACCTTCTATATCTTTCTGACTTACTTCATGCTTTGGATTTTATCCCTATTTTGCCCATCTATGCTTATATTGCTTGAATCCTATTCGCCTTCCTATTTTTCTGCTTTAAGTTGATAAATTGTATCTTGAAACTTCTATTTTTCAGGATGTCTGATCCAAAGGGGAAAGGCAAAGCTAAAGCAGGCACGGGTAAAAGAAAGAGAGGAGAATCATCTACTGCCCTGTTAGATATCCTGCATGATGATTCCTGGCGTGAGAAGAACTTATCTCCGTAGGAAAAAGCAGATCAACTACTGCCTACCATTGATCTGATCAAGTTCGCAAATCGTTATTGTGAACTAAAATATGATGTATTTGGGACTAAAAGGCACCTATACTTGGAAAAGACCCTCCGAATTCCAGCTGAACTATAACCGTACACTACAGAACAGATAAAACAGAGAGGCTGGTTCTTTTTGGAGAGGGACTTGATGGAAGTTAATGCATCCTGGGTGCGAGAATTCTATTGCAACTATTACAAGACAACCCTGGATGTAGTACAGCTCAGAGGAAAATAGATACTAGTCACTGAGGAGGCACTTGAAGATATCCTCCAGTTCCTGCCTAAATCCGATCAGCCAGATGGCTATCAGAAGGTGGTGCACGAAATTGTAATTTACACGTTTCACAACTCCAGTGCCACTAACCAGCAAGTGCATTGGGTCGTCCAAGTAATACCTTACGTGAGTAAGGGTCGATCCCACGGCGATTGTCGGCTTGAAGCAAGCTACGGTTATGTTGTAACTCTTAGTCAGGATATCAATAATAATTCTTAGTTTTATTTGTAAAAAATAAAAGAACATGAAATAAATAATACTCGTTATGCAGTAATGGAGAACAGGTTGAGGTTTCGGAGATGCTCTACCCTCTGAGTTTCTACTTTCCTACTGCCTTCTTCTTCAAACACGCCTGGCTCCTTCTACGGCAAGCTTTATGTTGGTGGATCACCGTTGTCAATGGCTACCATCCGTCCTCTCAGTGAAAACATGTCCACTATAGTTTTTCGCATGGTTAATCATCTGTCGTTTCTCACTTGTGTTGGAATAAGATCCATTGATCTTTTTGCACGCTGTCACTGCGCCCAACAGTCACGAATTTGAAGCTCATCACAGTCATCCCTTCCTAGATCCTACTCGGAATACCACAGACAAGGTTTAGACTTTTCGGATCTCAGGAATTTGAATGCTCTGTTGTCAGGAGAGACAATCAAATTCGTGAATCAGGAGCCCAAGAGATACACACTCAAGCTGTTGCAGGTAGAAAGGAAGTGGTTGTCAGGCACGCGTTCATAAGTTGAGAATGATGATGAACGTCACGGATCATCACATTCATCACATTGAAGTACGAGTGAATATCTTAGAACAGAAGCAAGCGTGATTGAATAGAAAATAGTAGTAGTTGCATTAATTCATCGAGACACAGCAGAGCTCCTCACCCCCAACCATGGAGTTTAGAGACTCATGCCGTCAAAGGTACAATAAGGAATGTAAAAATATCATGAGGTACAAAATGAATCTCTAAAAGTAATTTTTATACTAGACTAGTAACCTAGGTTTACAGAGAATGAGTAACTAGATGCAGAGAGTGCAGAAATCCACTTCTGGGGGCCCACTTGGTGAGTGTTTGGGCTGAGCTTCCTAGCTTTCACGTGCTTGTGCTATTCCTAGAGTTAAACACCAGTTTTGGTGCCAGTTTGGGAGTTTAAGTCCAGTTTTGATGCCAGTTCTGGCATTTTACGCCAGAAAAGGGTCATTGGTGGGCGTTTTGACGCCAGTTTGGACCATCAAATCTCGGGCAAAGTATGGACTATTATACATTGCTGGAAAGCCCAAGATGTCTACTTTCCAATGCAATTGAAAGCGCTCCAGAAAATCTACTTCGAGTGCAGGGAGGTCAGAATCCAACAGCATCTTCAGTCCTTTCTCAACCTCTAAATAAGATTTTTGCTCAGGTCCCTCAATTTTAGCAAAAAAATAGCTGAAATCACAGAAAAACACACAAACTCATAGTAAAGTCCAGAAATGTAATTTTTGCATAAAAATTAATAAAAATATAATAAAAAGTGAGTAAAACATGCTAAAAACTATGTGAAAATACTACCAAAAAGCGTATAATTTATCCGCTCATCACAACACCAAACTTAAACTGTTGCTTGTCCCCAAGCAACTAGACAAATAAAATAGGATAAAAAGAGGAAGGCTATGGTGCAATAAAGTCTCTGAGTCTTTAATGAAGCTCAAATTCAAACTAGATGAGCGGGGCTTAGAACTTTTTGCTTCTAAATAGTTTTGGCATCCCAATTTATCCTTTGAAATTCAGAATGATTGGCATCCATAAGAACTCAGAATTCAGATAGTGTTATTGATCCTCCTAGTTAAGTATGTTGATTCTTGAACATAGCTACTTATGAGTCTTGGCTGTGACCATAAGCATCTTGTTTTTCAGTATTACCACCAGATACATAAATGCCACAGACACAGAACTGGGTGAACCTTTTCAGATTGTGACTCAGCTTTGCTAAAGTCCCCAGTTAGAGGTGTCCAGAGTTCTTAAGCACACTCTTTTTGCTTTGGATCACGACTTTAACCACTCAGTCTTAAGCTTTTCACTTGGACCTTCATGACACAAGCACATGGTTAGGGACAACTTGATTTAGCCGCTTAGGCCATGATTTTATTCCTTTGGGCCCTCCTATCCATTAATGCTCAAAGCCTTGGATCCTTTTTTTACCCTTGCTCAATTTTATGATTTTTCAAATTATCAATAATATTTATCTTTTTTCATTATTCTTTCAAGAGCCAACAATTTTAACATTCATAAACTTCACTATAAAAAATATGCACTATTCAATCATTCATTCAGAAAGCTAAAGTAATGCCACCACATATAAATAATTTGAAATTTTCTTATTTTGTACTCGAAATATTTGCACCCTTGCTCTTCTAAAAAAAATCTGCTATTTTATTCATGTTTGATGATGATAAGAAAGTTAAATTATACCCAAATTGATAAAAATAATACTAATGCTCATGCAATTATAATACTAATAATCATGCAATCCTAATACTAATGCTTATGCAACTCTTAATATAGGTCTCTAATGACAGAAGTTATCACAGAGTTAGGACTCAACAACCTTGATTTTGGGAGATGGGTGCTCCTTCAATCTGTGGGACACCTGGCTCTTCAAGGGATAACCTCTGGCGCTTCAGCTTCTGTAGCTCACGCCCTTGCAGCTCTTGTTCCTTGAGCAATTTGCAAAGCATGCTGTTCTGGTTCTGCTGCTCTTCTTTGAGTTTATCCATAGCTTCTTGTAGCTTGGTGACAGATGCTTCCAAGCGGGCCCACTAGTCAAATTAGGGGATTTCTGGGAGAAGCTCATGTGCCCTCCTCTTGATGGGGTTGTTTTGAGCTTGAGATCCATCCATTATCTTTTTAGTGATTGAGTGCTCAGTTGGGACGAACTCATCCACTCCCATCTGTACTCCTGCATCCTTACATAACAGATAGATCAAGCTTGGGTAAGCCAATTTGGCCTCAATAGATTCCTTTTGTGCAATTGTGTACATTTCACAAGGAATTAGCTGATGAACCTCTACCTCTCTTTCCAACATAATATAGTGAATCATCACTGCCCTTTTTACAGTAACTTCAGAACGGTTACTTGTGGGAAGTATAGAATGCCCAATGAAATCCAGCCAGCCCTTAGCAACTAGTTTGAGATCTCCCATCTTTAGTTGGTTTAGGACACCTTTTATGTTGGTTATCATCTTGGTTCCAGGGAGGCATATGTCCTCTAGAACTTGATCCAGCTTTTTATCTTTAGCCATTCTCCTATTAAAGGATTCTGGATCATCTTGCAGTTGAGGAAGTTTGAGGACTTCTCTTATTTTGTCCAGGTGAAAGTAAATAATCTCCCCCCTGACCATAGTCCAAAAGGTGTGGAAGGCAGCTCCCTCCATTCTTTGCTTATCAGTTAGCCACAGATTTCCATTAACAATGAACTTTTTATCAGAGTCAATATCATGAAGCTCTACATATCTTTATGGTGACACACCTGTAATCACATATGGACCTTTACACCAGGATTTTAATTTCTCAAGGAACAATCTGAGCCTAGAATTGAACAGCAAGACCTTTTGTCCTGGCTCAAAGACTCTAAATGATAGCTTTTTGTCATGCCACCTTTTTGCTTTCTCTTTGTAAATTTTGGTATTTTCGAAAGCATTGAGTTTGAACTCCTCTAGCTCATTTAGCTGGAGTAATCTCTTCTCTCCAGCTAAATTAGCATCAAGGTTTAGGAATCTGGTTGCCCAGTAGGCCTTGTGTTCCAGTTTCACTGGCAGATGATAGGCTTTGCCATACACAGGCTGGTATGGAGAGGTCCTGAAGAGAGAACTTTTGTGTGGTCCAGAATTCAGAATAAATTCCCGTTGCAAGTATAGTTTCTAAGCCAACAAAAGTCCTTTCTTACAAACGTTTTGGTTGTCACAAGTAACAAACCCCTAAATAAATTGATAACCGAAGTATTTAAACCTCGGGTCGTCTTCTCAAGGAATTGCAGGGAAGTATGATTTATTATTGGTTATGGAAAAGTATATTTTGGGGTTTTGAAAAGGGTTGAACAAATAATGTAAAATAAAAAGTCGTTAAAATAATAACTAATAAAGCTTTTGGCAAGGTATGAGAACTGGAGGTCCTATCCCGATTATCCTTATCAATTGTGATGAGAATTGGATTTTTCTCCCACTAAGTCAACTTCTAACTATGAAGGTAAGTCAAGTGGATGAATTAATTTTGATTCCTCAGGTCCTAGTCTTTCCTTGGGAAAGGCTAGAGTTATTGAAACTCAAATTAATTCTTGAAGAATTCCGATTTTCAGTCAACAATGAGTTTGATAACTCAAGAGTTACCAATTAATCAACCAAAGCCAAAAGGGAAGAAAAATCTACTTGAATGAAAATAAATTGGATAAAGCTAAATCATCCATAACATATAAGTCTAAAATACCTCAATTTATATTAAATAAAGAAAATCCTAACATGAATGGCTCATAAGCCAAATAGGCAACATATGTAATACAAGCATTAAAGTATCTGAAAATAAAAGAGAAATACAAAGTAAAAGGAATATTGAACCTGATGAAGAAGATGAAAATATTTCTAATTTCTAAAAATCCTAATCCTAATACCTAAGAGAGAGGAGAGAACCTCCCTCACTAAAAACTACATCTAAACTATGAAAAGTGCTTTCTAAAATTCGCTCCTCGATTGTTCACTTTATTCCTCCTCTTTACAGCCCTTGGTCTGTGTTCTTTGGGCTTGGATCTGGGCCAAAGAGAGTCCATAAACTGCTGGGAAATAGATCTGTAATTTCTGGTGCGTGGCCTCTGTCATGCGTCTGCGTGGGTTACGCGGTCGCGTCATTTGAAGTTTTCCTTCTCACGCGGTCGCCTCAGTCATGAGTTTGCATCATATGCGTTTCACTTATGGTGCGCGATCGCATCAAGTACGCGGTTGCATCACTGCCATTTCGCGCTGGCATGCGGCCGCGTCATCCATGCGTTTGCGTCGCTGTCAGTTTCTTCAAAAACTCCATTTTGCACTTTCCTTCCATTTTTGTATGTCTCCTTTCCATCCTTTAAATAATTCCTGCCTTAGAAGATCTGAAAATAATTAACACACAAGTCACGGCATCGAATGGCAATAAAAGGTAATTAAAATTAATATTTTTAAAGCCTAGGAAACATGTTTTTCACATACATCACATAATAAGGAAGGGAAAGTAAAACCATGCAATTTTACATGAATAAGTTGGGGAAGGATTGAATAATTCACTTAAATTCAGCACAAAATATATCAGAAAAAATGGGTTTATCAACCTCCCCACACTTAAACAATAGCATGTCCTCATGCTAAATCCAAGATAAAGAGTAAGGTAAAGTGGTGGAATCTCATGCAATGCAATCTATCCTAGATGCAACTACCTAAATGAGTCATGCAAATCTAGTTATTATTCACCTATATATAAAGCTTTACATGTAGTCAAATTAATTCACATTCTCAAGGAATCATATATGCATAGCCAACCTTAGATAATGTTAAAACACTTTTACAATTGAGATGGGTAAATAAAATATTTTTCAAACTTTCAAGACAATTAGCAATAGAGATAGAGATATATGGTAATGAGCTATTGAACCCTCACTGGATTTTGTGTTTACTCTCTAGTCACTCAGTGTTTATTGGGTTAATCACTCTATTTTTCTTTTTATTCTTGTTTTCCATAACTTTGTTCTTCATCTAACCAATCAATAATTATAGAATATAGGCATACAAAAATCATGAGGTCTTTAATTAAGGTTGTAATGGGGCCAAGGTAAAGGTAAGGGTATATGTATAAGGTTAAGTGATCTAATTAAGTGAATCCTTGATTAGTCTAAGATCTCACCTAAGATACATATTTTGTAAAGCAAAGCTTCTTTACCTATTTTCCCATATTTTTTCACCTTTTACATTACATGCTCATATCTTAATTTTTTATTTATGTTTATCCCATGTGCGTCGCTTTTTGCGTTTGGGGAATTCTTTTTATATCTCCTTTATTCAAATACTGAAAAATAATTTTTTTTTGTTACACATGGTAATTAAATTATTTTGACTTCACATGAGCATGCTTCCCAAAACTTTTAAAATTAAAAATTTTTTTTATTCTTTTTGACTTTCTACCTTTTTGTTTCTATCATCCATGTTCCCATAAGGTTCCCACACTTACACAATACACAATTTCTATCTTAAGCTAACTAAGGATTCAACTTGGGATTTTTATTTTGTTTTTCTGATTAAGGCTAGTAATGTGGTTATAAAACAAGATGGGATTTAAAGGCTCAAGGGGGCTAACAAGGGTGATGTAGAAGGTAGGCTAATTTGGGAATGGTGAGCTAGAATCAAACAATAGCCTCAATCACTTTCTTGGTATGTATCTATATTTTATAATCGGACATATAGATTAAAACAAAGTAAAGAACACCAGAATAAATAAGAAGGGCGGAACACACAGGAATAAAATATTATGGTTTAAATGTAACCATGCAATTAAGCTCAAAACTCACAGGCTGTGTGTTCTCTAACTCAAAAATCATATATCACTTAAGTATGTCATGCAAGTAGAAATTAAGAGTTCCCATTATTCTCAATGTAAAATATATTGGATGGCTTTAAACTTTTAGTGTTCCTCCTTGATGAAATGTTGTTAACTAACTAACATGTAATGCTATATATATAAGGTGTGGATTGTTTTTATTCTGTTAAAGTCTCTAGCTTACTTCCTTTTTCTTTTCAATCTAAGCTAAACTATCATATGCTAAAAAGGGTAAACTATACTAATTAATCCACTTAAAATATAACTAGTAAACTAAGGTGCAAATCAAGCTAAAATATCCAATATATTATACATATAGCTCAAAGCGCATAATGCAAAAAGTACAATAAAAAGCAAAAAGAGAAAAATGTGCAAAAATACAGAAAATGGACAAAATAAGAAGAGAGTTTGTAGTGGTTCACCAAAATAAACAGATGCCAGAGATGGCAACCTCCCCACACTTAAATAATAGCATCGTCCTCGATGCTCACTCAAGCTGGGTGTGAAGGAGTGTCATCTCCGGAAGGATGGGCTGCTGGTGTCTTGGTGGTGGACTGAGGATCTGTCTGCTGTGGGGGAGGCTCTGACTGGATAGGAATCTCTGTATCAGCGGCCTGAAGCTGCTGCGGCTCCTCCTGCTGTGGCACAGCCTGCTATGGTCCGGTCTGCTCCGCCGGGGCCAGTGTCTCCTCCTCATGAGCGCTCGCCTCTGCCTTAGATGTGTCAGAAGGGGTGTCAGGCTCAGAGGGGATGTCGCCGTCAGATCGGATCATCAACTTGAAGTGCTCATAGCGTCGTTTGTTGCGACACTCCATACGGTCCAAACGGGCGAAGAGGCAATGCACCAAATGGTAGATGGGCTCAGGAGAAGGTGGGGGTGCAGTGGGTGGGGCAGGTGCAGCAGTGGAAGAAGAGGGGGGCAGCTGAAGGTATGGCTGTCTCATCAGAAGCGGGAAGGAATGGAGGTCTGTAGCCTAAAGCCAGAAAGTTTCTACTGTGAGGGATGAGCTTCCTACACTCCGCAGCAGGTGGCCTCTCATCGGCATCCTCCCAAGGCACGTAAGCTCGACGGCCTAGCTGAGTGACCAGATAAGGGAAGGGGAGGGTGCCTCGGACATGGACCCTGGCCATATAGTGCCGGATGAATCATGGCATGTACAGGTCCTTACCCTCCATCACACACCAGAGGAGGGTGATCATAGCAATAGGCAGCTCTGTCTCATGAGTGCTCGGCATAATAAGGTTACTCAGGATTTGGTGCCAGAGCCGAGCCTCATCATTCAAGTATATCCGCTTGATTCCTTTAGGCATGGTAGTGTTCTTACCCATGACCCAAGGGACAGTAGGGTCAAGGGCTATCCTCTCCTTGACAGCATCCCAGTCAAATCTCAGAAAGCACATGTCCTCTTCAGCCTTTTGGTAACCGTTAGGCTGATCTGACTTAGGCTGTAGGTGCAAAATATCCTCAATGGCTTCTTCAGTGACTAGTATCTGTTTCCCTCTTAGGTGCATTGCATCCAGAGAAGTCTTGAAATAATTGCAGTAAAACTCTCTTACCCAGAAAGCATTTACCTCAGTCAAGTTTCTCTCCAAGAAGAACCAGCCTCGTTGTTTGATCTGATCGGAGGTGTACTGCTGTAGTTCTTCGGGAATTTTCAAGGTCCACTCTAGATACAGATTTTTGGAGGTAGCAAACACGGGAAACTTCAGCTCACAGTATCGGTTTACAAACTTAAATGGATCATTGGTAGGGAGGAGCATGTCAGCCTTCTCTTGTGTGGTAAAGTGTTTTTCCCGCCAGGAGTCATCATGCAGAAGCTCCAGGAGAGACATAGAGGATTCACCTTGTTTCCGTTTGCCAGGGGTTGCCTTTCCTTTTCCCTTTCCTTGTGGCTCAGACATCCTTAAAGAAAACAGAAATCTAGGATATAATAAAAATGGAAAAACAAGTTGGCAGATAACAAGATAAGCACAAAGTGGCAAAGGAGCAGTGGGGTATGAAATGAGTTGAATAATGGTGCATTTTGGATTGCTTAGGAATTAAAAAGCGGAGATGGGAAATTTCAAACCAAAATGTAATATAAATAGAATTCATGTTGATTAGGAGCAATAATAATCATGCCATGAGTTAAGAAGTGGAAGGAGTTAGTCAAATATTAGAAAGTCAAGAGTGGTTAAAGTTGAAAAAGGGGTGAGAAGGCAAAAATCAGTGAGTTAGTAAAAAGAAAGTCAGAGTAAGTGGCATGATGATTGGTTCCTAAGTAACAAGAATTTCACAATTTAAAGCAACAGTCAACTCATATTCAAGTAGGAAAAATAGGGTATTGATGATGATTCAGATAGATATAGAAGTAGTAAAATGTAAAATCAAACCATCAATAAATCAATTTATTAACCAGGAGATCAAAAGTAATAGGAATGCTGGCCCGTGCACTCAAGAATAGGTTTAGTATGCGTGGAGCAGTTCAAAAATGAGAATTGCCAAACCAATACTTGAATGTAGAAGGAAAAGTAATTTGCAGAAAATTGGGCAGCATTCCGTCTAAGATTGGAAGTTCCCGGAAAACAAATAACAAGAATAGTTCATATGTAGGGAAATAAGGTTGCACAAATAGCAAATAACAGGAACGGTGTAATTATCAGGCCTAAATCCACTATCCAGATCCTAGCTACCTAACCACCTAGAATCCACTACAACATTAATATCTAACTAGCCTAATGATGAACATAAACAAAAAAATATGCAATTAACTAGGAATTGAAAGAAGAATGGCGTTCGGCGAAACCTGGTAGGCGTGGGAAAGAAAGTGGGGCAGAGAGATGGCTGGGGGATGGTGGTGGTGGCTGACGCGGAGGTTGAGGGCGGCGTGGTGGGCGTGGTGGTCGCGGAGGGTGGGGGGTTAAGAGTGGTGGAGGGAAGAAGAAGAAAGAGAGGGAAAAGAGAAAAGGGGGGCGTTGCGGTGGTGTCTGGGTGGTCGTCGGAGGTGCGGCGGCGAAGGGCAGAGAGAGAGGGGGTGGTTGTAGGGAAGAGGAAGAAGAAAGGGGTTGGGGGCGCGATATGGGTAAGGTTCGCATCACAGGGGGTTAATAATTTGCAATCCACGCGATCGCGTGGAGCACGCGGTCGCGTGGCTAGTATGGAATGGGGTTGGTGCAATCGCGTGGGGCACGCGGTCGCATGGAATGGGTTGATAATAAAGGACGCGATCGCATGAAGCATGCGATCGCGTCGCTAGACATCGTGCAAAACGCACAATTCTAGCGTCGGTTCAGCGCAACTCACTGTCTCCTTTGGGGTGGTGTGCAATCCATGCGATGCGATCGCATCGCTCATGCTGTCGTGTGGGATTGGTGTTGTGCAAGTGACACGGCCGCATCAATGACGTGACCGCGTGGGTCGTGCTGTGCGAAACGCACAACAGCCGCACGATTCTAGCCCAACTTTCTAGACGTTGGGTCTTTACGCCGATCTCTAGGTCACGCGGCCGCGTGAATGATGCAGATGCGTGGGGAGTGTTTTTCGCAAATGACGCGAACGCCCGAGTGATGCGGTCGCGTCACACGCCTTCTTTTTTTTATGCAGATATGCAAGGCTAAATGCAATATTATGAATAGCATCCAGATTCAATAAAAAATACAAAATCATAAAAAAAATCAAACAGTATGAAATAAAGAAACTGAGAAAGAAACGACCATACCATGGTGGGTTGTCTCCCACCTAGCAACTCTTTTTCTGTGGTTGTGTAATTCTTTTGGGCGTCATTTAAAACACAGCTAGCATAGTAAATGACATATAGAAGCTTGTCATGCCTTTGTCCCAATACTGCACCAATGGCATGGTCACTGGCATCACACATCAGTTTAAATGATAATGTCCAGTCTGGTGCAGAAATGACTGGTGCTGTGACCAGCTTAGCTTTCAAAGTTTCAAAGGCCTACAGACACTCTGTGTCAAAGACAAATGGTGCATCAGTAGCTAGCAGATTGCTCAAAGGCTTGGCAATTTTTGAAAAATCCTTTATAAACCTCCGATAGAATCCTAAATGCCCCAGAAAGCTTCTGATTGCCTTAACATTGGCAGGTGGTGGTAATTTTTCAATTACCTCCACTTTAGCTTGATCCACTTCTATCCCCTTGTTCAAAATTTTGTGCCCAAGGACAATTCCTTCAGTCACCATAAAGTGACATTTTTCCCAATTTAAAACTAGGTTAGTCTCTTGGCATCTTTTTAGAACAAGTGCTAGATGGTCAAGACAGGAGCTGAATGAGTCTCCAAATATTGAGAAGTCATCCATGAAGACTTCCAGGAATTTTTCTACCATATCAGAGAAGATAGAGAGCATGCATCTCTGAAAGGTAGCAGGTGCATTGCACAGACCAAAAGGTATCCTTCTATAGGCAAATACCCTAGATGGACATGTGAATGCCATTTTCTCTTGGTCCTGGGGATCCACTGCAATTTGGTTGTAACCTGAGTAGCCATCCAAAAAGTAGTAGTAATCATGACCTGCTAATATTTCTTGCATCTGGTCTATGAATGGTAAAGGAAAATGATCCTTTCTGGTGGCTGTATTGAGTCTTCTGTTGTCAATACACATACGCCACCCTATAACTGTTCTTGTAGGAACCAATTCATTCTTTTTATTATGTATCACTGTCATGCCTCCCTTCTTAGGGACAACTTGGACAGGGCTTACCCAAGGGCTATCAGAAATGGGATAAATAATCCCAGTCTCTAATAATTTAGTGACCTCCTTCTGCACCACCTCCTTCATGGCTGGATTCAGCCGCCTCTGTGGTTGAACCACTGACTTAGCATCATCCTCCAACAAGATCTTGTGCATGCATCTGGCTGGGCTAATGCCCTTAAGGTCACTTATGGACCACCCAAAAGCTGTCTTGTGTGTCCTTAGCACTTGAATTAGTGCTTCCTCTTCCTATGAATCTAAAGTAGAGCTTATGATCACTAGAAAAGTGTCATCTTCTCCCAGAAATGCATATTTCAGAGATGGTTATAGTGTTTTGAGCTCGGGTTTAGGAGGCTTCTCCTCCTTATAAGGAGTTATCAGAGGTTCTTCTGTTTTCTCTGATTCCTCCAAATCAGGCTGAACATCTTTAAAGATATCCTCTAGCTCTGATTTGAGACTCTCAGTCATATTGATCTCCTCCACCAGGGAGTCAATAATATCAATGCTCATGCAGTCTCTTGAAGTGTTTGGATGCTGTATAGCTTTGACAGCATTCAACTTAAACTTATCCTCATTGACTCTCAGGGTCACTTTTCCTTTTTGGACGTTAATGAGAGTTCGTCTAGTTGCTAGGAAAGGTCTTCCTAGAATGAGAGTTGCACTCTTATGCTCCTCCGTTTCCAGGACTACAAAGTCAGTGGGAAAGGCGAATGGCCCAACCTTGACAATCATGTCCTCAATCATGCCTGATGGCATTTTAATAGAGCCATCAGCAAGTTGGAGACATATCCGGGTTGGTTTGACTTCTTCAGTCAAACCAAGCTTTTTGATAGTGGATCCAGGTATCAGGTTGATGCTTGCCCCTAGATCACATAAAGCTGTCTTGGTACAAGTACCCTCTAATGTGCATGGTATCATAAAGCTTTCGGGGTCTTTAAGCTTCTCTGGTAAGCTTTTCAGAATGACTGCACTGCATTCTTCAGTGAGGAAAACTTTTCAGTTTCTCTCCAATCCTTCTTATGACTTAAGATCTCTTTCATGAACTTAGCATAAGAGGGTATTTGCTCAAGTGCCTCTGCAAACGGAATCTTTATTTCAAGAGTCCTGAGATAGTCTGCAAAGCGGGCAAATTGTTTATCCTATTTTTCTTAATGGAGTTTCTGAGAATAAGGCATCTTGGCTTTGTATTCTTCAACCTTAGTTGCTGTAGGTTTATGTCCTATAGAAGTGGTTGGAGAAGCCTGCTTAAGGGGGTTGTTATCAGCACTTGTAGGTGTCTAAACCCTTGTTGGCGTTTGAACGCCAGAGCTGGCAGTAGAATGGGCGTTTAACGCCAGGTTACTGCCCTTTTCTAGAATTTGAATGCCAGAACTGGTTGCTGAATGGGCGTTTAACGCCAGGTTACTGCCCTTTTCTGGCATTTGAACGCCAGAACTGGCAGCAGAATGGGCGTTTAACGCTAGGTTACTGCCCTTTTCTGGCATTTGAACACCAGAATCATTCCTCTCTGGTCTCTTATTGTCCTCAGAGGGATTTTTGGCAATGAATTGGTCATCCTTTGTTAGCTATTCTTTTTTAGCTTTTTGATGCCTTGAGTTGAGATATCAAATGTCTTTCCACTTCTTAATTGAATAGCTTGACATTCTTCTGTTATATGTTCAGATAACTGCTGTCTTGTCTGATCCAATTGTGCTTCTATATTTTTGTTAGCATTTTTAGTATCTTGTAACATTTCTTTGAACTCTGCTAACTATTTTGTTAGAAGAAGTATTTGCTGGTTAAGTTTAGCAAGTTGTTCTGGAGGACTAATTTCAGTGGATACTACTTTAGCCTCTTCTTTCATGGAAGATTCACTATTTAAATACATATGCTGATTTCTTACAACTGTATCAATGAGCTCTTGAGCCTCTTTAATTGTCTTCCTCATGTGTATAAATCCACCAGTTGAGTGGTCTAAAGATATCTGGGCTTTTTCTGTAAGCCCATCGTAGAAGATATCTAACTGCACCCATTCTGAAAACATTTCAGAGGGGCATTTCCTTAGCATCTCTCTGTACCTCTCCCAGACATCATAAAGAGATTTATTATTTCCTTGTTTAAAGCCTTGGATGTCCAGCCTTAGCTGTGTCATCCTTTTTGGAGGAAAATATTGATTCAGGAATTTGTCTAATAACTGCTTCCATGTTTGTATGCTTGCTTTGGGTTGGTTATTTAACCACATCTTAGCTTGATCTTTTACAGCAAATGGAAACAGTAGTAATCTGTAGACATCCTGATCTACTTCCTTATCACGTACTGTGTCATTATTTGTTTTTGCTCACTTATCCCAAATAGCCTACCCTTTTAAATCACCCTTGTTAGCCACCTTGAGCCTTTGTATCCCCATTTATTCTGAATTTTACCATATCATTAGCCTTAAGCAGAAAAATAAATTAAATATCCTAAATTGAATCTTTGGTTAGCTTAAGATAGAGGTTGTGTATCAATTAAAGTGTGGGGAGCTGTCGGAACTTGGGTTGATAGGAAGGCATTGAATTGGTAAATTATTTGAAATTTGGGTGCGTGCTCATGTAAGGCCAAAATAATTAAAATACCATGTGCATTGATATGTTGAGTTTATTTATTTCAGATTTAAAAAAATCCATATGATCAAATAAATAATGGGACAAAATTACCCCAACATTAAATCTAGTAAAAGATCAATGCACGTGTGATAAATTCTAAAACAAGTTGGTACATGAGTATGTGATACAAAAGTGAGAAAATTGGGTAGCTAGGCATAATTTAAAAATTGTATAGAATATGTATATGTTAGGTGAGATCTTAGACTAATCAAGGATTCAATTTATAGCTCACTTAGCCTTATATATATACCCTCACCTTTACCTTAGCCCCGTTACAACCTTGAAAAGACCTCATGATGTTTGCATGTATACATTAAATATTTGTTGATTGGTTAGATGAAGAACAAAGTTTTAGAAAGCGTGACTAGAGAAGAGTAGAGTGATTAACCCCAAACACTGAGTGATTAGAGCGTAAACACAAATCTAGGGAGGGTTCAATAGCTCAATTCCATATATCCATGTTTAATCATTGCTTGTCTTACAAGTTTATGAATTCTTTTGATTAGTTCAACTCAATTGTGAATATATTTTAATATGGTTCACCTTTGTTATGCATATATGATTGCTTAAAAAATTTGGCTTAATTTGACCACATGTAAGCTCTAGGAGTATATAGGTGGATAGAAATTAGACTTACATGATCCATTTAGGTAGCTTGCATTTAGATAAATTGCATTGCATAGATTCCACCATTCTATATTTTTTCTTGGATTAAGCATGAGGACATGCTAATGTTTAAGTGTGGGGAGGTTGATAAACCACTGTTTTATGATTTATATTATGCTCAATTGAGTGGTTTCTATCAAGTCTTTGCTCACTTATTCATATAAATTGCATGATTTTACAATTCCTTCCTTACTCCTTAATATATGTGAAAATATGTTTCCTAGACCATAAAATTATTAATTTTAATTATCTTTTATTACCATTCAATGCCGTGATACGTGTGTTGAGTATTTTCAGACTTTTTAGGGTAGGAATGGCTCAGAGAACAGGAAGGAAACATGCAAAAGTGGAAGGAACGCGCGAAAATGATGTTTTGAAGGAAATCGCAGTGACGCGCACGCATGGACGATGCAGACGTATGACTCGCGTAGAACCCAAGCGACGCACACGCGTAGACGACGCAAACGCATGCCTAGCGCAAAGCACAAGCGACGCGTACGCGTGACTGACGTGTACGCGTGATAAGGAGAACTTCTAAATGACGCGCACGCGTAACCCATGCGCACGCGTGACCGACGCGCACGCGTGACGGACACCACGTGCAGAAAATTGCAGAAAACATCCCCAACGATTTCTGGACTCCTTTTCGGCCCAAATCCAAGCCCAGAAAACATATATTAGAGGCTATAAAGTGGGAGAATGCATCCATTCAAGAGGGAGAACATTCATGATACACAATTTTAGGTTTTAGATGTAGTTTTCTAGAGAGAGAGGCTCTCTCCTCTCTCTTAGGTTTTAGGATTTAGGATTTCTTTTAGGATTAGGATTTCTTCTTCATTCCAGGTTCAATGTTCCTTTACTTTGGTTTCTCTTCTATTTTCATTTATTCTATTACTTTGATTTATGAATTCTCATGTTAGATTTGATTTTATATTTAATATAATTTGAGGTATTTCATATTTATGATTGCTTTCTTCTATCTATGATATAAATAATTTGGATTTTTCCTCCCTTTGCTTTGGTTGAGTAATTGGTGACACTTGAGTTATCAAACTCAGCTGTTGATTGAAAATTGAAATTTGCTGATTGATTTGGATCCCTCTAAAGCTAGTCTTTCCATAGGAGTTGACTAGAACTTGAGGAATCGAATTGATTAGTCCACTTGACTTTCTTTTATTTAGTAAGGGTTAATGATGAGCGGATATTTTATACGCTTTTTGGGGGTAATTTCATGTAGATTTTAGTATGTTTTAATTAGTTTTTAATAGAATTTTATTAGTTTTTAAGCAAAAATTATATTTCTAGACTTTACTATGAGTTTGTGTATTTTTCTGTGATTTCAGGTAATTTCTGGTTGAAATTGAGGGAGCTGAGCAAAAATCTGGTTTAGGCTGAAAAAGGACTGCTGATGCTGTTGGATTCTGACCTCCCTGCACTCGAAATGGATTTTCTAGTGCTACAGGAGTTCAATTGGCACGCTCTCAACGGCGTTGGAAAGTGGACATCCAGGGCTTTCCATCAATATATAATAGTCCATACTTTGCGCGAAGATAGATGACGTAAACTGGCGTTCAACGCCAGTATCATGCTGCTGTCTGGCGTCCAGCGCCAGAAACAGGTTACAAGTTGGAGTTCAACGCCCAAAACACGTCACAACCTGGCGTTTAACTCCAGAAACAACCCAAGCACGTGAGAAGCTTTAGTCTCAGCCCCAGTACACACCAAGTGAGCCCCAGAAGTGGATTTATGCACCAATTATCTTAGTTCACTTAATTTCTGTAAACCTAGGTTACTAGTTTACTATTTAAACAACTTTTAGAGAAGTACTTGGGACCTCATGACATTTTCAGATCTGAATTACATGCTTTTTGACGGCATGAGTCTCTAAACTCCATTGTTGGGGTGAGGAGCTCTGCAGCGTCTCGATGAATTAATGCAAGTGTTTCTATTCCTCCATTCAAACGTGTGTGTTCCTATCTAAGATGTTCATTCGCGCTTAATTATGAAGAAGGTGATGATCCGTGACACTCATCACCTTCCTCAACCCATGAACGTGTGCCTGACAAATACCTCCGTTCTATATAAGATTGAATGAGCTTCTCTTAGATTCCTTAATCAGAATCTTCGTGGTATAAGCTAGAATTGATGGCGGCCACTCTTGAGGATCCGGAAAGTCTAAACCTTATCTGTGGTATTCCGAGTAGGATTCAAGGATTGAATGGCTGTGACGAGCTTCAAACTCACGAGGGTTGGGTGTAGTGACAGATGCAAAAGGATTAATGGATCCTATTCCAGCATGAGTGAGAACCGACAGATGATTAGCCGTGCGGTGATAGCGCACCTGGACCATTTTAGCCGTGCTGTGACAGAGCATCTGGACCGTTTTCACTGAGAGGATGGGAGGTAGCCACTGACAATGGTGACACCCTACATACAGCTTGCTATGGAGGGAACTTTGCACTTTTCTATGAATGGAATATTACATTACAGAAATTCAGAAAACAAAGCTTGACTAAGAATAATACACGCTCTTTTATTTATCTAATAATTCCTACTGATAATTTCAATTGAGATCCTGACTAAGAATAATAAAATAAACATAGCTTGCTTCAAACCAATAATCTCCGTGGGATCGACCCTTACTCACGTAAAGTATTACTTGGACGACCCAGTGCACTTGCTGGTTAGTTGTGCGGAATTGTCAAAATTGTGATTTTCAATTTCGTGCACCAAGTTTTTAGCGCCGTTGCCGGGGATTGTTCGAGTTTGAACAACTAAAGGTTTATTTTATTTCTTAGATTAGGAATAATTTATTTTTGTTGTTATAGAGTCATTAAATTCTGATAGGATAATTTCTTTTTTTTAAAAAAAAATTTCAAAAATATTATTTTTCTTTATCAATTTTAATCTTTTTCGTGAGTCTAGTGTCTTGTTATAAGTTTGGTGTCAATTGCATATTTTATATTTTTCTTTAAAATTTTCGTATTAGTGTTCTTTGTTCTTCCTTGATCTTCAAGTTGTTCTTGTTTATTTTTCTTGTTTGATCTTTAATTTTTCTTGTTCTGTGTCTTTTCTTGTTTCACTTGTGTTCTTTTTAAAGCATTAATCTTCCAAAAAGAATATACCTATTTAGAATAAGTGTTACATTTACTCCCAATTGGCTAGAGTGTTGGTCTATGTTCTTGGCAATTGGGCATCTTCTTTTTAAAATCTTTTTTTCAAAAATAATTTTTCTTGATTTAATCTTGTGCCAAACTTTAAGTTTGGTGTTTTCTTGTTAATCTTTTCATAATTTTCGAAAATCTTATTAAAGTTTTCTAAAAATTTTAAGTTTGGTGTTCTTTCTTTTGTTCTTGTTGTTCTTGTGAATCTTTAAAGTGTTCTTGAGTCTTCTTTGTGTTTTGATCTTAAAATTTTTAAGTTTGGTGTTCCTTGGTGTTTTCCCTCCAAAAATTTTTGAAAACAAGGAGCATTAGATCTAAAAATTTTAAATCCGGTGTCTTTTGTGTGTTTTTCTCTTTCATCATAAAATTTCTTAAGTCTTGTGTCTTTTATGTGTTTTTCTCTTTCATAATAAAATTCAAAATTCAAAAAAAATATCTTTTCTAACTAATTTTAAACTATTTTTTCGAAATTTTCATATAAAAATTCAGATTTCAATTTCAAAATTTTTCAATTCTTATCTTTTTTAAAAAAAAATTATTATTATTATATCTTTTTCAAAACAAATTTATCCTTTTCAAATATCTTTTATATCTTTTCAATTTTCAATTATATCTTTTTCCTATCATATTTATCTTTTAAAATCTTATCTTTTTCAAAACTCCCTAACCACTTTTTATCTCTCTTCAATTTTCAAAAATTATATCCAATTTTTTTAAATCTTTTCAATTAATTAATTATTTTTGTTTTCAATTTTTTTCTATTTGGTTTTCTAATTTTTGAATTTTTATTTAGTTTTTCACTTACTTTATTTTATCTCCCTTTTAATTTTTGATATTCAAAAAAAATTATTTTTAATAAAATAGACAATATCAACATACATACCATCTCCCTTGCTCCATCATGGAACCAAGTGGAAATGAACAGTCTAGGAGGACTCTGGGGTCATATGCTAACCCCACTACTGCTTCATATAGGAGTAGTATTTGTATACCCTCTGTTCATACCCTGGGTCGAGCTGTCCGACCCGGGATGTTCTACAGGCAAAGCGACCGACCTCTTCAGGTCAGGACAATCCGACCTCTTCTCAAAGAGCTCGGCCCAGTCACAGGAAAGCCGAAACAAAGGGCCCAAATAGAGGAACACGCCCCAAATCCTAAGGCGGCCCAAGCCTACAGGGATAAAGGCGGTTCCCTTAAAAGATAACCTCACTTAAAGATAAAAGATAAGATAAGATAACTAACTTATTTTATCCACAGGGGGCCACATCTCACCATTATAAATACAATGGAGCACCCAGGTATAACTCATACTCTGATTCTACTCAATACCTGCTTAATACCCTTGATAACTTAAGCATCGGAGTCCCTTGCAGGTACCCCCCACCCTCCGGGGACGAAAGATCAGCACCACCGCCAAGTCCAACAGGTTGGACACACCAGCTCCGGCCGCCGTACACCTGCCGGACACATCGGCTCCGACCAACCCAGAAGATCTCATCCGAGATCGACCTACAGTTTCAGGTAACCCCCGGAACACCCTCCATTAGAGTTAGTAGCTTTGAGTTGAATCCTCAGCTCATTATCATGGTGCAGCAAAGCTGCCAGTATTCTTGTCTTCCACATGAAGAACCTACAGAGTTTCTGGCACAATTCTTACAAATTGCTGACACAATACATGATAAGGAAGTGGATCAGGATGTCTACAGATTATTACTGTTTCCATTTGCTGTAAAAGATCAAGCTAAGAGGTGGTTAAATAACCAACCTAAGAACAGCATAAGGACATGGAAACAGCTGTCAGAAAAATTCGTGAATCACTATTTTCCTCCTAAGCGGATAACACAGCTAAGGCTGAGCATCCAAGGCTTCAAACAAGGAGATAATGAACCCCTTTATGATGCTTGGGAGAGATACAGAGAGATGTTGAGAAAATGCCCCTCTGAAATGTTTTCAGAGTGGGTGCAATTAGACATCTTCTACTATGGGCTTACAGAAAAAGCTCAGATTTCTCTAGATCACTCAGCCGGTGGATCTATACATATGAGAAAAACAATTGAAGAAGCCCAAGAACTCATTGATACAGTTGCCAGAAATCAGCATCTGTACCTAAGTAGTGAATCTTCCAGGAAAGAAGAGGCTAAAACAGTAACTGCTGAACTCAGTCCTGTAGATCAGGCTAATGAATTCAATCAGCAATTAGACTTTCTAACTCAGCAGCTAGCCGAATTCAAGGAAATACTACAGGAAACAAGAATGGCTAACAGGAATATGGAAGTACAGTTAAAGCAAACAGAAAAGCAACTATTAAAACAAATAACAGAAGAATGCCAAGTAGTTCAATTAAGAAGTGGGAAAACATTAAATACCTCACTTCAAAGCAGCAGGAAGCCAAGAAATGAACAAACGGCTACTCAAAATCCCTCTGAGGACAATCAGAGCCCAGAGAGGAATAAGGCTGGCACTGAACGCTCAGACCATGCTCATTTCTGGCGTTCAACGCCAGAAAACAAGCATGAATCCGGCATTGAACGCCCAAGGAGAGCACAGTTCTGGCATTCAGACGCTAGTAACAGATAAGGAGTTGGCATCTAACGCCACTCCAGCTTCCACCCCTGGCATTCAAATACCAGTGGGAGATTAGACACATACAAGTGCTGATAACAACCCTTCTAAAAAGGCTTCTCAACCCACTTCTGTAGGTAATAAACCTGCAGCAACTAAGGTTGAGGAATATAAAGCCAAAATGCCTTATCCTCAAAAACTCCGCCAAGCGGAATAGGATAAGCAATTTGCCCGCTTTGTAGATGATGAGCGGATAATTTATACGCTTTTTGGCATTGTTTTTAGTATGTTTTTAGTATGATCTAGTTAGTTTTTAGTATATTTTTATTAGTTTTTAGTTAAAATTCACTTTTCTGGACTTTACTATGAGTTTGTGTGTTTTTCTGTGATTTCAGGTATTTTCTGGCTGAAATTGAGGGTCCTGAGCAAAAATCTGATTCAGAGA
>NC_029772.3:49427544-49427746 GCF_000817695.3 Arachis duranensis | reverse complement strand
AGAGCTACAGAAGCCCAATTGGCGCGCTCTTAACGGCATTGGAAAGTAGACATCCTGGGCTTTCCAGCAATGTATAATAGTCCATACTTTGCCCGAGATTTGATGGCCCAAACAGGCGTTGCAAATCAGCCTCAGAATTTCCAGCGTTTAACGCTGGAACTGGCATAAAATCTGGAGTTAAACGCCCAAACTGGCACCAAAG
>NC_029772.3:49424733-49427016 GCF_000817695.3 Arachis duranensis | reverse complement strand
AGTAGGAAAGCAGAGATTCAGAAGATGGAGCATCTCCAAAACCTCAACCTATTCTCCATTACTGCAAAACAAGTACTTATTTCATGTTCTTTTGCTTTTCACAATCAATCCTGATAATTTCTGATATCCTGACTAAGATTTACAAGATAACCATAGCTTGCTTCAAGCCGACAATCTCCGTGGGATCGACCCTTACTCACGTAAGGTATTACTGGGACGACCCAGTGCACTTGCTGGTTAGTTGTGCGGAATTGCAAAAGTGTGATTGCAACTTCGTGCACCAAGTTTTTGGCGCCGTTGCCGGGGATTGTTCGAGTTTGGACAACTGACGGCTTATCTTGTTGCTTGGATTAGGACTGTTTTATTTTTGTTGGTTTAGAGTCTTTTAGTTGAGTCTAGTTTCATATTTTGGGTTTGGTGTCAATTGCATGCTTTTGTTTTTCTTTTAATTTTCGAATTTGCATGTCTTTAGTGCCTTCTTGATCCGTAAAAATTCTAAGTTTGGTTTCCTCTTTGTGTTTTTCCCTCAAAATTTTCGAAAATTGGTGTTTGATTTTCTAAAAATTTTAAGTTTGGTGTCATTCTGTTGTTTTTCTCTTTCCTCATTTCAAAAATCAAATCTTTTTCATAAAAATTTTTTCAATCATATTTTTCTAATTGCTAATCTCAAAATCTTTTTAATTAACTAATTGATTCAGTTTTCAATTTGCTTTGATCTTATTTTCTTTTAATTTTCGAATTTTTATTTTATTTTCCTTTCGTTTTATTTTATTTTTTTCGGTTAATTCAAAAAAAAAAACAAAAACTTTACTTGCAATCCATATCATTTCCCGTTATCCATTATGGACCTAAGTGGGATTGATCAGTCCAGAAGGACTCTGGGGTCATATGCTAACCCCATTATAGCTGCATATGGGAGTAGCATCTGTACACCTCCCATCAAAGCAAGCAGCTTTGAGCTAAACTCTCAACTCATTATCATGGTGCAGCAAAATTTCCAGTATTCCGGTCTTTCACAGGAAGAACCTACTGAGTTTCTGGCACAATTCTTACAACTTGCTGACACAGTACGTGATAAAGAGGTGGATCAGGATGTCTACAGACTATTACTGTTTCCATTTGCTGTAAAAGATCAAGCTAAGAGGTGGTTGAATAACCAACCTACAGCAAGCATAAAGACATGGAAACAGTTATCAGACAAATTCCTGAATCACTTTTACCCTCCAAAGAGGATGACACAGCTAAGGCTGGACATCCAAGGCTTTAAACAAGAGGATAATGAACCCTTTATAATGCCTGGGAGAGGTATAGAGGTATGCTAAGAAAATGCCCCTCTGAAATGTTTTCAGAGTGGGTACAGTTAGACATCTTCTACTATGGGCTTACAGAAAAAGCTCAGATGTCTTTAGATCAATCAGCTGGTGGATCTATACATATGAGGAAGACGATTGAAGAGGCTCAAGAGCTTATAGATACTATTGCTAGAAATTAATATTTGTACGATGTCTACAGACTATTACTGTTTCCATTTGCTGTAAAAGATCAAGCTAAAAGGTGGTAATAACCAACCTACAGCAAGCATAAAGACATGGAAACAGTTATCAGACAAATTCCTGAATCACTTTTACCCTCCAAAGAGGATGACACAGCTAAGGCTGGACATCCAAGGCTTTAAACAAGAGGATAATGAATCCCTTTATAATGCCTGGGAGAGGTATAGAGGTATGCTAAGAAAATGCCCCTCTGAAATGTTTTCAGAGTGGGTACAGTTAGACATCTTCTACTATGGGCTTACAGAAAAAGCTCAGATGTCTTTAGACCACTCAGCTGGTGGATCTATACACATGAGGAAGACAATTGAAGAGGCTCAAGAGCTTATAGACACTGTTGCTAGAAATCAATATTTGTACTCTAGCAATGAGTTCTCCCCAAAAGAGGAAGTCATGGCAGTAGCCACTGATCATAACTCTCAAGAACAGATGATTGAGATTAATCAACAATTGCTCCTGATGACAAAACAGTTAGCAGAATTTAAAGAGATGCTCCAAGAGAGTAAAATTGCTAACAAGAACATGGAATCACAGTTGAATCAGGCAAAACAGTAGCTATCTAAACAGATAACAGAAGAATGCCAAGCAGTTCAACTGACGAGTGGGAAGACACTGAATAACACTGCTCAAAGTAGCAGAAAGTCAGTAAAGGAACAATTGACAGAGGATAGCCAAACTACTATCCAAAATCCCTCTGAGGACAGTAAGAGCCCAGAGAGGAATACTTTTGGCG
>NC_029772.3:49419918-49421402 GCF_000817695.3 Arachis duranensis | reverse complement strand
TCTGACAAAAAGTTCATTGTTAATGGACAGAGGATCAAGCATTATCTTGAAAGCAATTTTGAGCAGGAATGCTCAAAACTGAGGCTGGAATGATCCTCAGTAAAGGTCCAGCTAAAGACAATAAAGAAGCGCTTGCTGGGAGGCAACCCAGTCATTAGCAGGTTATATGTTTTGTTTCTACAAGGGCAATTATCAAAAATGAAGGAATTCACAGAGTTACAGAAGGATTCAGTGCAAAAAGCAGAGAAAAAGATCTTACTGGCGAAAAAACGCCAGTAAGGGGTACTTTGGGCGTTAAACGCCAAAATGGGCACCATTCTGGGCGTTTAACGCCAGTAAAGGAGCCATTTTGGGCTTTAAACGCCAGAATGGGCACCATTCTGGGCGTTTAACGCCAGTAAAGGAGCCATTTTGGGCTTTAAACGCCAGAATGGGCACCATTCTGGGCGTTTAACGCCAGGTGTGCAGCATCCTGGGCGTTTAGCAAAACGCCCAGTGATAAATGGAATTCTGGCGTTTAACGCCAGCCAGGGCACCTGGCTGGGCGTTAAACGCCCACAGTGGGCAGCAAATGGGCGTTAAACGCCAGAATGGATGCCATTCTGGGCGTTTAACGCCAGAAAGGTGGGGGACCAAGATTTTGCTTTCCGATCAAACTTTTTTAAAAACTTTCCTTTTCTTACCCATACTTTTCTACATAAACACATCTCAACCTTTCATCATTCACTCTCAAATCTTCAAAAATCAAAATCATTCTTCAAATCTCTCTCAAATCAATCCCAGATCTTATTCAAAAACTCACCCTTCTCTCAAATTCTCTCCATATCTTCTCAAATCTCCTTTCAATTTTTTCGAAATCTCCTTCCCCCCTTATAAAAACACGTTCGGCCTCCTTATTCCCCCACACCATTCGAATTTGCTCTTCTTCTCTCTCTCTTCTTTCCTTTCTTTTGCTTGAGGACAAGCAAACCTCTAAGTTTGGTGTGCTTTTCCATGATCACTAAGCCAAGATTCACCAAGATCATGGCTCCTAAGGGAAAACAAACCAATTTAAGAGGAAAGAAAGAGAATCATCCAAAGAATCTTTGGAATCAAGAGAAGTTCTTAACCAAAGAACATGAAGACCATTATCAAAAAATAATGGGTCTGAGGTCAATGATCCCGGAAGTTAAATTTGATCTGAAAGAAGATGAATATCCGGGGATCCAAGAGCAAATTCGAAACAGAGGATGGGAAGTTCTAACCAATCCTGAGATAAAGGTTGGAAGAAATACGGTTCAGGAATTCTACTCAAATCTGTGGCTAACAGATAAGCAGAGAATGACTGGAACTGCTTACCATACTTACAGAACCATGGTTAGAGGGAAAGTTATGTACTTCCATCTGGACAAAATAAGAGAAAGCTTCAAATTGCCTCAACTGCAGGATGATCCTGAATCCTTTAATAGGAGAATGGTGAGAGCAGATAAAGGGTTGGATCAAGT
>NC_029772.3:49418599-49419755 GCF_000817695.3 Arachis duranensis | reverse complement strand
TGCCCACTAGCAACCGTTCTGAGGTCACTATGAAGAGAGCAGTGATGATTCATTGCATTATGCTTGGAAAAGAAGTGGAGGTTCATCATGTGATTGCTTGTGAGATCTACACAATTGCAAATAAGAATTCCACTGAAGCCAAATTGGCTTACCCAAGCTTGATCTCCTTGCTCTGTAAAGAGGCTGGGGTAAGGATGGGAGTAGATGAATTCATACCCATTGAACATCCAATCACCAAGAAGTCAATGGAAGGACAAATGCAAGACAACTCTATCAAAAGGAGGGCGCAGGAGTTCCTCCCTGAATTTCCTGAAATTGGCTACTGGGCCAGCCTAGAAGCATCTATCACCAAGAGACTATGGAGCAACTTAAGGAAGAACAGCAGAATCAGAAGTGCATGCTCTGTAAATTGCTGAAGGATCAAGAGAAGCAGGGGCGTGAACTACAAGAACTGAAACGCCAAAAATTCTCCCCTCAATTTGAGGGAGCATCCACTCCTCAAAATCAAGGTTGTTGAGTCCTAACTCTGTGAAAACCTCTATCATTAGGAGCCTATTTAATTTTTTGTTTTCTATTTTTTATTTTTTTTAGTCTCATCTTATATCTATTTTTGAGTCTTATTCTTAATTCATGATTAATAAAATTTAAAGTTCATGTCTTAAAACTATGAATGTCCTATGAATCCATCACCTCTCTTAAATGAAAAATGCTTTAATCACAAAAGAACAAGAAGTACAGGATTTCGAATTTATCCTTGAAAAGAACAAGAAGTACAGGATTTTGAATTTATCCTTGAAACTAGTTGAATTAGTTTGATGTGGTGACAATACTTTTTGTTTTCTGAATGAATGCTTGAACAGTGCATATGTCTGTTGAATTTGTTGTTTTGAGAATGTTAAAATTGTTGGCTCTTGAAAGAATGAAGGAAAAAGAGAACTGTTATTGAGGATCTAAAAAAATCATCAGATTGATTCTTGAAGCAAGAAAAAGCAGTGAATACAAAAAAAAATAATAATAATTTTCGAAAAAAAAAAGAAAAAAAAAAGAGAAAGAAAGAAAAAGAAAAAGAAAGAAATAAAGTTGTGATCCAAGGCAAAAAGAGTGTGCTTAAGAACCCTGGACACCTCTAATTGGGGACTCTAGCAAAGCTGAGTCA
>NC_029772.3:49417947-49418269 GCF_000817695.3 Arachis duranensis | reverse complement strand
CGAAAAGGACTGCAGATGCTGTTGGATTTTGACCTCCCTGCACTCGAAGTGGATTTTCTGGAGCTACAGAAGCCCAATTGGCGCGCTCTCAATGGCATTGGAAAGTAGACATCCTGGGCTTTCCAGCAATGTATAATAGTCCATACTTTACCTGAGATTTAATGGCCCAAACCGGCGTTGCAAATCAGCCTCAGAATTTCCAGCGTTTAACGCTGGAACTGGCATAAAATCTGGAGTTAATCGCCCAAACTGGCATGAAAGCTGGCGTTTAACTCCAGAAAAAGTCTCTACACATGAAAGCTTCAATGCTCAGCCCAAGCAC
>NC_029772.3:49417297-49417602 GCF_000817695.3 Arachis duranensis | reverse complement strand
GTTCTCAACTATGAACGTGTGCTTGACAACCACCTCCGTTCTACCTTAGATTAAGTAAATATCTCTTGGATTCTTTAATCAGAATCTTCGTGGTATAAGCTAGAAATGATGGCGGCATTCAAGAGAATCCAGAAGGTCTAAACCTTGTCTGTGGTATTCTGAGTAGGATTCAATGATTGAATGACTGTGATGAGCTTCAAACTCCTGAGGGCGGGGCGTTAGTCACAGACGCAAAAGAATCACTGGATTCTATTCTGGCCTGATTGAGAACCGACAGATGGATAGCCGTGCCGTGACAGGGTGCG
>NC_029772.3:49415592-49416445 GCF_000817695.3 Arachis duranensis | reverse complement strand
AAGAACCTACTGAGTTTCTGGCACAGTTTTTACAAATTGCTGACACAGTACATGATAAAGAGGTGGATCAGGATGTCTACAGACTATTACTGTTTCCATTTGCTGTAAAAGATCAAGCTAAAAGGTGGTAATAACCAACCTACAGCAAGCATAAAGACATGGAAACAGTTATCAGACAAATTCCTGAATCACTTTTACCCTCCAAAGAGGATGACACAGCTAAGGCTGGACATCCAAGGCTTTAAACAAGAGGATAATGAATCCCTTTATAATGCCTGGGAGAGGTATAGAGGTATGCTAAGAAAATGCCCCTCTGAAATGTTTTCAGAGTGGGTACAGTTAGACATCTTCTACTATGGGCTTACAGAAAAAGCTCAGATGTCTTTAGACCACTCAGCTAGTGGATCTGTACACATGAGGAAGACAATTGAAGAGGCTCAAGAGCTTATAGACACTGTTGCTAGAAATCAATATTTGTACTCTAGCAATGAGTTCTCCCCAAAAGAGGAAGTCATGGCAGTAGCCACTGATCCGAACCCTCAAGAACAGATGATTGAGATTAATCAACAATTGCTCCTGATGACAAAACAGTTAGCAGAATTTAAAGAGATGCTCCAAGAGAGTAAAATTGCTAACAAGAACATGGAATCACAGTTGAATCAGGCAAAACAGCAGCTATCTAAACAGATAACAGAAGAATGCCAAGCAGTTCAACTGACGAGTGGGAAGACACTGAATAACACTGCTGAAAGTAGCAGAAAGTCAGTAAAGGAACAATTGACAGAGGATAGCCAAACTACTATCCAAAATCCCTCTGAGGACAGTAAGAGCCCAGAGAGGAATACTTTTGGCG
>NC_029772.3:49411649-49415523 GCF_000817695.3 Arachis duranensis | reverse complement strand
CAAAATCCCTCTGAGGACAGTAAGAGCCCAGAGAGGAATACTCCTGGTGTTCAAACGCCAGAAAAGGGGGAAAAGTTGGCGTTAAACGCCCATTTTCCACCCAATCCTGGCGTTCAGACGCCAAGGGAGGATCAGACACCTGAGAGTGCTGACAGTTATCCCTCTAACAAGGCTTCTTCAACCACTTCTGTAAGGAATAAACCTGCAGCATCTAAGGTTGAAGAATATCAAGCCAAGATGCCTTATCCTCAGAAACTCCGCCAAGTGGAACAGGATAAGCAATTTGCCCGCTTTGCAGACTATCTAAGGACTCTTGAAATAAAGATTCCGTTTGCAGAAGCACTTGAGCAAATACCCTCTTATGCTAAGTTCATGAAAAAGATCTTAAGTCATAAGAAGGATTGGAGGGAGACTGAAAAGGTTTACCTCACTGAAGAATGCAGTGCAGTCATTCTAAAAAGCTTACCAGAAAAGCTTCAAGACCCAGGAAGCTTTATGATAACCCTGAGAGTCAATGAGGATGAGTTCAAGTTGAATGCTGTAAAAGCTATGCAACATCCAGACACACCAAATGACTGCATGGGCGCTGACATTATTGACTGAGAATTATTGATATCCTGACTAAGAGTTACAAGATAACCATAGCTTGCTTCAAGCCGACAATCTCCGTGGGATCGACCCTTACTCACGTAAGGTATTACTTGGACGACCCAGTGCACTTGCTGGTTAGTTGTGCGGAGTTGCAAAAGTGTGATTGCAATTTCGTGCACCAGTAGACTATCTCAGGACTCTTGAAATAAAGATTCCGTTTGCAGAGGCACTTGAGCAAATACCCTCTTATGCTAAGTTCATGAAAGAGATCTTAAGTCATAAGAAGGATTGGAGAGAAACTGAAAAAGTTTACCTCACTGAAGAATGCAGTGCTGTCATTCTGAAAAGCTTACCTGAGAAGCTTAAGGACCCCGGGAGCTTCATGATACCATGCACATTAGAGGGTCATTGTACCAAGCAAGCTCTATGTGATCTTGGGGCAAGTATCAACCTAATACCTGCATCTATTATCACAAAGCTTGGTTTGACTGAAGAAGTCAAACCAACCCGGATATGTCTTCAACTTGCTGATGGCTCCATTAAATACCCATAAGGCGTGATTGAAGACATGATTGTCAAGGCTGGGCCATTTGCCTTTCCTACTGACTTTGTAGTGCTGGAAATGGAGGAGCACAAGAGTGCAACTCTCATTCTAGGAAGACCTTTCCTAGCAACTGGCCGAACCCTTATTAACGTCCAAAAAGGGGAAGTAATACTGAGAGCCAATGAAGAGGAGTTCAAGTTGAATGTTGTCAAAGCTATGCAACATCCAGACACCCCAAATGACTGCATGAGTGTTGATATTATTGACTCTCTGGTAAGAGAGGTCAACATGGCTGAGAGTCTCGAATCAGAGCTAGAGGACATCTTTAAAGATGTTCAGCCTGATTTGGAGGAATCAGAGAGAATAATAAAACCTC
Organism: Arachis duranensis; assembly: GCF_000817695.3. NCBI lineage: Eukaryota > Viridiplantae > Streptophyta > Magnoliopsida > Fabales > Fabaceae > Arachis > Arachis duranensis. The sequence continues at coordinate 49,414,012 of NC_029772.3, read as the reverse complement.
TGAAAATCCATCAGGAAAAGGAGAAACCTCCTAAACCCGAGCTCAAACCATTACCATCATCCCTGAAATATGCATTTCTGGGAGAAGGTGATACCTTTCTTGTAATCATAAGCTCTACATTAGAGCCACAGGAAGAGGAAGCACTAATTCAAGTGCTAAGGACACACAAGATAACTCTTGGGTGGTCCATCAGTGATCTTAAGGGCATTAGCCCAGCCAGATACATGCACAAGATCCTATTGGAGGGTGACGCCAAGCCAGTGGTCCAACCACAAAGGTGGCTGAATCCAGCCATGAAGGAAGTGGTGCAGAAGGAGGTCACTAAATTACTAGAGGCTGGGATTATTTATCCTATTTCTGATAGCCCCTGGGTAAGCCCTGTCCAAGTCGTCCCTAAGAAGGGAGGCATGACAGTGGTTCATAATGAAAAAAATGAATTGGTTCCAACAAGAACAGTTACAGGGTGGCGTATGTGTATTGATTATAGAAGGCTCAATACAGCCACCAGAAAGGATCATTTTCCTTTACCATTCATAGACCAGATGCTAGAAAGACTAGCAGGTCATGAATACTACTGCTTCCTGGATGGATATTCAGGTTATAATCAAATTGCAGTAGATCCAAAAGATCAAGAGAAAATAGCATTCACATGTCCATCTGGAGTATTTGCATACAGAAGGATGCCATTTGGCCTGTGTAATGCACCTGCAACCTTTCAGAGGTGCATGCTCTCAATTTTCTCTGATATGGTGGAAAAATCTCTGGAAGTCTTCATGGATGACTTTTCAGTATTTGGAGACTCATTCAGCTCCTGTCTTAACCATCTAGCACTTGTTCTAAAGAGGTGCCAAGAGACCAACCTAGTTTTAAACTGGGAGAAATGTCACTTTATGGTGACTGAAGGAATTGTCCTTGGCACAAAATTTCGAACAAGGGAATAGAGGTGGATCAAGCTAAGGTAGAGGTAATTGAAAAATTACCACCACCTGCCAATGTTAAGGCAATTAGAAGCTTTCTGGGGCATGCAGAATTCTATAGGAGGTTTATAAAGGATTTTTCAAAAATCGCCAAACCTCTGAGCAACCTGCTAGCTGCTGACACGCCATTTGTCTTTGATAAGGAGTGTCTGCAGGCATTTGAGACTCTGAAAGCTAAATTGGTCACAACACCAATCATCTCTGCACCAGACTGGACATTACCATTTGAACTAATGTGTGATGCCAGTGACCATGCCATTGGTGCAGTGTTGGGACAAAGGCATGACAAGCTTCTACACGTTATTTACTATACCAGTCGTGTTCTAAATGATGCACAGAAGAACTACACAACCACAGAAAAAGAGTTACTTACAGTGGTTTACGCCATTGACAAGTTTAGATCCTATTTAGTAGGATCAAAAGTGATTGTGTACACTGACCATACTGCTCTTAGGTATCTACTCACAAAGCAGGATGCTAAACCCAGACTCATAAGATGGGTGTTGCTTCTGCAAGAGTTTGATACAGAAATAAGAGACAGAAAAGGGATAGAGAATCAGGTAGCAGACCACCTGTCCCGAATAGAACCTGTAGAAGGGGCATCCCTCCCTCTTACTGAAATCTCTGAAAACTTTCCAGATGAGCAACTCTTTGCCATCCAGGAAGTGCCATGGTTTGCAGACATTGTAGACATTGTTAATAGACAGAGAGTTAAACTTTATCTTGAAAGCAATTTTGAGCAAGAATGCTCAAAACTGAGACTTGATTAGAGCTCAGTAATAGTCCAGCTAAAGACAATAAAGAAGCGCTTGCTGGGAGGCAACCCAGCCATTTACAAAATTTAATTTCATTTGTTTTTGTTAATTTTTGCAGGTATGTGTCAAAGTATCTTCAAAAGGTAAAATAGCAATTGCTTGAATTCACAGAGTTACAGGGGAATTTGGAAGCTCACTGGCATGAAAAAGCCAGTAAGAAATGTTTTGGGCGTTGAACGCCCAAAAGAAGCATTCACTGGGCATTCAACGCCAGTAAGGATAGCCATCTGGGCGTTGAACGCCAGAAAGGAGCATCTTCTGGGCGTTGAACGCCAGAAAGAAGTTCCTTCTGGGCGTTTAACGCCAGAATTACAGCATCCTGGGCGTTTATAAAAACGCCCAGTGACAAAGGACTTCCTGGCGTTCAACGCCAGAAAGAAGCAACAGCTGGGCGTTGAACGCCCAGGAGAAGCAGCAATTGGGCGTTAAACGCCCAAAACATGCAGCATTTGGGCGTTTAACGCCAGGATGGTGGGGAGGAGGTAAAATTCATTTTTCTTCACAAATTTTCTAAATTTTTATGTTTCAATTCATGATTTCTTGCATAAACATGTTTCAAAATGTCATCCTT
>NC_029772.3:49411254-49411615 GCF_000817695.3 Arachis duranensis | reverse complement strand
TGTGATTTGCCATGATCACTGAGCTAAAACTCATCAAGATCATGGCACCTAAGGGAACAGGAAGAGCAAGGATGTGACTTGAAGGAACTGAAGTGTCTGAAATTATATCTTGAAGGACCAAGCACCCCACAGACTAGAGGAACATCCACTTCCCAAAATAAAGGTCGTTGAATTCTAATCTTTGCCTTAACTCTGTGATAACTGTTCTTATTAGAAATTTACCTTAGAAGTTATATATTAGTAGTAGTAATTAGTATATCTATTTTGATTTTATCTCCAATTAAGCTATAATTTATTTTTCTCATCATCATCAAACATAAATAAAATAGTAGATTTTTAGAATAAAGAGGCAATATTTTTT
>NC_029772.3:49402199-49411136 GCF_000817695.3 Arachis duranensis | reverse complement strand
CTTGAACAGTGCATATTTTTGATCTTGTTGTTTATGAATGTTAAAATTGTTGGCTCTTGAAAGAATGATGAAAAAGAGAAATGTTATTGATGATCTAAAAAATCAAAAGAAATTGATTCTTGAAGCAAGAAAAAGCAGTGAAAAAAATTTTTGAAAAAAAAAAGAGAGAGAGAAAGAAAAAGCAAGCAGAAAAAGCCAATAGCCCTTAAAACCAAAAGGCAAGGGTAAAAAGGATCCAAGGCTTTGAGCATTAATGGATAGGAGGTCCCAAGGAAATAAATCCAGGCCTAAGCGGCTAAATCAAGCTGTCCCTAACCATGTGCTTGTGGCATGCAGGTCCAAGTGAAAAGCTTGAGACTGAGTGGTTAAAGTCGTGATCCAAAGAAAAAAGAGTATGCTTAAGAACTCTGGACACCTCTAATTGGGGACTTTAGCAAAGCTAAGTCACAATCTGAAAAGGTTCACCCAGTTATGTGTCTGTGGCATTTATGTATCCGGTGGTAATACTGGAAAACAAAATGCTTAGGGCCACGACCAATACTCAATAAGTAGCTGTGTTCAAGAATCAATATACTAAACTAGGAGAGTCAATAATACTATCTGAATTCTGAGTTCCTATGGATGCCAACCATTCTAAATTTCAAAGGATAAAGTGAGATGCCAAAACTATTCAGAAGCAAAAATAGTATGTTTTAATTAGTTTTTAGTAGAATTTTATTAGTTTTTAAGCAAAAATCATATTTCTGGACTTTACTATGAGTTTGTGTATTTTTCTGTGATTTCAGGTAATTTCTGGCTGAAATTGAGGGAGCTAAGCAAAAATCTGGTTTAGGCTGAAAAAGGACTGCTGATGCTGTTGGATTCTGACCTCCCTACACTCAAAATGGATTTTCTAGAGTTACAGGAGTTCAATTGGCACGCTCTCAACGGCGTTGGAAAGTAGACATCCAGGGCTTTCCAGAAATATATAATAGTCTATACTTTGCGCAAAGATAGATGACGTAAACTGGCATTCAACGCCAGTATCATGCTGCTGTCTGGCGTCCAGTGCCAAAAACAGGTTACAAGTTGGAGTTCAACGCCCAAAACACGTCACAACCTGGCGTTCAACTCCAGAAACAGCCCAAGCACATGAGAATCTTTAGTCTCAGCCCTAGTACACACCAAGTGGGCCCCATAAGTGGATTTATGCACCAATTATCTTAGTTCACTTAATTTCTGTAAACCTAGGTTACTTGTTTACTATTTAAACAACTTTTAGAGGATTACCTTGTACCTCATGACATTTTCAGATCTGAATTTTGTACACTTTGACGGCATGAGTCTCTAAACTCCATTGTTGGGGTGAGGAGCTCTGTAGCATCTCGATGAATTAATGCAAGTGTTTCTATTCCTCCATTCAAACGTGTGTATTCCTATCTAAGATGTTCATTTGCGCTTAATTATGAAGAAGGTGATGATCCATGACACTCATCACCTTCCTCAACCCATGAACGTGTGCCTGACAAATACATCCGTTCTATATAAGATTGAATGAGCTTCTCTTAGATTTCTTAATCAGAATCTTCGTGGTATAAGCTAGAATTGATGGCGGCCACTCTTGAGGATCCGGAAATTCTAAACCTTGTCTGTGGTATTCCGAGTAGGATTCAAGGATTGAATGGCTGTGACGAGCTTCAAACTCGCGATTGCTGGGCGTGATGACAAACGCAAAAGGATCAATGGATCCTATTCCAACATGATCGAGAGCCAACAGCTGATTAGCCGTGCTGTGACAGAGCATCTGGACCATTTTCACTGAGAGGATGGGAGGTAGCCACTGACAATGGTGACACCCTACATATAGCTTGCCATGGAGGGAACTTTGCACTTTGCCATGAATGGAATATTACTTACAGAAATTCAGAAGACAAAGCATCTCCAAAACTCCAACATATTCTCTATTATTAAAGTAACAATTATTTATTTCACGCTCTTTTATTTATCTAATAATTCCTACTGATAATTTCAATTGAGATCCTGACTAAGAATAATAAAATAAACATACCTTGCTTCAAACCAATAATCTCCGTGGGATCGAACCTTACTCACGTAAGGTATTACTTGGACGACCCAGTGCACTTGCTGGTTAGTTGTGCGGAATTGTCAAGAATTGTGATTTTCAATTTCGTGCACCAGTTAACTAAGTGGGAGTAATAAACAATTCTCATCACACCTGATAAGGATAACTAGGATGGAATTTCCAGTTCTTATACCTTGCAAGGGTGTTCATGATAATTAATTTACTTTATTGTTAATTTATTTCATTGTTTCCTATTTCAAAAACCCAAAAATATACCTTTTTCCATAACCAAAAATAAATCATACTTCCTTGAAATTCCTTGAGAGACGACCCGAGGTTTAAATACTTTGGTTATAAATTTTATTGGGTTCGCTTTAGTGACAAACAAGTTTTTGTACAAAAGGATTTTTGTTGGTTTAGAAGCTATACTTACAACGTGAACTTATTTGTGAAATTCTAGACCACGCAAGAATCCGTTCGTCACTCTGCCTCAAAGATCCTGACCCAACCGTCATCCCTCTTCCTCACTAACGCAACCAATTATTGCTAACACTGACGTCGTCACCAATGAATGGCCATCGCCACTGCCGAAAGTCTCCGTCTGATGAAGGTTTATTGGAGCTCATGGTGTCCCCGTGTCTTTGGGCTCTCCTCTGTCGTCGTCTCCTATTCGGTCTCTCCTCTGGCGTCGTCTCCTCTTTGAGATGGCGTGAAGATGACAGCGCCATTGTTACAGTTCTCATAAAGGTCGGTGGGACATTATAGCATCTCGTCAATTTATAAAATGGATTATTAAGGCTGCATTAGTTTAGTTTGATTTTTCAATATAGTTGGTAAAAAATAATAATCTTTTTTAATCGAAACTCTTAAAACTATTTTTGCTTATTCAAATTTTGATTATCAACAGAAAGTGTAGTAGTGTAGCACCGGCCAATGCACTAGCCTTAATTATTCTTGTGGATATAATATGATTAGCATGAAAGTGTAGCAGTGTAGTAGTGTGCTAGTTTCATATTCCAGTTTGCATGCAGTTCAACTTGCAATATCTGATTTAGCACTATCCCCTCGCCATTCATCAAAATTTTGTCATGAAAGCCAAACCTTCTTTTATTTCTTTCTTTAATCAGATTTAAATTAGTGGGTTAAGATGAATAGCATATGTGTGTGTTTGTTGTTAATAGTTTAATTAGTTTTAATTTAGGTCTTTTGTGAAATTGTAGCAGTGTAGCATTAATGCTATCCGTTTCTTTCTTCTAATCCTTTTGCTCTTTGCTTTGCACCATTGTTTATAGCTAGCATATTCTATTTTCTATTTTCTACTTTCTTTCATCATTGTTATTAATATTATTGTTTACTGTTTTATTTATTTGTGCGCTCTTTTTATGTACTTTTCTTAATAATTAATTATGGTGTCTAATGCATGTCTTGTGAAGGGAACCCCATACTAAAGAAAATATCATGCCCTAAACTATTCAAGATGAGATGTTGATGGTTTGATAAACCAGAAGAGATTAAGAGACGGAGAAAAATAAGTTATTCTTATTGTTGAAGAGAATGAGAAATTCCCTTAGAAAATATTTGTTGAGTTATTACACCTTATATACTATGTACTCTTTATGTACACTCACTAAAAAATAATTACAATGGTAAGTTACCATACAAAAGCTTGTAAGGACTAGCACTATCCAGGTTAGTGCTGGACAGCCTATTAATTAGGTGAATGGCGTGAGCAACTGCGTATTGCCAAAAACAATGTGAAATTCTTGATTGAAATAGCAGTGCTCTAGCAACACCTAAAATATGTTGGTGTTTTCTCTCTACAATCCCATTTTTCTCTTGTGTTTCTACACAAGAAGTTTGGTGTAAAATTCCAATTGATGCAAAAAAAGGATTTTAGAGTAAAACTCTGGCCCATTGTCAGTCCTTATACACTTAACTTGTTTTTCAAATTGTACTCTGACAAAATTCACAAAATTAATAACTAATTGGGATGCTTCAGATTTGGTTTTCATAAAAAAAATCCAAGTGAATCTCCTCTTGCCATCCACTACAGAAAAAAATACCTATGTCCTTCATTGGATGGGACAGAAATAGAACCCCAGATATCCATATGAACTAAGTCAAAACAATCTTTTATTTCAGTTGTACTAAGAATAAAAGATAATTTCTTTTGTTTTGCAAAATGACATGAATCACAAGGAAGTTTTGAAGCAATACAATCTATAAAAGGATAATACTTCTTCAGAAAAATCAATTTATGCATGGGTATGTGTCCTAATCTAAGATGCCAAATGTTGTTGTGCTCACTATGTAAAGGTGTGGTGGGTTGAGTAGTAGTCATAGTTACCGCCAATGAAGCTTGCTTTGTTGGAAGAGGGAGAAAGTGAGGGAATTCTAGTTCTCTATTCATTGTATATAACCCATCTATACACTCAGCAATGCCAATCATCTTTTATGTGGATCGATCTTGTATCTCACAACACTTATCATTGATTAACAGTTGACAATGTAAGTTTGAGGTTAACTTTGACACAGAGATTAGTTTAAAATCAAAAGAAGGATTGTATAAAACATTTTTGAGAAAAATTTTTTTAGAGAATGTGATTGTGCCAATGATGGTGCTAACAGTTTTGGTCCCATTTGGCAATATCATATTGATTAGAGCAATATTTTGAAAACTTGCAAAATCTTTTAAGTCAAAAGTCACATGATATGTTGCACCGGAATCAATGACCCATAGTGCAGATTTTGGAGTGATAATACTCATAATTCTCGCATTAAAATGTAATGCAATGGTTTTTCCTAGAGTGGAAGTCTGAATGGGATTAGTCAAAATTTGATTTGCATTATGAGGTTGTTGCTGCACACTTTCGTCTTTGATCAACTCTAACAAGGCAAATCTTTACTCTAGAGTGAACCCAAATCTTGATATTCCAGTGTTCTCTTGGAGACAATTGAGCTGGGATTGTTTGTCACTGAGTATATCATCATGCCCCTCAATGATCATGTGATTGATGGTGGTGTTATATTGCTGCTGTTGATAGAAATGGGAGGAGTACCCATGCTTCTTATAGCATACATCTTCTATGTGGCCTTGCTTGTTACAATAAGAGCAAGCCAATGTAGCTCCACAACCTCTACCATGGGAGGATCTGTTGACTATGTTCACCATTTTGATAAATCAATGAATCACAAAGTAATAAGGATTCAGATCTTCTTCTTTCTAACTCGTTAATCGGAACAGCTATGTTCACCAAGAAAGAATCTTGCGAAATAACCTCTCATCAAACTCTATTGGATGAGTTTGAAGGAAGAGGTAAGAATGGGAGAAAGAAAATGTCAAAAGAAAATTTAGGGATAGAAAGAAATGGCAAAATTGGATTGGATCTCAATTCACAACTTTTTTTTAATTTGATTCACAGCTTGGTTGGTCTCCACGCTCACCGCACCATGAAGAAAATCTCATGCCCTAAGCTGTTCAAGCTGTAATGTTGATGGTTTGATGAACCAAAAGGGATTAAGAGAGGGAGAAAAATAAGTTATTCTCATTGTTGAAGAGAATGAGAAATCCCCCTAGAAAATATTTGTTGAGTTATTACACCATATATACTATGCACTCTTTATGTACACTAACTAAAAAATAATTACAATGGTAAGCCTATTATTGATAAAGAAATAATCTAGGTGACACACACTATTAGATATATCAGCCTTTTCTTTTCATCATGTGTCACTTTTGGGTAATTATTAAAAAGAAACAATACCCTCTGCTCCTATTTTTCAAGAAATAAGTTAAAGTTAAGTGTGGAGGTGGATCTCCTTCACATTCACCCTTCTCAGTTCTCTCTCTTGTGAAGATAGCGATAGTCTTTTTCAATGGAGTAAGAGAAAAATGGGAATTCATTCCAATAAAGAAGATCAGAGCATGACTGATGTAAGGAAAAAATGAAAATAAGCAAGGTTTAGATTCTGGTTTTAGCTCAGTTTTTTTGTATAACTGAAATTGCTCTAAGTTATTGTTAGTAATTTATGAGGGTTAAAATATGTAAAAGTTAATGTTGCCTTCTTTTAGCATTAAATTGAATAATTAATATATAGTTGAACACAAAGTTATCATTATTAGATTATTAGATTTTATTGAATACTAATACTATTAGAATATAGTCAAATAACAAATTATTTATTTTATGTTATGACTATCTATCGTAATCCACCACATAGCAAGGTCTTATTACATATGCATACCCTGGAGTTTAATTAATTAAACTTTTTTTACTTTCAACGGTGAAATCATATTAAACAACAAGGAGTGTTATATGGAATTTGGTTTTGTTTTAGTGTTAATTTTTTGAAGTACAACAAAGAAGAGAAAAAAAATTAAAGCCTTCATGTGCAACTTTTTTTTTTTCATTTTCCTCTTGGGATAATTTAATTACTTTCATGCAATTTTATTTTTTTTCAACAATTGATTTTTTAATATCTTTAGTGTACGTTACATACGTACTGTGAGCATCATTTTACTAGCTAGTAAACTGGACATTGGATTCTAAGCTCTTGTATCTTGATGGAGATAGCTATGTAGGGAATGCTTTTTTATTTTATCTTTTTTTTTTCGTTTCTTTTAGGATTAATATTTGTTAATTGATTATTTTGTTTTCCTACTCTTGAATGTTTTTTACCTTCTCTTGAATTTTGTTTTGGCTTTGTTTTGTGTACAGGATAATTTTTTCGTGATGGTAAAGTCAAAAGGAGTTGACTAATTGCTGTAGCACTATTTATAACAACTTCATATGGCATCTCAAAATGAAAGAACTAAGCAGTAAGTTTATATCATACTTGTCATATAAAATAATTTGATAGCACATTTACTTAGGTAGTAAGCGGACATATGGTAGTTAGATTGTCACTATAATTGACCTATTAGATCATGTTTAGTAAGTTCAGATATTTGTATTCTTAGTTTTAATCATGTTCTGTCAAAAGAATGGATGGATTCACCAAAATTTGAGAACAACTATATAGACATTGTTAATCATTTTTTAGAGTTTGCCTTCTTAATTGGACAACTGGTTGGAAAAGAAATCCAATGTCCGTGTGCAAAATGTGGAAACTTTTCAAACAAATCCACTGGTCGAAGAGCTTAAGGAGCTATAGGTATCAAGGATAAATACATACGATTCTTTTAAAAATAAAACTTTTCAAATGCTCCTTACTGTTTAGTGGTTGAAACTTTAACGTTGATTGACTTATTAAACTTGTGCTGTATATTCATTACTCAACTGTACTACATCATTGGTACACGAAATTGTGATCAAACTTTTCACAACTCTGCACAACTAACCAACAAGTACACTGGATCATCCAAGTAATACCTTATGTGAGTAAGGGTCGATCCCACGGAGATTGTCGGCTTGAAGCAAGCTATGGTCATCTTGTAAATCTCAGTCAGGCAGATTAAAATGGTTATAAGGTGTTGATAATTAAAAGACAGACAAACATAAAATAGGATAGAGATACGTATGTAATTCATTGGTAGGAATTTCAGATAAGCATATGGAGATGCTTTGTTCTTTTTGAATTCCTACTTTCCTACTACTTTCATCCAGTCATGCGTACTCCTTTCCATGGCAAGCTGTATGTTGGGGGATCACCATTGTCAATGGCTACTGTCTGTCCTCTCAGTGAAAATGGTTTGGCTACGGGTTACGTAGGGCTAATCATCTGTCGGTTCTCACTTGTATTGGAATAAGATCCAATGATCCTTTTGCACACGGTCACTGCATCCAGCACTCGCGCGTTTGAAGCTCGTCACAGTCATCCCATCCCAAATCCAACTCAGAACACCACAGATAAGGTTTAGACTTTCCAGATCTCAAGAATGCTACCAATTGATTCTAGCTTATACTATGAAGACTCTGATCTCACGGAATAGAAGACTCTATTGACAGGAGAGGCAACCATGCGTTGTGGACCAGGAGGCCAAGAGATATACATTCAAGCTTGTTTTCAGGTAAAACAGAAGTGGTTGTCAAGCACGCGTTCATAAGTGAGAATGGTGATGAGTGATGAGCGGATAATTTATACACTTTTTGGCATTGTTTTTAGGTAGTTTTTAGTAAGTTCAAGCTACTTTTAGGGATGTTTTCATTAGTTTTTATGTTAAATTCACATCTCTGGACTTTACTATGAGTTTGTGTGTTTTTCTGTGATTTCAGGTAATTTCTGGCTGAAATTGAGGGACTTGAGCAAAACTCTGAAAAAGGCTGACAAAAGGACTGCTGATGATGTTGGAATCTGACCTCCCTGCACTCAAAATGGATTTTCTGGAGCTACAGAACTCCAAATGGCGCGCTCTCAACGGCGTTGGAAAGTAGACATCTAGAGCTTTCCACCAATATATAATAGTCCATACTTTATTCGGGAATTAATGACGTAACTTGGCGTTGAACGCCAAGTACATGCTGCTGACTGGAGTTAAACGCCAGAAACACGTCATGATCCGGAGTTAAACGCCCAAAACACGTTATAACTTGAAGTTCAACTCCAAGAAAAGCCTCAGCTCGTGGATAGATCAAGCTCAGCCCAAACATACACCAAGTGGGCCCCGGAAGTGGATTTATGCATCAATTACTTACTCATATAAACCCTAGTAGCTAGTTTAGTATAAATAAGACTTTTTACTAGTGTATTAGTCGTCTTTTTGACCACGTTTCATCTTTGGTCTCAGTTTTGTATTATTCTTCATCTTAAGAGGCTATTGATCACGTTTTAGGGGGCTGGCCATTTGGCCATGCCTGAACCTTTTACTTATGTATTTTCAACAGTGGAGTTTCTACACACCATAGATTAAGGGTGTGGAGCTCTGCTGTACCTCA
>NC_029772.3:49401272-49402085 GCF_000817695.3 Arachis duranensis | reverse complement strand
GATTCTACTCCAACCTGATTGAGAACCGACAGATGATTAGTCGTGCTATGACAGAGCATAGGAACGTTTTCACTGAGAGGATGGAATGTAGCCATTGACAACGGTGATGCCCTACATACAGCTTGCCATGGAAAGGAGTAAGAAGGATTGGATGAAAGCAATAAGAAAATAGAGATTCGAAAGGATTCTAGCATCTCCAAACACCTATCTGAAATTCCCACTATTGATTTACATAAGTATTTCTATCCCTTTTTATTTTATTTATCTTTTAAATATCTAATCCAATTACATTTGACCCTATGAATCCACTTAACTGAGATTTACAAGATGACAATAGCTTGCGTCATACCAACAATCTCTGTGGGATCGACCCTTACTTACGTAAGGTATTACTTGGATGACCCAGTACACTTGCTGGTTAAGTTGAATGAAGTTGTGAGCTTCTCTAACAGTGCTTGGAACTCTTTTATCACAATTTCGTCCACCAAGTTTTTGGCGCCGTTGCCGGGGATTGTTCGAGTATGGACAACTGATGGTTCATCTTGTTGCTCAGATTAGGTAATTTTCTTTTCAAAAACTTTTTCAAAATTTTTCTTTTTCGTTTTTCCAAAAATATTTTCGAAAAAAAATAATAAAAATCCAAAAAAAATCATAAAATAATAAAAATCAAAAAAATTTTGTGTTTCTTGTTTGAGTCTTGAGTCAATTTTTAAGTTTGGTGTCAATTGCATGCTTAAAAATTTTTCTTGCATTTTTTTCGAAAATCTCATGCATTCATAGTGTTCTTCATGATCTTCAAGTTGTTCTTGACAA
>NC_029772.3:49400451-49400641 GCF_000817695.3 Arachis duranensis | reverse complement strand
ATCATCTTTTTTCAAAAATTTTATCTTTTTCAAAATTTGATTTCAAAATATCTTATCTAACTTCTTATCTTATTATCTTTTCAAATTTGATTTTAATATCTTTTTCAACTAACTCTTTGACTTTTTGTTTGTTTCTTATCTTTTTCAAAACCAACTAACTACCTATCCCTCTCTAATTTTCGAAAATATC
>NC_029772.3:49400117-49400341 GCF_000817695.3 Arachis duranensis | reverse complement strand
CAAATTACTAACCCCTTTTTCAAAATTGTTTTCGAAATTCTCCCTCTCTTTTCTTATTCTATTTAATTATTTAATTACTAACACTTCTCTTCACCTCTCTCCATCTAAATATCCGAATCCCCTCATCTTCATTCTTCACTTTTCTTTTCTTTTTCTACTAACATAAAGGAATCTCTATACTGTGACATAGAGGATTCCTCTTCTTTTCTTGTTTTCTTCTCTTT
>NC_029772.3:49399450-49399931 GCF_000817695.3 Arachis duranensis | reverse complement strand
AAAAATAATAATAATGCAAGGAAAATGCTTGGTGACTTCACAAAGCCAACGTCCAAATTTGATGGAAGAAGCATCTCCATTCCTGCCATTGGAGCCAATAACTTTGAGCTGAAACCTCAGCTAGTTGCCTTAATACAACAAAACTGCAAGTTTTATGAACTTCCATCTGAAGATCCTTATAAATTTCTAACTGAGTTCTTGCAGATTTGTGAGACTGTAAAGACGAATGGAGTTGATTCTGAAGTCTACAGACTCATGCTTTTCCCTTTTGCTGTAAGAGACAGAGCTAGAATATGGTTGGATTCACAACCTAAGGATAGCCTGGACTCCTAGGATAAGCTGGTCACTGCCTTCTTGGATAAATTCTTTCCTCCTCAAAAGCTGAGCAAGCTGAGAGTGAATGTTCAAACCTTCAAACAAAAAGATGGTGAATCCCTCTATGAAGCTTGGGAAAGATACAAGCAGCTGACCAAAAGGTGTC
>NC_029772.3:49396638-49398368 GCF_000817695.3 Arachis duranensis | reverse complement strand
AAGACCTTTCCTAGCCACAGCAGGAGCTGTGATAGATGTCAACAGACGTGAACTAGTCCTTCAATTGAAAGGGGACTACCTTGTGTTTAAGGCACATGGCCATCCCTCTGTGACAAAAGAGAGTAAGCATGAAGAGCTTCTCTCAGTTCAGAGTTAAGATCCCATATCCAAACTCTAAGTTTGGTGTTGGGACTATACAACATTGACCTGATCACCTTGTGGCTCCATGAGAGCCACTGTCAAGCTATTGACATTAAAGAAGCGCTTGTTGGGAGGCAACCCAATTTTATTTATCTAATTTTTATTTTATTGTTATTTTATATTTTATTAGGTATATGATCATGAGGAGTCACGAAAAAATCATAAAAATTAAAAACAAAATAAAAAACAGCAGAAGAAAAAAATCACACCCTGGAGGAAGCACAGGCTGGCGTTCAACGCCAGTAAGATGCATCTGGCCGGCGTTCAACGCCAGAACAGAGCATCATTCTGGTGCTGAACGCCAAAAACAAGCAACATTCTGGCGTTGAACGCCAGGAATGTGCCTAGAGAAGAAAAGCTGGCGCTGAACGCCAGTAACAAGCATGAAACTGGCGTTCAACGCCAGAAACATGCTTTACATGGGCGTTGAATGCCCAGAATGTGCACCACACGGTGTTTAAACGCCAGAATGGTGTGCAAAGGCATTTGACATGCCTATTTGGTGCAGGGATGGAATTCCTTGACACCTCAGGATCTGTGGACCCCACAGGATCACCTCAGGATCTGTGGACCCCACAGGATCCCCACCTACTATATCCCCACCTTACCTCCTAATCCTATTTTTGTGATGACTATTCCCCATGTCACACTTCCCAATGCTCTTCACCAATCACCTCAATTCCTCTTCCCAATCACCCCCTTCACTACTCACATCCATCCACTCTTCCCCATAAACCCCACCTACCTTCCAAAATTCAAAACCATTTTCCCACCCATTCCCACCCTAAATGGCCGAATACATACTAACCCCTCTCCCTATATATACCATTCCATTCTAGTTCATTTTCACACAACACAACCTCTTCTTCTTCACCTAGGCCGAACCTACATCTCTTCCCCTCTACCATATTTTCTTCTTCTTCTTCTCTTCTTTCTTCTATTGCTCGAGGACGAGCAATATTTTAAGTTTGGTGTGGTAAAAGCATAATCTTTTTGTTTTTCCATTACCATCAATGGCACCCAAGGCCGGAGAATCCTCTAGAAAAGGAAAAAGGAAGACAAAAGCTTCCACCTCTGAGTCATGGGAGATGGAAAGATTCATCTCCAAAAGCCATCAAGACCACTTCTATGACGTTGTGGCAAAGAAGAAGGTGATCCCTGAGGTCCCTTTCAAGCTCAAGAAAAATGAGTATCCGAAGATCCGACATGAAATCCGAAGAAGAGGTTGGGAAGTCTTAACCAACCCCATGCAACAAGTCGGAATCTTAATGGTTCAAGAGTTCTATGCCAATGCATGGATCACTAGGAACCATGATCAAAAGTATGAACCCGAATCCAAAGAATTACCTCACAATGGTTCGGGGGAAATACTTAAATTTTAGTCCGGAAAATGTGAGGTTGGCGTTTCACCTGCCCATGATGCAAGGAGATGAACGCCCCTACACTAGAAGGGTCAACCTTAATCAAAGGTTGGACCAAGTCCTAATAGACATATGTGTGGAAGGAGCTCAATGGAAGAGAGACTCCAA
>NC_029772.3:49394086-49394986 GCF_000817695.3 Arachis duranensis | reverse complement strand
GATCATCACATTCATCAAGTTGAAGAACAAGTGATATCTTAGAACAAGAACAAGCGGAATTGAATAGAAGAACAATAGTAATTGCATTAATACTCGAGGTACAGCAGAGCTCCACACCTTAATCTATGGTGTGTAGAAACTCCACCGTTGAAAATACATAAGAACAAGGTCTAGGCATGGCCGTGAGGCCAGCCTCCCAATGATCTAAGATAGCATAAAAATAAAGATAGCTACCCCCATATCTGAATACAATAGCAAAAGGTCTTATTTATATAGAACTAGTAGCCTAGGGTTTACAGAGATGAGTAAATGACATAAAAATCCACTTACGGGCCCACTTGGTGTGTGCTTGGGCTGAGCATTGAAGCATTTTCGTGTAGAGACTCTTCTTGGATAATTTATACGCTTTTTGGCATTGTTTTTAGGTAGTTTTTAGTAAGTTCAAGCTACTTTTAGGGATGTTTTCATTAGTTTTTATGTTAAATTCATATCTCTGGACTTTGCTATGAGTTTGTGTATTTTTCTATGATTTCAGGTAATTTCTGGCTGAAATTGAGGGACTTGAGCAAAACTCTGAAAAAGGCTGACAAAAGGACTACTGATGCTGTTGGAATCTGACCTCCCTGCACTCAAAATGAATTTTCTGAAGCTACAGAACCCCAAATGGAGCTCTCTCAACGGTTTTGGAAAGTAGACATCCAGAGCTTTCCAGCAATATATAATAGTCTATACTTTATTCGGGAATTGATGACGTAACTTGGCGTTGAACACCAAGTATATGCTGCTGACTGGAGTTAAACGCCAGAAACACGTCATGATCCGGAGTTAAACGCCCAAAACACGTTATAACTTGGAGTTCAACTCCAAGAAAAGCCTCAGCTCGTGGATAGATCAAGCTCA
>NC_029772.3:49352733-49393370 GCF_000817695.3 Arachis duranensis | reverse complement strand
TGAGATTTACAAGATGACCATAGCTTGCTTCATACCAACAATCTCTGTGGGATCGACCCTTACTCACGTAAGGTATTACTTGGATGACCCAGTACACTTGCTGGTTAAGTTGAATGAAGTTGTGAGCTTCTCTAACAGTGCCTGGAACTCTTTTATCACAATTTCGTCCACCAATGAGTGTCACTTGATCATCACATTCATCATGTTGAAGTGCGAATGAATATCTTAGAACAAGAATAAGCTTGAATTGAATAGAAAACAGTAGTAATTACATTAATTCATGAAGAACAGTAGAGCTCCACACCTTAATCTATGAGGTGTAAAAACTCCACCGTTGAGAATACATAAGTGATGAAGGTCCAGGCATGGCCAATGGCCAGCCCCCTAAGCGTAATCAAAAGATCAACAGTGATACAAAGATAGTCTCAAAAATGATCTAAAGATCTCCCTATGAAAATACAATAGTAAAAGGTCCTATTTACAATGACTAGTAACCTAGGGTTTACAGAGATAAGTAAATGATGTAGAAATCTACTTCTGGCGCGCACTTGGTGTGTGCTTGGGCTGAGCATTGAAGCTTTCATGTGCATAGGCTTTTCTTGGAGTTAAACGCCAACTCTGGTGCTAGTTTGGGCGTTTAACTCCAGCTTTTATGCCAGTTCTGGCGTTTAACGCTAGAAAATGATAGAAAATTGGTGTTAAAATGCCAGTTTACATTATCAAAACTCGGGCAAAGTATGAACTATTATATATTGCTGGAAAGCCCAAGATGTCTACTTTCCAACGCAATTAAGAGCGCGCCAATTGGGTCAGAATCCAACAGCATTTGTAGTCCTTTTTCAGCCTCCGAATCAGATTTTTGCTCAGGTCCCTCAATTTTAGCCAGCAAATACCTGAAATCATAGAAAAACACACAAAATCATAGTAAAGTCCAGAAATGTGATTTTTTCATAAAAACTAATAATTATATACTAAAAACTAACTAAATCATACTAAAAACTACCTAAAAACAATGCCAAAAAGCGTATAAATTATTCGCTCATCACAACACCAAACTTAAACTGTTGCTTGTCCCCAAGCAACTGAAAACAAAATAGAATAAAAAGAAGAGAATATACAATGAATTCCAAAATATCTGAACAGTTTTGGCATCTCACTTTATCCTTTGAAGTTCATAATGATTGGCATCTCTAGGAATTCAGAATTAAGATAGTGTTATTGATTCTCCTAGTTCAGTATGTTGATTCTTAAACACAGCTACTTTATGAGTCTTGGCCGTGACCCTAAGAACTTTGTTTTCCTGTATTACCACCGGATACATAAATGCCACAAACACATAAATGGGTGAACCTTTTCAGATTGTGACTCAGCTTTGCTAAAGTCCCCAGTTAGAGGTGTCCAGAGTTCTTAAGCACACTCTTTCTGCTTTGGATCATGACTTTAACCACTCAGTCTCAAGCTTTTCACTTGGACCTTCATGACACAAGCACATGGTTAGGGACAGCTTGATTTAGCCGCTTAGGCCAGGATTTATTCCTTTGGGCCCTCCTATCCATTAATACTAAAAGCCTTGGATCCATTTTACCCTTGACTTTTGGTTTAAAGGGCTATTAGTTTTTTCTACTTGCTTTTTCTTTTTCTTTTTTGCCATTTTTTTTCGCAAGCTTTGTTATTCACTGCTTTTTATTACTTTAAGAATCAATTTTATGATTTTTAGATTATCAATAACATTTCTCTTTTTTCATCATTCCTTCAAGAGCCAACAATTTTAACATTCATAAACTTCACTATCAAAATTATGCACTGTTCAAGCATTCATTCAGAAAACAAAAAGTATTGCCACCACATCAAAATAATCAAACCAATTTCAAGATAAATTTTGAAATTCAAGTACTTCTTGTTCTTTTATAATTAGGCACATTTTTAATTTAAGAAAGGTGAAGGATTCATGGAATTATTCATAGCTTTAAGACATAGACACTAGACACTAATGCTCATGTAATGAAGCTAAAACATAGATAAAACATCAAGCATAGAAATCAAAAAACAGAAAAATAAGAACATGGAAATTAAAGAACGAGTCCACCTTAGTGATGGCGGCTAGTTCTCCTTCTTGAAGATCCTATGGAGTGCTTGAGCTCTTCAATGTCTCTTCCTTGCCTTTGTTGCTCTTCCCTCATGGCTATTTGATCCTCTCTAATTTCATGAAGAATAATGGAGTGCTCTTGGTGCTCCATCCTTAGTTGCTCCATATTGGAACTCAAATCTCCCAAAGAGGTGTTGAGTTGCTCCTAATAGTTGTGTGGAGAAAAATGCATCCCTTGAGGCATCTCAGGGATTTCTTGATGAGGGACTTCCTCATGCTCTTGTTGAGGTCCATGAGTGGGCTCTCTTATTTGCTCCATCCCCTTTTTAGTGATGGGCTTGTCCTCTTCAATGAGGATGTCTTCTCCTATGACAACTCTAGCTAAATTGCAGAGGTGACAGATGAGATGAGAAAAGGCTAACCTTGCCAAGGTGGAGGTTTTGTCAGCCACTTTGTAGAGTTCTAGAGATATGACCTCATGAACTTCTACTTCCTCTCCAATCATGATGCTATGGATCATGATAGCCCGATTTACAATCACTTCGGATCGGTTGCTAGTAGGAATGATGGAGCGTTGGATGAATTCCAACCATCCTCTAGCCATGGGTTTAAGGTCATGCCTTCTCAATTGAACTGGCTTGCTTTTAGAATCTCTTTTCCACTGAGCTCCTACCACACATATGTCCATGAGGACTTGGTCCAACCTTTGATCAAAGTTGACCCTTCTAGTGTAGGGTCGTGCATCTCCTTGCATCATTGGCAAGTTGAATGCAAACCTTACATTTTCCGGACTGAAATCTAAGTATTTCCCTCGAACCATTGTAAGCCAATTCTTTGGGTTTGGGTTCACACTTTGATCATGGTTTTTGGTGATCTATGCATTAGCATAGAACTCTTGAACCATTAAGATTCTGACTTGTTGAATGGTGTTAGTGAGAACTTCCCAACCTCCTTTTTGAATCTCATGTCGGATCTCCGGATACTTATTCCTTTTGAGCATAAAAGGGACCTTAGGGATCACCTTCTTCTTGGCTACAACTTCATAGAAGTGGTCTTGATGGACCTTTGAGATGAATCTCTCCATCTCCCATGACTCAAAGGTAGAAGCTTTTGCCTTTCATTTCCTCTTTCTAGAGGTTTCTCCGGCCTTAGGTACCATAAATGGTTATAGAAACACAAAAAGCAATACTTTTTCCACACCAAACTTAAAAGGTTTGCTCGTCCTCAAGTAAAAGAAGAAAGAAGGATGAAGAAGAAGAAGAAATGGAGGAGATGGAGAGTTGTGAGTGGTTCGACCAACGGGGAGAATAAGTATTTGTGATGTGTGAATTTGAAGGATGGATGAGGGGTTTATATAGGAGTAGAAAGAGAGGGTAGGGTTCGTGTATTAGGGGTTGGGTTTGGAGGTGATTGGTAAAGAGGTAATGAGGAAGAGAAATGGAGGTGATTAGTGAGGGGTATTTGGGAAAGGGTGTTATGGGAAGGTGTGAAGAAGAGAGAGAGTGAGTTAAAGTAGGGGGATTCTGTGGGGTCCAAGAGATATACATTCAAGCTTGTTTTCAGGTAGAACGGAAGTGGTTGTCAGGCACGCGTTCATAAGTGAGAATGGTGATGAGTGTCACTTGATCATCACATTCATCATGTTGAAGTGCGAATGAATATCTTAAAACAAGAATAAGCTTGAATTGAATAGAAAATAGTAGTAATTGCATTAATTCATGTGGAACAGTAGAGCTCCACACCTTAATCTATGAGGTGTAGAAACTCCACCGTTGAGAATACATAAGTGATGAAGGTCCAGGCAGGCCGAATGGCCAGCCCCCTAAGCATGATCAAGAGATCAACAGTGATACAAAGATAGTCTCAAAAATGATCTAAAGATCTCCCCATGAAAATACAATAGTAAAAGGTCCTATTTATAATGACTAGTAACCTAGGGTTTACAAAGATAAGTAAATGATGCATAAATCCAATTTCGGGGCCCACTTGGTGTGTGCTTGGGCTGAGCATTGAAGCTTTCCGTGCATAGGCTTTTCTTGGAGTTAAACGCCAGCTCTGGTGCCAGTTTGGGCGTTTAACTCCAGCTTTTATGCCAGTTCTGGTGTTTAATGCCAGAAAATGGTAGAAAGTTGGCGTTAAAACGCCAGTTTGTGTTTTCAAAACTCGGACAAAGTATAAACTATTATATATTTCTGGAAAGCCCAAGATGTCTACTTTCCAACGCAATTAAGAGCGCGCCAATTGGGTTTCTATAGCTCTAGAAAATCCATTTCCAGTGTAGAGAGGTCAGAATCCAACAGCATCTGTAGTCCTTTTTCAGCCTCTGAATCAGATTTTTGCTTAGGCCCCTCAATTTCAGTCAGAAAATACCTGAAATCATAGAAAAACACACAAACTCATAGTAAAGTCCAGAAATGTGATTTTTGCATAAAAACTAATAATTATATACTAAAAAGTAACTAAATCATACTAAAAACTACATAAAAATAATGCCAAAAAGCGTATAAATTATCTGCTCATCAATCATCAAAAGAATTTTTCCTTTATTCTAACATATTTATTTCTTTTGCTAGCAGGAGGACATCATGTGAAGAAAATATGTTCCATACAAACATGAGATGGGATGGGTCTTATAATGACTTTAGTTATCTAAATGTAATATTTTGATGTGTTCTGTATTTTTTAAAAAGAAACTTTACCCGGTATTACATGTAATAGATAAATTACACCCTATTTTGATTTGTGTTGTTTGGACTAAAAACATGTCTAGGTTATAATGTAACTTTTATGATTTATATTTCTTGAATTTCTTATTTTTAGATTTATTTTACGATTTTCTTCATTTTGGAATGTGATTATGCTTTAAATAATTAAATCTCATAAAACAAAATAGGCTATGGTCACCATTTTAAAATAGGGTGGCCATAGATAAGATATGGTCACAGTAAAAACCTTGACCATAGATAAGACTATGGTCATGGTTTTAAGGTGGGGTGACCATAAATGCTATGGTCACGATTTTAAGGTGGGGTGACCATAGAGGTTATGGTCACATGAAAACCGTGACTGTAAACCCCATAAAATTAGCGAATAATTAATCAATAAATTAATTTTTACTAAAAAAATTAAAAATGCAAATTTTATAGTTTAATTGGATAGAGCTAATTAAAATAAAAATTTTGATACTAATTTCAAAGAATTCGGCCTAAGATTGGGCCGAACAGGCCGAACCAGTCGAACCGGGCCTAAGCCGGGCCCATGGGCCCAACTGACTCATTAAATAAATGAGCATTAGTTCCTTCCCTTCCCATTTCTGCATGCAAAATGCACTGGGAAGCAAGCAAAAAGGGGGAAGAACACCTTAAGTTCCAAAACCCTTGATTTCCATTCAAATCCACGTGATTTTTTATCTGGAGCTCCAATCGCTGCACCGTTTACGCCCATGCGGCCGCGGCGTCGAGCTCTACAAAGTCTGAAACATTGTGAGGTAAGAAAGCCACTTTTTCTTCCTCAATTTTTTCACCTTCAGTTTCGAAATTTATGAACAAATGTAATGATAATTGTTCAATTTTGGTGTTTATGCTCGAATTAGCTTGAGGAGAACGTTCAATTTTGCTTCTTTGGTGCTTGTGTAAGGTGAGAATTATAGAACCTTAGCAAATTTCTTAATTGAGTATGTAAGGTATTCAATTTTGGGTATATATGTATGATATATGTGAATTAGGTTTGTATATAAGTAAATTGGAGCTTAATTGTATACATTGGTGGCTCGGTGGAGTTAGGTGCCATTACTTTGGGGATTTTGGATCCTTGGAATTGTGTTAGTGCCTCTTTGGTGGTGTCTCAGATTATACATGGAAATCGACCAAGGTATGGTTTAGGTTTAACGTATTTAATATATAATGATCTGTGAAAACTTAGGCTAAATGACCATAGGATAGGTTGAAAAGCATGAAAACATTCAATGCTTAGCACCCTTAATGATGATTATGATGTGAATTGAATATGTGTTGGATGATTGTTTTGTATATTGGTAATAGTATGTTAATCGGTGAGTTGGTGGTGAATGATAGGAAGATATGAAGATATATATTGAGTAAGTGGATATATGTTAATGTTGTTAATGAAAAATGATGAAATTAGGTTGAAATTGTGTACTAACAAAGTATGACTGAAGGTAGTGTGATATGAACAATTTAGTATGGTGTTAGTGTGCTTTAATATATTATTGAGTTGAGTGTTGGTATAGAAGTTTGGTTTTGAGTTTGGTTTTAATGAAAATTGAGGTTTGAAGATTTTTATCTAAAACTGATTTGGCCGAACTTCGGTGAGCCATAACATGGCTTTCGAACCACCAAATTAACTCATACTTGTTTCAAATGAAAATTAGGTTCGTGAAGTTTATGCCGTTTGAAGAACAGATGAAAAATATTTTAAAACAAAAAAGTTATGCGTGTCGGAAGTTTGGAGTGCAAAACTGAAAATTCTACAACATTCAGCATTTTTGCTATTTTGCATAACTTACATACGCAACCACTGCACGCGACGCGACCAACCTATTCGGGTTGGGTATCTCGTGTATGCGAGCATAGAGAATTGTATGCCCACGCGAATGCGTGACCTTTTAGTAAATGCACTCCCACGCGTACGCATGGCTCACGCGTACGTGTGTCCCCTATTTTTAGCAAATGAGATTTTTGTGTTTTGAACATGATTTTAAACCTTTAACCTCTAATTTTTGTCTTTTAACTCTAGATCTTAATAGTATACCTAGTAGTGGGATGGAGCTAGAATGGGTGGTAACTTAGAGATAAAGAAAGTTTGAGAAGTGATGATTTAGGTATGGCAAGGTAGGGTGCATATATATACATATCTATATACTACTTGAATTATGAATTGGCTAAAGAAAAGAATAAATGTTATATCTGATTACTCTTTCTCGAAAGTGCAACCCAAGAGATGGTGGAAGGTGAGGATACCCTCCTTCGTTCTTCCTGGGCAAATGAGAACGTACCTCCTGGGTAGATGCAAGGGTTGTGGTTTTGCCTAACTTGCTCCAGGTTGGTTAGTATAGAGGCTCCCCAAGTAGACGCAAGGGTTGTGATTTTACCCCACTTGCTCTGGGTTATGATGAGTTATGTATAAAAGTGCAATTATATGATGTATAAGTGATGATATGGCCATAATAAATTATTATGAAATGTTTATGAATGAATATGAAATGATTATCTAAGATACGAGTTTCCTTGGGTAAAGTACCGTGGCTTGCCACCACGTGTTCCAGGTAGAGACTCGATACTCTGTTGACCCTACGTCGTAAGGGTGACCGGACACGTATAAATTCTCAGGAATGGTACCCCTGTTTAGAAATTTGATATATATGTGAGATAATGCTATGCATAGACTCTTGGGGATGCGCGAGGGGGGACAATCTAGGGTTTAGCAGCCATACTTGTCAGGTTGGCTTGATAACCGATAGATGAGACTCATCAGCCATATGACAGGCATGCATCATCTGCATATTGTTTGAATTCCTTGATTTTCCATTAATTGGGATGGCCTAAGTGATTTTACTATGCTATTTGTTATATTTGCTATCTGTATTAGTTGTATCCTACCTGTATTTGCCATTATCTGCTTGTGTGTCTTTGCAACTTCACCGGAGATGGAGGAACGGGGGAAAGACAGAGAGAGTTAGGGCTCTAGCTAAGTTTTAGTTAGATTTAAGGAATTGGTTAAGTTTAGAAAGCCTTAGAAAACTACCCTGATTCATGGTTTCTGTTTTAGTTCTTTAAGATTTATAATTTGAGTGTCGGCATTCTAGGATTGCCTTTGGATTTCCCAATACCTTATATCTTATGTATGTGACACCTTTACTATGCTGAGAACCCCCGGTTCTCATTCTATACAGATATTTGTGTTTTTCAAATGCAGGTCGAGAGGCACCTCACTAGGCGTCTGGAGTTCTCTGCAGCAAAGTGAATCTTTTGGGACATTATAATATTCTTGGGCCAGCCTTAGCTTCGCAGGCCAAGTTAGGAGCTTGTTATTTTGTATTCTTTACGCTCTATTCACACTTTCTGTTTATTTATGCCTTTGAACCTTAGTTTCTTCACATGCAAGTAATCTTGTTCACAGAGCGTTGCGTTTTTTATTTTACGATCTTTGCTTTATCCGTTTTTCAAGGCTCCTCGTATACTTTATCCTTTTAAATATTATTATATATATTTTTATTTTAGAGGTCGTAATACCACACCACCTCTGTTTTACATCCTAGGTGTAAAGCTCTGTGTGGTAGGGTGTTACATTATGGTATTAGAGCAGTTCATTCCTATAGAGCCTAAGGGACGGACTGATTATGCTTCTGGGCATACTCTGGGTGTCTATACATACTAATTAGAATATCTAACTAATATATATGGCATAAATTCTCATGAGCATGCATTTGGGACTTTGAGGTACTAGACTTGCAGTATTGAGACTGATCACCTTGATATCACTTGTTTGGTGTGAATAGGAACCAAATGACGTCTCGTGGACGCAGTCGTGGGCATAATCAAGGTCGAGGATGAAGAGGTAATGAGATAACCATACCGGTAGGTAGTTTGACTGATTTCGTGACTGCAATGACGAGTGCTGCTGCTGCCACTAGAGCTGTTGTTGTTGTGACCAGCCGAGTGATAGGTAGGATGGAACCACAAGTTAGAATTGGCAATGGTGGTGTTAATGAATATGAAGGAAAAAATAATGCTCCAAGTGTAGGGGTACCAGTGGAGATAACAGGTTATCCAGAGTCAATTAACACGGGACCGGCAACGGGAGAGAGCTCAAGGAGGACCGAGGTGACAATTAGTAACCGCCAGGAACCTTTCACAAAGAAAAAGGGAAATATTACACCTAGGAGCCAAAGTTTCAAGACGAGTCATTTTGTCATTTCACGTTCTCAATGCCGGAACAAGGACCGAAGGAACGACAACTGTCAGGGGCAGGGTTCAGAAGAGCAAATTAGTACCCAACCAGAAGACTTGAGGTTCCTTAGATGCAAAAAGTATTATACAAATAGACCATACAGGGCCAGACTTGGCGTGTGTTACTAGTGCGGGGAGCCAGAGCATATATCTCGGGATTGTCCACACAGGAAAGGTTGAGATGCACCTGAATTTGATTCACAAACACAAGGTAATTACAAATTAGCAGTGTAATTTCGAACTTCCTTGCTTATTATTAATATGTAATTTTCATTCCCAATGCATGACAAGTTTTGATAATCGTGAAGTCTAAGTCGATGATTAGTTAAAGACTATTACTTGTTGAGACAGAATAATATTTAGTTAACCTAGAGGAATGGCTAAGCTCTGGAAGGAATAGAAATCAGAGTGACGTAGCGGAAGCATGTTGGATTATATCTAAGAAATCAAAACTGTTGAGAGCTACGTGGAGCTATCGTTTGAATTCCATTGATAGTAAACTGCAAGGAAGAGGAATAGAGTGGATTCAACCTTTACCTACAATTTTTTAAGATGCGAGTGAAGATGAGGTCAAATCCCTATTGCAAGAGAGTTTTGAAGTAATCCTTTAAGATGTACTAGAATATCTATCTCAGAGAGAAAGTGAGTTGGCGATAGACTTAGTACTGGAAGCCAGATTAACTTTGATTGCACCACAAGTGAAGACACCATTATAATCGGTAGAACTTAGGATCGAGTTGAAGGGAGTACTGGAAGGGAGAATCATCCAACTAAGTGTTTCCTTGTGAGAAGCGCCAGCTATGCCAGTGAAGGAGGAAGAGAACAGAAGAAGATTTTATGCGAGAGGGAATGTGCCAACGAATCATGGCGACTCGATCTATTTTTTTTTTTTGAAACCTACATTGAAACTTTATCTGGAGCTCTTCTTAAATGACTTGATTACTGATGAGTGGATAATTTATACGCTTTTTAGCATTGTTTTTAGGTAGTTTTTAGTATGATTTAGTTAGTTTTTAGTATATAATTATTAGTTTTTATGCAAAAATCAAATTTCTGGACTTTACTATGAGTTTGTGTGTTTTTCTCTGATTTCAGGTATTTTCTGGCTGAAATTGAGGGACCTGAGCAAAAATCTGATTTAGAGGCTGAAAAAAGACTGAAGATGCTGTTGGATTCTGACCTCCCTGCACTCGAAATGGATTTTCTACAGCTACAGAAACCCAATTGGCACGCTCTCAATTGCGTTGGAAAGTAGACACCTTGGGCTTTCTAGAAATGTATAATAGTTAATACTTTGCCCGAGATTTGATGGCCCAAATTGGCGTCAAAACGCTGGTCAGAGACCCTTTTCTGGCATTAAACGCTAGAACTAGCATAAAAGCTAGAGTTAAACGCCCAAACTGGCACCAGAGCTGGCATTTAGCTCCAAGAAAAGCCTATGCACGTGGAAGCTTCAATGCTCAGCCCAAGCACACACAAAGTGGGCCTCGGAAGTAGATTTCTGCATCATTAACTTATTTCTGTAAACCCTAGGTTACTAGTTCACTATAAATAGGACCTTTTACTATTGTATTTTCATCTTTTAATCATCTTTGATCTTGGGATAGAGAGATTCATCTCAAAGGTCCATCAAGACCACTTCTATAAAGTTGTGGCCAAGAAGAAGGTGATCCCTGAGGTCCCTTTTAATCTCAAAAGGAATGAGTATCCGGAGATCCGACATGAGATTCGAAGAAGAAGTTGGGAAGTTCTCACCAATCCCATTCAACAAGTCAGAATCTTAATGGTTTAAGAGTTCTATGCTAATGCATGGATCACTAAAAACCATGATCAATGTGTCAACCTGAACCTAAAGAATTGGCTTACAATGGTTCGGGGGAAATACTTAGATTTCAGCCCGGAAAATGTAAGGTTGGCATTCAACTTGCCAATGATGCAAGGAGATGCACGCCCTTACACTAGAAGGGTCAACTTTGATCAAAGGTTGGATCAAATCCTCATGGACATATGTATGGAAGGAGCTCAGTGGAAAAGAGACTCCAAAGGCAAGACAGTTCAATTGAGAGGCATGACCTTAAACCCGTGGCTAGAAGATGGTTGGAATTCATCCAACGCTCCATCATTCCAACTAGCAATTGATCCAAAGTGACTGTAGATCGGGCTATCATCATCCATAGCATCATGATTGGAGAGGAAGTAGAAGTTCATGAGGTCATATCTCTAGAACTCTACAAAGTGACTGACAAAACCTCCACTTTAGCAAGGTTAGCCTTCCATCATCTCATCTGTCACCTATGCAATTTAGCTGAAATTGTCATAGAGGAAGACATCCTCATTTAAGAGAACAAGCCCATCACTAAAAAGAGGATGGAGCAAATAAGAGAGCCCACTCATGGACCTCAACAAGAGCATGAGGAAGTCCCTCATCAAGAAATTCCTAAGATGCCTCAAGGGATGCATTTTCCTCCACACAACTATTAGGAACAACTCAAAACCTCTTTGGGAGATTTGAGTTCCAATATGGAGCAACTAAGGATGGAGCACCAAGAGCACTCCATTATTCTCTATGAAATTAGAGAGGATCAAATAGCCATGAGGGAAGAGCAACAAAGGCAATGAAGAGACATAGAGGAGCTCAAGCGTTTCATTGGATCTTCAAGAAGAACTAGCCGCCATCACTAAGGTGGACCCATTCTTTGCTTTCCTTGTTCTTATCTTTCTGTTTTTCAATTTTTATGCTTTATGTGTCATCTATGTTTGTGTCTTTATTACATGATCATTAGTCTCTAGTGTCTATGTCTTAAAGCTATGAATAATTCCATGAATCATTCACCTTTCTTAAATAAAAAATGTGCCTTATTACAAAAGAACAAGAAGTACTTGGATTTCAAATTTTATCTTGAAATTAGTTTAATTATTTTGATGTGGTGGCAATACTTTTTGTTTTCTGAATGAATGCTTGAACAGTGCATATTTCTTACAGTGAAGTTTATGAATGCTAAAATTGTTGGCTCTTGAAAGAATGATGAACAAAGAGAAATATTATTGATAATCTGAAAAATCATGAAATTGATTCTTAAAGCAAGAAAAAGCAGTGAAAAAATATGGCGAAAAAAAAAGAAAGAGATAGAAGAAATAAAAAGCAAGCAGGAAAAGCCAATAGCCCTTTAAACCAAAAGGCAAGGGTAAAGAGGATCCAAGGCTTTAAGCATTAATGGATAAGAGGGCCTAAAGGAATAAAATCCTGGCCTAAGCGGCTGAATCAAGCTGTCCCTAACCATGTGCTTGTGTCATAAAGGTCTAAGTGAAAAGCTTGAGACTGAGTGGTTAAAGTCATGATCTTATATGTCTGTGGCATTTGTGTACCTGGTGGAAATACTGGAAAACAAGATGCTTAGGGTCACGGCTGAGACTCATAAAGTAGCTGTGTTCAAGAATCAACATACTAAACTAGGAGAACCAATAGCACTATCTAAATTCTGCATTCCTATAGATGCCAATCATTTTGAATTTCAAAGGATAAAGTGAGATGCCAAAAATGTTCAGAAGCAAAAAGCTACTAGCCCTGCTCATCTAATTGGGACTAAGTTTCATTGATATTGTGAGATTCATTGTATATTCTATTCTTTTTATTTTATTTCGTTTTCAGTTGCTTGGGGACAAGCAACAATTTAAGTTTGGTGTTGTGATGAGCGGATAATTTATACGCTTTTTGGCATTGTTTTTAGGTAGTTTTTAGTATGATTTAGTTAGTTTTTAGTATATAATTATTAGTTTTTGTCACATTTCTGTACTTTACTATGAGTTTGTGTGTTTTTCTGTGATTTCAAGTATTTTCTGGCTGAAATTGAGGGACCTAAGCAAAAATCTGATTCAAAGGCTGAAAATGGACTGAAGATGCTGTTGGATTCTGACCTCCCTACAATCGAAATGGATTTTCTGCACCTACAGAAGCCCAATTGGCACGCTCTCAATTGCGTTGGAAAGTAGACATCTTGGGCTTTCCAGCAATGTATAATAGTCCATACTTCACTTGAGATTTGATGGCCCAAATTGGCATTAAAACGCCGGTCAGAGACCCCTTTTTTGGCGTTAAACGCCAGAACTGGCATAAAAGCTGGAGTTAAACGCCCAAACTGGCACCAGAGCTGGCGTTTAACTCCAAGAAAAGCCTATGCACGTAAAAGCTTCAATGCTCAGCCCAAGCACACACAAAGTGGGCTCCGAAAGTGGATTTCTACATCATTTACTTATTTATGTAAACTCTAGGTTACTAGTTCAGTATAAATAGGACCCTTTACTATTGTATTTTCATCTTTTGATCATCTTTGATATTAGGGTCAGGTCTTTGAACCCTTTGTTTTTATTGTTTCATGTTATTTGGGAGGCATGGCCATTCGGCCATGTCTAGACCTTGTTCTTATGTATTTTCAACGGTGGAGTTTCTATACATCATAGATTAAGGTGTGGAGCTCTGCTGTTCCTCATGAATTAATGCAAACTACTATTGTTCTTCTATTCAATTCACGCTTATTCTTGTTCTAAGATATTCACTCGTACTTTAACCTGATGGATGTGATGATCCGTGACACTCATCATCCTCCTCCCTTATGAACGCGTGCCTGACAACCACTTCCGTTCTATCTGTGAGAGCTTGAGTGTGTATCTCTTGGCCTCCTGGTTCATGACGCATGGTTGCCTCTCCTGACAACAGAGTCTTCCATTCTGTGAGATCGAAGTCTTCGTGGTATAAGCTAGAATCAATTGGCAGTATTTTTGAGATCCGAAAAGTCTAAACCTTGTCTGTGGTATTCCAAGTAGGATCTGGGATGGGATGACTGTGACGAACTTCAAACTTGCGAGTGTTGGGTGCAGTGACAGTGTGCAAAAGGATCAATGGATCCTATTCCGACATGATTGAGAACCGACAGATGATTAGCCATGCGGGAAACCGTAGAGGACCATTTTCATTGAGAGGATGGATGGTAGCCATTGACAACGGTGATCCACCTACATACAGCTTGCCATGGAAAGGAGTATGAATGATTGGATGAAGGCAGTAGGAAAGCAGAGATTCAGGAGGAACAAAGCATTTCCATACACTTATCTAAAATTCCCACCAATTAATTGCATAAGTATCTCTATCTTATTTTATGTCTTATTCAGCTCTTAACCATTAAAACCCCACAACCATTTGAATCTGCCTGACTGAGATTTACAAGGTGACCATAGCTTGCTTCAAGCCGACAATCTCCGTGGGATCCACCCTTACTCACTTAAGATATTACTTGGATGACCCAGTGCACTTGCTGGTCAGCTGCACGGAGTTGTGTATCATGATTTCGTGTACCAATTACCTTTCTAATTTTACTCCTTATGCGCATGAACCTTGTTTCTTCCAGGATGATCCTGAGCTGCCCTAATATAATCACGTAATCCTTAAATCTTGGGAGCTCGTTGTGAGTGAAATTGCTCTTATTCGCAAACCGTGTTCTTCAAAATCAGTTGAGACTTCTTTGACTCTATAAGCTTTTTTCTTTCTAGCAAGGGTCCGTAGTTTGAACTCTTTTCTTGAGGTGCACTGATACGTGGTCAGGAAGACATTTTCGTCATCTTGGAGTTTAGGGACGGAATGATAATCTTGCCATATTCAAGGATCTGAATTCTAGAAGAATTGTGCCATGCCAGTCTTGGACATCAAGAAGACCAAGAGTCCGTCTCAAAAAATAGTGGTGCTGAAAGGACAACAATTCATAAGGCCCATTGGGCTAAGTCAGGACAGCTAGAAGCCCAATAATGCTTTTTAAATTCTATGGGAGGCATAAATTATTAATATTTTTGAATTTTTTATAATTTATTTTAATTTGTTTTGTTGTTAGAGTTTTTTGGAAAATTTGATTTGCTTCCGATTTTCTTAGTAGTATTTTTACGAATTTTAAATTTAAATCAAATCTGATCTAATCTAATAACATCAAATCTGATTTAAATTAGTTATCATATCTTTAGGATTTTAAAATTTAAATCAAATCTGATCTAATCTAATAAGATCAAATCTGATTTAAATTAATTATCTTATCTTGTAGTTCGTTGTTAGGTGCCTATTTAAACACCTTTGGTGAGACAATTTACATAACTTTTGATGAATAAAATTTCTTTAGTGCTTTATGCACATTTTTTGTGAGATTAGGTGAGTTGAGTGATTTACTACGCTTGTTGCATGGAGAAAATTGAGTGATTCAATTTTCATCCCTCTGATCTAGGTTGTCAAGGACAAGTTCTTTGAAGGTCTAGTAGGGAGCCCCTTCCGGTGACCTAGGTTGCTAAGAACATATTTCTTAGAGGTCTAGTAGGAAAAAAAACTCTATTTATCTATCCTTTTATTTTTCTGTTGCGTCTTTTCTCTATCTTTTTCTTATCTATTTATCCTTTTGTTTTTTTCTTATCATCTGGTATCAGAGCCAGGTCGGACGTAAATTCTTATTTATCTACACATTCCATGGGTCTTGTTTAGTCTCTTTTTTTTCTCTTTAATTTCTGTAAATTCACGTTAGAGTCAAACGAAAAAAAATTCTTTTTTTAATTTTGTTTTTGCAATTATTCTATCTTTAAGTCAGTGTCTGGAAAAAAAATAATAATAAAAAATGATTAAGTATTACGATAGTGATGACGAAGGAAGCTCATATGTGAAAAAGAGTTCTCAGTTTCAAATCCCTGCATTCAAAGGGAGGAATGATCCTGAAGCGTATTTCAGATGGGAAAGGAAGGTAGAATCAATTTTTGCAAATTGTATCCTTTCAAAAGAAAAGAAGGTTCAACTGGTACAAGCCAATTTTTCCAATGCTGCCGGTATATGGTGGACTGAATTAGGAAGATCTAGAAGACGGTATGGAAAGCGCCCAATTAGCAGCTGGGAGAAGATGAAGAAAATCATGAGGAAGCAGTTTGTGCCATCATCATATCACAATACATTTTTTGGCAAATTTTTTACGTTACAACAAGGCTCACAATCAGTGATGGAGTACCACAAGGAGTTTCTATATTTGATGGACATGGCTAATATTAAAAGGATTCCTGAGGTTCTTAAAGACCGATTTTTGTTTGGATTACGTGAAGAACTTGCAGATGAAGTCCAACGTTACCGTTACACAACCATGGACAATTTGGTCAAATTGGCCATTGACTGGGACCAGGTGCAACAAATGATAGCTCGCCATAACAAGAGGAACTCTTCTACGCCTATCTTTCATTCTTCTTCAAAGCCAGAGATGGAAGAATTTGTTGAGTATGCTGTAGAGGGTGATGTGTCTTTGGAAGATTCAACAGTGCATAATTTTTCAACTGGGTCCTTGGGATGTGAGCAATTTGAAGAATATGAGAAAAAAGAAATTGAGAAAGAGATTGATTGTTTGAGTGAAAAGAATCCATGTTTGATTGAAAGCGAGGGGTTTGAGAGAAAAGATGAGAATAGTGAGTGAGAGGAGTCAATGAGCGAAAAAGAAACTGAGTTCAATAAACCAGGCTCTGATACCAGATGATAAGGAAAAAAACAAAAGGATATAAGGATAAGAAAAAGATAGAGAAAAGACGCAATAGAAAAATAAAAGGATAGGTAAATGGAGTTTTTTTTCTACTAGACATCTAAGAAACATGTTCTTAGCAACCTAGGTCACCGGAAGAGGCTCCCTACTAGACCTTCAAAGAACTTGTCCTTGACAACCTAGATCAGAGGGATGAAAATTGAATCACTCAATTTTCTCCATGCAACAAGCGAAGCAAATCACTCATCTCACTTAATCACACAAAAAAATGTGCATAAAGCACTAAAGAAATTTTATTCATCAAAAGTTATGTAAATTATCTCACCAAAGGTGTTTAAATAGGCACCTAACAACTAACTAAAAGATAAGATAATTAATTTAAATCAGATTTGATCTTATTGGATTAGATCATATTTGATTTAAATTTTAAAATCTTAAAGACATGATAACTAATTTAAATCAGATTTGATCTTATTAGATTAGATCAGATTTGATTTAAATTTAAAATTCCTAAAAATACTACTAAGCAAATCGGAAGCAAATCAAATCTTCCAACAAACTCTAACAGCAAAATAAATTAAAATAAATTATAAAAAAATTCGAAAATATTAATAATTTATGCCTGCCATAAAATTTGAAAAGCATTATTGGGCTTCTTGTTGTCCTGACTTAGCCCAATGGGCCTTATGAATTGTTGTTCTTTCAGCACCACTATTTTTTGAGACGGACTCTTGGTCTTCTTGATGTCCAAGACCGGCATGGCACAATTCTTCTAGAATTCAGATCCTTGAATATGGCAAGATTATCATTCCGTCCCTTAGCTCCAAGATGACGAAAATGTCCTCCTGACCACGTATCATGCACCTTAGTTCTTCTTCTTGTGCATTCCATTAATTTGGTACAACTCTGTTTGACCATATACAAGATTTTCTTTCTAAAATCTCACAAACACCATTCGTATTATTCATTCGTATTTTGAGCTTAATGTCTTTTTGAAAATTAACTAGAGCCTATATTAGTATTGTGTATGAAACCTAGCTGTAACCATCCAGACGTTGATACCTTAGATCAAAACTTTTGGACGCGGAAGGTGAAACATGTAAGTGTGCGCCATCCAGAGGAGTTTTGGAGCTTTAAATTCTTGCCGACCGTAATGCCTATGAGTAAGTTAACAGTCTAGAATGCCCCCATCTATATGGATGCCTGAATACGAAGAGAGCTATCGAATCTCGAGGGAAAGATTAACCAATGTGTCAGTAGTCATGATACCCGAACTTAATTAACTACTCGAAATTATTGCGATGCATTCTCAAAGAGTTTTAGGATATGCATGAATACAACATCGTGAAATGGTGATGGACGCCTGACTAGAAAATCTCTGAGTATTGCTTGGATGACCAAAGAGAAAGAACTGTTGAGTAAGTTAAGGGCTTAAATTGGGTGTTGAGAAAGTAGATGTAGGTGTCAAATTGAACCAATTACAAATTACAAGAGGTCGTAAGGTTGAGAACTTAGGGAATGCAATAATGGTGATAAGGAGCTACTAAGAGTATTGAAGCCTGTTGAATGAAGTAGATACCAAGAGAGAATTCTGTGTCAAAATCGGAAGTTGAGGCAAAAAAAAACTATTATTCGAAGCTGACAAGAGAGGATTTTCGAATTTATCTTAAAATTACTAAAACGTACCACAAATCGAAGATGGTATTTTGAGCAGCCAGAAGTGAAGAACGAAGTGGCAATCTATGTGATTACATATTTGTCGCATGAGAAAGAAAATAGATACCACCAAAAACCATTCGGAATGTTGCAACCACTGAAAGTTCTACACCAAAAGTAAGGAAGAGTAGTTGTTGATTTCGTATTAGATCGCCGAGGTCTGGGACAGAAGGTGAGGCGTCACGGTGCGCTAAATGCGTTTGAATTGATTGAAAACTAGAGCATCAAATACTTTAGTTCCTAAATTTGATAGCCGAGACAACGGAGAAAAGCTACGCAAGTTCGAGTTAAGATTCTCACTACGGAAAGCCGACAAAAAAGTTATGTAGATCTGAATTAATGGCAAGAATGGACTATTTCAGATTCTGAATTGGGCCAATGGCATATCGGGTAACTCTATCCCAACAACTTTCAACCGATATGACGTATTTCATGTCTCAGTTTTAGGAGAACACTTCTAGTGTCAATCACGTATTAGAACATGAACCCGTCCAACTAAGAGAAAATCTAACACTTCAAGTAACCTCAGTTAGAATATATAATAAGACACCATTGCCAAGAAGCTATGTAGAGGAGGAGTTACGTTAGTAGAAAATGCTGAGAGTGGAGCTGGAAGTGAGAAACATACTTGGGCACTCATGTCAGATATGCAGGAGAACTACCCACACCCCTTTTCAGGTAACTGAATTTGAATTTTGAGGGCAAAATTCTTAATTAGGTGGGTAGGATATAAACCCCATAAAATTAGTAAATAATTAATCAATAAATTAATTTTTAATGAAAGAAATTGGAAATAAAAATTTTATAGTTTAATTGGATAGAGCTAATTAAAATAAGAATTTTGACACTAATTTCAAAGAATTCGGCCCAAAATTGGGCCGAACGGGACAAACCGGCAGAACCGGACCCAAGCCAGGCCTGTGGGCCCAACCGACTCATTAAATAAATGAACATCAGCTCCATCCCTTCCCATTTCTGCATGCAAAATGAGATGGGAAGCAAGCAAAAATGGGGAAGAACACCTTAAGTTCCAAAACCCTTGATTTCCATTGAAATCCATGCAATTTTTTATCCAGAGCTCCAATCGCCACAGCGTTTGCAGCCACACGACCGCAGCGTCGAGTTCTACAAAGCCCAAAACATTGTGAGGTAAGGAAGCCACGTTTTCTTCCTCAATTTCTTCACCTTCAGTTTCAAAATTTATGAACAAAGGTAATGAAAAGTTTTCAATTTTGGTGTTTAGGCTCGAATTAGTTTGAGGAGAACATTCAATCTTGCTTCTTTTGGTGCTTGGGTAAGGTGGAAATTCTAGAACCTTAGCTAATTCCTTAATTTAGTATGTTAGGTATTGAATTCTGGGTATATATGTGTGATATATGTGAATTAGGTTTGTGTATAAGTAAATTGGAGCTTGATTGTATACGTTGGTGGCTCGGTGGAGTTGGGTGCCATTACTTTGGTGATTTTGGATCCTTGGAGCTGTGTTGGTGCCTCTTTGGTAGTATCTCGGATTATATGTGGAAATCGACTAAGGTTAGGTTTAGGTTTCACATATTTAATATATAAAGTTCTGTGAAAACTTAAGCTAGATGACCATAGGATAGGTTGGAATGCATGAAAACATTCAATGCTTGGCACCCTTGATGATGATTATGATGTGAATTGAATATGTGTTCGATGATTGTTGTGTATATCAGTAATAGTATGTTAATTAGTGAGTTGGTGGTGAATGGTAGGAAGTTATGAAGATATATATTGAGTAAGTGGATATATGTTAATGTTGTTGATGAAAAATGATGAAATTAGGTTGAAATTGTGTAATAATGAAGTATGACTGAAGGTGGTGTGATATGAACAATTTAGTGTGGTGTTGGTGTGCTTTAATATATTGTTGAGTTGATTGTTGGTATAGAAGTTTGGTTTTGAGTTTGGTTTTAATGAAAATTGAGGTTTGAAGGTTTTTATGTAAAACTGATTTTTAGCCGACTTCAGCAAGCCATAACATAGCTTCCAAACCACTAAGCTAATTCAAACTTATTTCAAAGGAAAATTGATTTCGTGAAGTTTATGTTGTTCAAAGAACGGATGAAAAATGTTTTAAAATGAAAAAGTTATGCGCATCGGAAGTTTGGAGTGCAAAGTTGAAAAATTCTGCAACATTCAGCATTTTTGCTGTTCTGCATAACTTGTGTACGCAACCACTACACGCAATGCAACCAACCTATTCAAGTTGGGTATCTCGTGTACGTGAGCATAGAAAATTGTACGCCCACGCGTGCGCGTGACCCCTGTTTTCAACAAATGAGATTTTTGTGTTTTAAACATGATTTTAAACCTCTAAACCTCTATTTTTACTCTTTTAACTCTAGATCTTAATAGTATACCCATTAGTGAGATGGAGCTAGGAATATGTGGTAACTTAGAGATGAAGAAAGTTAGAGAAGTGATTATTTAGGTATGGGGAGGCAGGGTGAATATATATATATGTAAACGTATCTTTATACTACTTGAATTATGAACTGGCTAAAGAAAAGAATAAATGATACATCTTAGTACTCTTTCTTGAAAGTGCAACCCCAGGAGATGGTGAAAAGTAAGGATCCCCTTCTTTGTGCCTCCTGGTATTGTAAAATCACCCTCAGCGAGATGGTGGGAGGTTAGAATCCACTCTTTATTCCTCCTGAGCATATGAGAACGTACCTCCTGGGTAGATGCAATGGTTGTAGTTTCGTCCCACTTGTTCTAAGTTGGTTACTATAGAGGCTCCCCAGGTAGATGCAAGGATTGTGGTTTTGCCCCACTTGCTCTGGGTTATGATGAGTTATGTATAAAAGTGCAATTAAATGACTGATAAGTGATAATATGGCCATAATAAATGATTATGAAATGTTTATGAATGAATATAAAATGATTATATGAGATACAAGTTTTTCTGGGTAAAGTACCATGGCTTGCCTCCATGTGTTCCAGGTAGAGACTCGATACTCTGTTGACTCTACCTCGTAAGGGTTACCGAGCACGTATAAATTCCCGGGAACGGTACCCCCATTGAGCAATTTGATATATATGTGAGAAAAAGCTATTCAGAGACTCTTGGAGATGTGTGACGGGATACAATCTAGGGTTTAGCAATTGGACTTATCGGGTTGGCTTGATAACCAACAGATTAGACTAATCAGCCATAGGACAGGCATGCATCATATGCATATTATTTGAATTGCTTACTTGTGCATTAATTTGGATTGCCTAATTTATTATAATATGCTATTTGTTATATTTGCTATCTGTATTACTTGTATCCTTCTTGTGTTTGCCATTATCTGCTTGTGTGTCTTTGCAACTTCACCAGAGATGGAGGAATGGAGGAAAGACAGAGAGAATTAGGGCTCTAGCTAAGTTTTAGTTAGATTTAAGGAATTGGTTAAGTTTAGAAAACCTTAGAAAACCACCCTGATTCATGGTTTCTGCTTTAGCTTTTTAAGGTTTATAATCATAGTGTCAGCATTCTAGGATTACTTATGGCATTCCTAAGACCTTATATCTTATGTGTGTGGCACCTTTACCATACTGAGAACCTCCGATTCTCATCCCATACTATTTTGTTGTTTTCAGATGCAGGTCGAGAGGCACCTCGGTAGGTGTATGGAGCTTTTGCAGTGAAGTGGATTAATTTTGGGATTTTGCTTTTGGTCCTTTGCTATATGTACATAGACTTTCCTTATATACATATATACATATATATATGTAATTGTTTTATTTTGTACCTCCTAGAGGTTTATGGAGAACTAGGGTTTTAAACATGTATTTTGGGCTATGGGCTGTATATTTTGTATGTAAATATTCTTCGGCCAGCCTTAGCTTTGCAGGCTGAGTTAGGAGCTTGTTATTTTGTTTTTTTTACCCTATGTTCATACTTTCTGTTTATTTATTCCTTTGAACCTTAGTTTCTTCACACGCAAGTAATCTTGTTCCCGAAGCGTTGCGCTTTTTATTTTACGATTTTTGCTTTATCCGTTTTTCAAGGCTCCTCGTTTGCTATATCCTTTTAAATATTATTATATATAATTTTTTTTAGAGGTCGTAATACCACACCACCTCTATTTTACATCCTTGGTGTAAAGCTCTGTGTGGTAGGATGTTACAGTGACTATAGATAAGGCTATGGCCACGGTTTTAAAGTGGGGTGACCATAGATTAAGCTATGGTCACGGTTTTAAGGTAGGGTGACCATAGATACCTATGGTCACACAAAGATCATGACTATAGATTATCCTATGATCACAGTTTTAATAAAGGGGTGACCATAGAGCAACCTATGGTCAAGGTTTTTATGCATGACCACAGTAAAAAAACGTGGCCTAAAGTGCCAAAATTTGAACACTACAACTATGACAAAAAACATGACCATAGATAAAAAAACCGTGATCATAGGTCTATGGCAACGGCAGAATAGGCTACGGTGGAAAAACTATGACCATAGGTCAAAAACCGTGACCATAGACCTATGGTCACCCTTTTCACTAGCTATCACCGTGACCATAGACCTATTTTTGTAGTGAATGTCATCTTTAGCATTGTCATCAACAACAAAAGAGATTCTCGTACCTCCATCCTTGTAATTAAGTAGAGTCATGTTGATGATTTCTCCAGCACTTTTTCCTGTATTCTGAAACAACCTCTTGTTCCTTTCAAACCAAACGTTCCAAACAACCGCAAAAAACTTATGAACCACTTCTTATGCTCATCCTTCCTACTTGTAGTACCTATCTAGCTTTGGAAGCATAGTTATCAAACCGGACTGGATCGGCCGGTTCGACTAGAAAACCGGGCCAAAACCGGCCCGGACCGAACCGCTCAGCCAACCGAAGGCGAAGCTACCACGCATCTAGGTTCTACAAGTCTACCATGCTCTCCATATGCTCCAGCGTGCCAAGTGTTAAAGCTTTGGGTTTTTTGGAAAATTTTCCAAAATGGCTGCAATGGGGTTCGAACTGCTTACACCAAGGTTCCAAGGTTGCAAGAAGGAAACTCATGCTACCAAGCTACACTCCTTCTTACAAACATATACCCCAATTATAATACATATAGTAACTTTTTATTATATTTATATTCAATTAATTACTAATTTTAAAGTCACACATTTTTAAATCAATTATATTTTATTTAACTATAAATTATATATACTTGTATATAATAATAGGTAAAGACTCACATGCAGCTGTCTTTATATGAAGTTGATAGTTGAAAATCATTAGATGATATTTAGTTAAATTTGTCAAATCATCTAACTATTTTTAAATATCAACTTCACATGAAAATTAACTGTATGTAAGTTTTTATTTATAATAATATAATAATACAATAAATATAAATTTAATTAATAAAATATTAAAATTTGAAAATGATAATTATTTTTATAAAAACAAAATAAAAGTACTTATAATAAATAAAAAATAATTAAATTTTACATAATTATTTAATTATACCGGGTTAATCGGTTCAACCCGTGACCCACCGGTTGAACCAGTAACCCAGTGACCCAGTAACCTCACCTGTTCGATCACCGGTTCGGTTCTGATAACTATGTTTGGAAGTGTTCCTTTAAAGTATCCGGAAATGACCATTGTCTGCCAAAATCAGATAACCAAACACACCACACCTATGATAAAACCCAATTTGGGGGATTTTATCAACTTTTTTCACATTTATTCAATGAAATAGCATGGTTTTGTAATTCTCCCTAGATTTGTGCTTAAGTGTGAAAACATGCTTTTTAGGCCTTAAAATAGCTAAATTTAATTCACTTTAATTTCATTCGATGCCTTGATATGTTTGTTAAGTGATTTCAGGTTTAGAAGGCAAATATTGGATTGAAGGAATGAAGGAAAAGCATGCAAAGTGGGAGAACTCATAAAGAAAGGAAGGAACCGAAGAGCTATCAATCCTGACCTCTTCACACTCAATTAATCATAACTTGAGCTACAGAGATCTAAATGAGGCGGTTCTAGTTGCGTTGAAAAGCTAACATCCGGGGCTTCAAAATGATATAAAATTTACCATAGTTTCCTGGCATTTAGAGACACGTATGTGCCCTTGACATGCACACATTACAGGATCAGCGTGGGTCCACTTTAAGCAACTCGTGGCCAACAATTTCTAGCTCATTTTGGGTCCAATCCAACTCATTTCTGATGCTATTAAACCCATGGATTGAAGGGTGATGAACCAAGTAGTCATAGTTTTAGTTTTCATTATGTTTTAAGGTAGAATTCTAGAGAGAGAAGCTCTCTCCTCTCTCTAGATTTAGGATAGAAATTAGGGTAAAGTTAGGTTAATATATCTCAAATTTATCTTTCAATTCTCGTTTGATTTCAATTCTCTTTATATTTTAGTGTTCTATTGTCTCAATCTTCTTAGTTTCTCTTGTTAATTCCTTGTTTTGCTCTCTTTTATGTTTATGAACAATTATTGGATCTCAATTTCTTCTCATATAATTTTATATTTCTATGTCTTTTGATGTTTACTTCACTTGTTATTGTTGATTCCTTACTTTTGTTAGTTATAGCTTTTATTAATGCTTGCATTTGGTGATGTTTACTTTTCTTGCACTCTAAGTATTTGATGAAATGTTTTCTCTAGTTTTTTAGTTGTTTCCGTTACTCTTGGCCTAGGCTAAGGGAATTGAGTGACCTTGAGTCATTGGGTCTCAATGAATTGGTGAGTTGAGAACCCTTGGTGATCAATTTGATACTCGTTGACACCAACCCACTACTAATCTAATTAGTAGATAGATTGGGACTTATGGGTTGATGTGATCAAGCCTATTTGACATACTACAAGCCTAGGAGTAAATATTACGTACTTAAGACTTTTGGAAGTAGACTTCATAGCTAGGTTGGCCTCTCATAATTATCAATATATGGTTTGTAGACAAGGATGGTGATCTCAATTACCTATGTCTAGCCAAGAGTATTTTTCCTTTCTTTTATTAGTTAATTGTTCATTTACCTTCTTGTCATTTATTTTCTTGCCCATTGAAAATCAAACCCCCCCATGTTTTTTCATAGCCAATAATTGAGCACTTCATTGCAATTCCTTGTGAGACGACCCGGAGTTTAAATAATTCGGTTAATTTTCATTTGGGGTTTGTACCTGTGACAACCAAATTTAATTTGATTTGAGGATTGACTATTGGTTTGGAATTATACTAACAATGGAATTATTTTGTGGAATTCCGAACCGGTGTAAATCCTTGTTTCAACCTGCCAAGTAAATTCACAGCCAAGAAACAAGTCGTGAACATATTCAACATCCTTATTACATAATACACACAAAATATCACCCTGATTAACAATTCTGAGTTGACACAATCTTTTCATTGTATTCACCCTGCTGATGCGTGCGTACACAAAACCCCCATACCTTTTTGTACAACAGGCAGTACCAGCAAGTGTATTGGGTCATCCAAGTAATACCTCAGTGAGTCAGGGTAGATCCCACGAGGATTGTGGCTTGAATCAAGCTTTTGGTTGTCTTGCAGGTCTTAGTCAGGCGGAATCAGAAGGTTGTTGATTGTATGTTGAACTTTATATTTGTAAAACAAGTGTTCTAGAGAATGGACGCTTGAATCAAGCTTTTGGTTGTCTTGCAGGTCTTAGTCAGGCAGAATCAGAAGGTTGTTGATTGTATGTTGAACTTTATATTTGTAAAACAAGTGTTCTAGAGAATGGAATAGAGTTGATAGGATTAGGGTTGAGAGTCAGAGTTGCTTTGTCTTTCTGAAATAACTTTGGTACTACTGTCTTCTTTGCTTGTGAATGATCTTCTTCAATGACAGGTTGTATGTGATTGACACTAGTTTGAGTAGCTGCCAATACTCCTCCAGATCTGAACCCCAGGTTTAGTGTAGATCCATTCTGATTGAGGGTGAAGCTCATACTGGTTCTAGCCTCTACCACAGAGACCCTAATCTCCCCTGAAATTGGCTGAACTGATGTTTCGAGAAGTCCCCAACAAAGTCGCAGATTATCCGTCTGAGAGACGTATATTCAAGCTAGCGGTTCATCATTGTCCGATGAAAGACACACTCTGAACCCATGTAGAATGTGATAACCTTATGCTAGTTCAACGCATTCAGAGTGATGAATAATGCATATACATCTTTGAGTTAATCAAACACAGATCAAAGAAGAAATAATAGTACTTTTATTAATTCATAGGACTCAGCAGGGCTCCTCCCCTCAACCTAGGAGGTCTAGAAACACATACTGAGGTAGAAGACAATGTGAAACGAAAATAGGGTTGAAGATGATTCAAATTACATAAACATAAGCCTTTAAATACTAAACAGATGACTAGTAAGGGCAAAACAGTCTATTTAGTGCTAAAATCCACTTTTAGGGCAAACTTGGTGGGTGTTTTGGCTGAGCTTTGATGAGACGATCCACGTGTATTGAGGTCTCTTGGGCGTGGAATGCCAGCTAGGGGGTCCATTATGGGCCTTTGGATGCTGGGCTCTGCTCTTTGGGCGCTGGATGCCTGGAAGGGGGCAGGAAGCTGTCGTTGGACGCCAGTTTTGGGCCTTCTAATCCGAAGCAAAGTATGAACTATTATATATTACAGAAAAGCTCTGAAAGTCAGCTTTCCATAGCCGTTGAGATCACTTCATTCGAATTTCTGTAGCTCCAGAAAAGATCTTCTGAATACAGGTAGGTCAGATATGGACAACATCTGCAGTGCTTTCTCTGTCTCTGAATCAGACTTTTGCTCCAACTCCCCAATTTCAGTCAAAAAATTCTTAAAATTTCACAAAAACACAAAAACTCATAGTAGAATAAAAAAATGTGATTTTAATACTAAAACCTATAAAAACTCAATAAAACTAAATAAAAACTACTAAAAACTATATGAAAATGATGTCAAAAAGCGTATAAAATATCCGCTCATCACCTGCCTATCAAGACAAACCAGACAAATAGCTCTACTCTTGGAAGGATTAAACCTTTCCAAATAGCCTTAGTGAAGATATAGCTTGTTATGTCATACAGAAGCATATCTTATTGTAGTACCTGCAAAAATGAGTTAATAGAAAATACACCCTGCCTGTCAAACTTTCAGAAAACTCTATCCTCTTGATAAAAAACTAGTTTAACTGGCTTCAAAGTGTCGTGTAATTGATTCACAAGTTGCAACTTCCATTGGAATAGCTCACGCCTCCATTAGAAATTTCAAATCTACTCTAACACATCCCAAAACCCACAAGCCCCTATGGCTGATCCTTTTTGGATTGAAACTGAAAAGAGCCTTGGAAACCTATCCTTCAGCGGACCACAACTTAACTAGACATCTTCCCAGAAGTGAGTTCTCCTGCTATCACCAACCTCCATGGACAAGCCAGTTATCATCTTGTCTCTAATACGTTTCTCCTTTATCTGTAGCTGACAGATATCCTTCCAAGGACCCCCTCTTGTAGGTAATGTGTAGTGACCCTCAATTTTAAAAATATAAATATAAATAAGTTATAATTTATTTTATAAATTGAAAATTGGAGATTTCTATTTTTTGAAATTATTTTATTATCAGTAATTAAACTAATTTTATAACTATTTGAATTCAATCAAATTCATATTCTTATATATATTTTATGATGAAATATCTTACATAATTAAAACTATAA
The DNA here is from genome assembly GCF_000817695.3 of Arachis duranensis. Lineage (NCBI taxonomy): Eukaryota > Viridiplantae > Streptophyta > Magnoliopsida > Fabales > Fabaceae > Arachis > Arachis duranensis. Next base: position 49,365,386 of record NC_029772.3, on the reverse strand, counting down.
TTCTATTAATTTATAAGTAATGAAACTTATATGTATATTTTAATTTGAGTAATTGATATTTTAATTTAAAAATAGAGTTTAGCTAATAATATTATTATCGAGTTCGATATCCGCCAATATGAATAAATATCGGTACTCTTTGTTGAGTTTAGTTTTGCTAATGCTTCACCAAATACCTTTCACTCTTAAGTTACTAATATCATTTAAATTAGTAACTCATATATTATTAATTTTATATATAAATTATTATTATTATTATTATTATTATTATTATTAGTCGTGAATATTATATGTATTATAAGTTTATATAGTTTTGTTCCCTTGTATTATATAGGCGGTTCTAAACCGCCGCAAAAACAAATTCCGGCGGTTAACGTGATCGCCATGGATATGGGCGCCGGGATTGCGTTTGGCGGCGGTTTTCACAAACCGCCGGTATAACCGCCACAAAATCAAATTTTTGCGGCACACAATATAAAACCGCCGCCAAATGACTCTGACACCGTTTACTTCATATTTAGCGGCGGTTTTTGAACCGCCGCAAGTTATCCCAATATGCTCAAGTTGAAACTAGTTTAAGGGCGGTCTAAAACCGCCGCTAAATAGGTCACTAGTTTCACTCAATGTTGCCGGCGGTTGCAAACCGCCGCCAAATCCGAAAGTTTTTACAATCTCTAAATCCAAACAAAGGCGGTTTAAAACCGCCGCCAATTTAAGGAAAAAAAAAGAAATTTCGGTCATTCAAAAAAACCCGCCCAATTTATTTAAAGTATTATTGGATTATTTTTTTAATTTTTTTATATTTATTATTATTTTAAGAGTGAGTATTTTCAACAAAAATAGAAGCTAAACTTGTAGCAAAAACAAAATTGACTATATAAGCAAAACAAAGTTATATATTCATCAAAATACGAAGTAAATAAATCTATTTTGTAGAGTTGTTCAGTCTAATCCAATAAAATATTTGCTTCAATGCAAAATAACTCCAAACCTAATATTCTATTTTCACTCTATCATTCCACGAAACTCATTCCTGCAGCGATTTCTGGGGGAAGCTCCTCACCCTGCCGTTGAAACAGATAAATTAGAGCACTCTCCATCGCCTTCAATTTTTTCTTATCTGATGCTGCCTCATCCTCCATCGCCTTTCTCTTCAACTTCTCGCCTTCCAGCTCTGCCTGCAGTTCAAGCAGCTTCCTCTGGGTCTCCTCTTGTTGGACTCCGTTGCCATATGCATGTGAATTCGGACCGAAGAGTTGGCTAGGAGTCGGTCCAGATCCCATACCACGTACTCTACCCAGTTTCTCTTTTCCGAAAACTTGAGCAATGGAATCATTCTGAGACAACATTCTAGAAGACTCATCCTGTTGCTCGATCTCCTCAATTCTTTCCTACATACACAAATTAACAATCTCCTCAACTAACTTATCACTTACATCATGATAAAATACACACAAATATAACAGCAAAAAAATTTAGGATTACACATAATCCCCAATCAATAAAAAATCCAAAGGCTAATGAAAACAAAAATAATAAACAATCGAAAGATTAAAATTGATTTCTGATAGTAAATGAAATGCAAAGTAAAGCTAATGATAGTGGATCAGAGAAGCAACAGTGGTTTCCGTAGGTTCTGCGTAGAAAAATAGAAAGTGGCTATAGTAATAAGAATTCTAGTAGATTAAGTTAATATAGTTAGTTAAATTATTATTTTATTTGTTCAAGCAAGACTACTAATTAACTAAAGACCAGACTCATATAGCTACTAATTAACTAAAGACCAAACTCATATATGGTGGTATACTCCCGTGACATCCACCAAAACTCCTCGCACACCCAGTCAAACACATCGGCTCTCAATATTGAAATTTAAAGAGATCACCTTAATTATAAATATACTATAAGTACACCAGTTAATAAATCACACAAAATATTTTTGCTTCGAAGATATTTAATTTCAACCTGACATGGATGTAATGCATGGTAATAATAAGCACGTGTGCCCAACTAACTATTGTCTGCACTTATTCATATCCTTAATACTTTAGATATATGTAATGTAAATAATTGGATACCGCCAGACATTGAATAAAAGATTGAGTTAATAGTGAAATTTGTTTTTGAAAGATCACTAATTTTTTAAAATTAGTTCTCAAATATCTTAGTCGTTATAAATTAAAAAATTATTCAAAATACAGGCTGCAATTAACGAGTAATACTTACACCAATTGCTCTCGCTTCATCATTGATATATGAGCCATCCTTTTTCTTGTGCACCTTGATCCACAACTCCCCTCTACCGACTATCTTTCCTTGTTCTTCCGACTGTAATAACAAAGTTTTCGAATTGAAATTTTTCACAAAATCAATGAAAATTAAATCATAGAGATAGTTCAATAACTAAATAAAACAAGTAGAGTACCTCTTCTTCCATCCGCCGTGCGAAGCTTTTCGAGCCGCCAGTGTGAGTATATTGTTGTTTTGATCGATTGACCGCGTTTTTCTTGCACTTCTCCTATTGGTCCATCCAAGACAAAGGGCGATTAGAATCTGATAGAAAAGGACTCAATGCAACATAATTGGTATTCTTGTGTAACAACGATACAGTATATTACCTTCGTCTCAGGTTTGGCGCGATAGTCAAGGTACCATCTCCAATGCTCTCGATCAATTCCCGGCGGCCGATTCTCAAGATTTTGTTCAGTCGTGAATGTTGGCTCATAAAAACGGTCATACAACCTCAGCCTTGTTTCCTTCCAAGACTTTCCCATACTTTTCAAAATATTTTTCTTTATAAGTCCTTCGCTGTCTTCATCAAAGTGGAATATTTGCTACACAGATAATAATAATAATCAATAATTGTAAAAATAAGCAAATTTAATTTACCCGGGGTATAAACTTTTACCTTGACACATTCGTTATAGACCTTGTCTTTCGTGGTAATCTCACGCCAACTTGTTCTACAGATGGGAAATTTTCCAAAATCAGATCCCAGTAAACCAAGCACGCCACTCAACACTCCAGCTTCGTCCCCAATAGCTTGCTTTGCATTGTTGAACCTAAGCACGATCTTCCTACCGTTAGGCCGTTTCATAGCCTCCCTCACACTTAGTTTTGCCGGCTTGATTGTGCCGTCAGAATCTATAAGCCAAACATATCATTTACGTTGTAAACAGCATGTCAGAAATTTTTTATATAACATAATAATTTCAACATAATACCTTATTGTGCGCCTAACAAAGAAAGCATGATGGATCAGACCAGCATAAAACATGTTTAAATTGGTACAGAATTGCAGCACTTGAAAAAAATTTAACAAAAACTGCTTGACTTTTATTGTAAAAAACTAAGTACAATGACAAACTTAAAATTAATTTTAAATGTGGGAGGCAATAATTAAATTAGGGTAATAATTAAGAATTCTTTTAAAATATTTTGATAGCCCACATAATATATTTTGGAATAATCGAATTAGAGTATATTGTAAGTTAATAATGGATGGAGCCTAAGTTATGTTGATGAAAGAAAAAATAAATAAATACCATACCGATGGTCCTAACCGCCCAAAATTCGGTAGTCTTGCGTCCTCTGCGAATCTGAGTTCCAGAAGCATCATGAAGGTTGTCAACTTCTTCATCAAGAAGAGTTTCCTCATCTGCATTAGCGTCCAAGCTTAGATGGTCTGGCAGCGAGTTTCGGACACTGTGTGTGCTCATCTATGGAGCAGGCCTTGGTTCACTTCGCGGGGGACGAAAAGGGCGTGAAGTAGCGGGGACACTATCACCGCTTGCAGGGACACTATCCCCACTGTTCGGGTGAATTTCAGAGCCATCATGGTGGGAGTCTGAAGTGGCATTCGCTCCCCCTTGAGGTTGCTGAAACCCTGGTCCAAACTTTGATTTTTTTGTGAATCGACCTTTCCGGGCCATCTTAAAATCCTGACACCAACAAGAACACAAAAAGGAATAAAAGTAGTCATGGTCCATAGTTGTTATATCGGATTTCATAATCTCAAGCAGCTCATGAGACTCAATACTTGTTTTATAATCCCTGTTATTTTTATTTCTATGAAATCTGCAGAATTACGAGGTTTCCAATAACAGAGGCATTTTTAGCAACATGCTCCTGTGACAATGCAGGTTCATGAACTATACCCCCGGGTCATTTATGAGCAAATTATATCAGCCATGCATGTTGCCATGTCCAAGTAAACTCTTGCTTCAGTTAAAATAAGAACACAAAAAATAATGGGAGGAGGAACCCTTACCGCAGACGAGAAGACGGGAGTGCAGTCCTTTGAAGTGGAATGATTGCGATCGACGAGAGAAGCAATAGGTTTCAGGCCTTCGTCAGGAGGGGGCGTGGGACTGTGTGAGACACCGCTGGAGGTTCAAATGGAGTCTCGCAAGGGAGAATAAGGATTTGGGCGCCGTTCCTTATATCATCTCAAATTTGGGTTTAGCAATCTGTTAGTGTGAAATTTTGGGTTCCCACTCTTTTGGTCTTTTATAATAATAATAATAATAATAATAATAATAATAATAATAATAATAATAATAATAATAATAATAATAATAATAATAATAATAATAATAATAATAATAATAATAATAATAATAATAATAATAATAATAATAATAATAATAATAATAATAATAACAGTAGGATAATAATAAAAACAGCCATGTGTAACAAAGGCGTGTCATTATTAATTCACACCTGCACACCGCCTTAAGTACAAGTATCGGGGAGTGTTAAAGAGTATATAAACATAGGAATGATAATATAGGGGTTTTCTATATCTGAAACAAAAATTAGTTGTCACATATTTTCCAAGATATAATTTCCACATAAAAGTAAATCATAATGACCTCTATTATTATAAAAAAGGGGATATTATTCTCATATCGAATATATAAAAAATGTCTTCTTATTGGACCAATTAATATAGCATCCCTATCTAATAGACAAAGTTCATACTTGTATTACTGCATAACGATAATTACCATGTTTCATACATAATTAGATAAATAAATTATCTGAAAATTAATATCATAATGTTGACCAAAATATAAATACAAGGACTGTCCAATTCCCCAAATACGAGTCACTTTGAGGTGCCCGTGCTGCTAAGGCAAACCAAAGCTCCATATCTATCGATCTATCTATCTATCTATCTATCTATCTATCTATCTATCTATCTATCTATCTTTCTCCTCGTGTTCCCCTGCTCTCTCTATGCATGTTTTGTTGTTGTTTTTGTATGTATCATGAATATTTTAGCTTCACCAATTTTGAGTACAAAACAAGCACTTCTATGGGTAAGCAACAACATTTCCTTTGTCCATTTCTATAAGAATTCAAAATTCATTGAAACAGGCAACACCACCAAAGAAGAACTCAAACTTGGTCCACTGGTTATGGCTGTGTTTGCTGAGATCAAAACTTTGTGGATCTGTCTAGAAGAATATTTTGATTCAAATAATTGTGGTTGAAATGTTCCTGTGGAGTTTTTCTTTCGAAATTATAAATTGTTATTTAGGCTAACTCCTGGGTTTTATTGTTGAAATAGAAATATATCTAGAAGCAGTAACAACTTATATATAAAATAACCCAAAATCAACACTAGAATTATTAAACATAAAAAAATTGGCTAAAATGATAACAATGGACAAAGTCTGGGTATTTTAATATATTTATACGAAACCTGACAAGTGTATGTTAGATTTATATTGTCCATATAATATTTGCACAAAGAAAGCCTCAATTGTCGTTAGCAAGTTTAATAAGTATATATCTGATAAGTATTACTAACATACTTATTAGCAATGATTCATCCAAACTTCATCGAATTATTATAGTGCATGTATAGTAAATTAGCTAAGTAGTACAATCTTTAAAACAAGAACTGGATAAAAGTGCCATGATAAAATAGTTATAAAATTATTTTCTCCTTAATGAATATAGCATAGTATTGTCTCCGCTATCATATGCAACCTGACTCTAAGTCCTTCACCTAAACCAAAGCTTTTCCCTCAAGGATTCAAGTATCTTGTTGCCCACGTAGCTAAGTGCCACGCATTCTTCTCCTCGGGAGACATTCCACTATAAGGATATTCATTCTCTTCGGGTGTTCTATTGAGGTCGTAGGACAGCATCGAACCCTTACGTCCAGCAGAATCTTCGCCCTCAGAGATCTCGGAGGAGACAACATTCTCTCCTTCCAACGAATCTGGAACCACCTCCACCGGGTATTCAGATTCCTTTTGTACATTGTCTCAAGACATTCCTGGGAGGTGCAAGGTAGCCAAACAAGCCCGGATTAGGAGGAACTAGTGTGTGAATTTACTAATCAGTATGGCTTAACATTTAGAGTCAATAACTTCTTTAATCAGACAACATTGGGATTATAATTAGTGAAGCCAAGGGTGACCCCTACTTCAAATATGCTCCAAATTGGGATGGAGAGTCTATGCAATTCAACTAGGCCGAGTCTTTAGAATTAATATTAAAAAGATACAATCTTATATGTACATGAGATAAGGTAGAGTGATGATATATATATAAGTCTGCATTCATGTATGGGTTAATTAAATAATTCCATATAAGATTTGTCAAGCTTGTAGTGGATTAGACATAAACAGATCATATAAACAGTACAAAATCCGAGTCTTTCTTACTATCCCATAGTCGCTCAAGGCCGAATGCTATGAGTTTAAATTCCTCCTGTGCTGCATAATCCAGTTCAACGACAAGAGAGTTCTCATAGCGTGACTGCACAAACAAGCATAATTAATGTATAAGTACTGCAGCTATGAAAAAAAAGTAAATTTCATTTTCCAAAAGTAAAATATTGAGCAATAAGTAGAATATGAAACCCAAATTGAGCCAGCGCACATCATGCCAAGGCAACGGATGGTAAAACATGAATATTTACCTTCACCTCGTCAAGTATTTCCTGTGAGCACCACTTTTCCGTACTTGTTATAAACTCAAACCCAAATTTAGCCCGGTACTTTCGGTCCCAATGAAACATTTCCTAAAATTTTAGAATAACCACATGAATATGGTTTCTTTTGACAGTTACGAAAATGGTTTAAAAAATTAAACTGTGCAGCGGCAAACAAACCTTCATCATTGAACCAGGTGCATAACTAATGGCTCGAAAAAGGTGACTTTGTCCAGAGAACGCATCCAACCATGATTGTATGCGGGACTCTTTGAACCACAATTGCCTTGCAAAGGACGTTGCGTGGTCCAACGAAGAGAACGGAGACGCTTCTATCATCTTCTCTGCGAACCAATGGCTTCTGGTAATGAGAAAGAAGTCTCTGGTCTCCAATTTCCCTGATAATCCACCAAAAATAGAAAGAATGTACAAAGACAATATAAAAATGTGACTATAGGAAGTCTTAAAGGATAGAAAACAGCGTTGTCAAAACCCAGATAAATAAAAGAGCTTTATATGAGACGATGCGTTTTGAAAAATCTAAAATAACTCAATCAAATCAACCTATTGTCGGAGAATATGACTAAAATACAATCTACTGAAATATGAACTACATGCATGATGGAGAACAGCATTTTAGGATTCGGCGGCCTCTTCACAATCTTCAACCCTTTCGATGGTGGACTCTTCTAAATCGCCGTCTCTCGTCAACCGCAGGCCTTCGACATCAAATTCAGGGAGGCTACTCATACAGGACTGTGGATGAAGGTCGACCTCACAATGTTCATAATCTTCGCCCATGTCAAACAAATCTCTTGGCTTCACATGGACCACTACACTCCATCCATTCTCCACCTCATCCTCCACGTAGAACACAAGACGCACCTCAGATGCCAAGATATACGGCTCATCGTCTTCTCGATCACCGGTGTGGATAGGATTGGCAAAATTGACACAGGTGTGGCCCAAAACGTCTTGCCGGATGCCTCTGCCCGACGTAGTGTCCGCCCAAAGGCACTTGAACAATACTACAGTGAATTGACCGCTGTAATTTAGCTCGATGATGTCTACTAATCTCCCGTAATACGAGACACCGCCAACAGCAACATTGGCATCCCGTTTACTTGCATAACTTCTAGTATCCGAAGTGACATAGACCCCACTATTCTGTGTTTTCATCCCTTCCTCCCTCGACATGGTCCTGAATTTAAATCCATTGACGTTGTAAGCCTGATAGCGACTGGCCTGAGCACGGGGACTGCAGGCGAGCCACTGTAACTCGTTCGAATGATCCGTGCTTCCAAATTGGACCTGACATTGAACCATTAGAGACAAGAAGGCATCAAAGGGTTGTAGGATCCTGAGATATTATAGATTACCTTATGCCTGAACCAGTTCGAAAATTCTCTGTGCACAACAGTATCTATGTGAGACTGCGACCTTGTTTTACCTCGCAGTTTTCTCTTTGTGAAGGCTCTGTACTCACTGTGCATAGACAAAGTTTGTTCAAGTTCATTTCTATCAATACCCAAATTGGCTAACTGTATAATTTTAGAACTTAGGCTGTTGTACTTACTCCAAGAATTTCTCTACAGCACTGCAATTCACCAGTACATGACGATGTGCTTGAAGCTGTTCGGTTGCTGTTAGAGTAAAATATGAAGCTGCCCCGACCGACTTTCCAACCTCTAGGAACATGTCGGCAATCTCGCTCTCTGGAGCATCGCTCGGTCGGTCGTCAACGCGCGTCGGTCGGTTGATCCTAGTCTCGACATTATCTAAGTATCTTGAACAGAACGTGAGAATCTCCTCGGATAAGTAGCCCTCTGCAATCGATCCTTCTGGTTGTGCCCTGTTACGCACGTACTGCTTGAGACGACCTAGGTACCTTCGAGTAAATAACATAAATTAATAAGTGACAACAATCCTAGTTATAGAGGTCGAGAAAACTTAAGTAGATCTTTACCTCTCAATTGGGTACATCCACCGGTAATGCACTGGGCCACCGAGACGGACCTCCTCGACCAAATGCATCGTTAGATGAACCATAACTGTGAAGAAGGAAGGTGGAAATATCATCTCCATGTGGCACAAAGTATGGACCACACGATCCTAAAGGAGAGGAAGTTGTTGAGGATCAATGGATTTACTGCATATTAGTCGGAAAAAGGCTGATAACTCAGCCACGACGGCAGACACTGGGGTGGGCAACACGTGTTTTGACGCAATTGGAAGTAGATGTTCCATTAGGATATGGCAGTCATGACTCTTCAAGCCGAATAACTTGCGCTGTTTTAAATCAACACAGCGAGAGATGTTGCTAGAGTACCCGTCTGGAAAGACCACATTCTTGATTGTCCTAAGAAAGACATCCTTCTCTGGATTCCGCATGGTAAAGACTGCAGCGGGATACTTTCCACCTTCAATAGGCCACATATTCTGCCGGATGCCCATCAATTGGAGATCTTTTCGAGCTTTTAGGTGGTCTTTGGACTTACCGCTTTCGTTCAACATGGTGAAAACAATGTTGTCGCATACATTCTTCTCTATGTACATCACGTCAAGATTGTGACGTAATTCGTTGTTCTCTCAGTACGGCTGATCAAAGAATACACTCCTCTTTTTCCAAGGAGACTCGTCTTGGACCACGGTCTGCTGTCCGCGCCTTCTTTTACCGCCCATCGCTTGCACCTTGCCTTGTGAGACGGGAACACCCTCCAATTGTCTCAGGACATCCCTACCAATCAATTTGGTAGGTGGGGATCTATCCTCTACCTTGCCATCAAATCTACTCCGATCCTGTCTATATCTGTGATCGCAATTCAAAAAGCGACGATGACCCATATAACACCATTTCTGACTGAAGGTGAGTCACCTAGTCTCGGCATCCAAATTGCACGGGCAAGCTCTCCCGCCGTAAGTATTCCAGCCAGATAAATTGCCCAAGCCAGGGAAATCACTGATAGTCCACATCAGTGCAGCTCGCATCTTGAATGTTTTCTTCTCACTGGCGTCATACGTATCGACACCGGCCCACAGCAGCTTGAGCTCGTCGATCAGGGGCTGTAGGTAGACATCTATGTCATTACCAGGCATTTTAGGACCGGGAATTATCATAGAGAGAATGAAGTTGGTTTGTTTCATGCAAATCCATGGGGGTAGGTTGTACGGAATAAGAATCACTGGCCATATTGAGTACTTTGAACTGAGGTTTCCATAAGGGTTAAAGCCATCACTGGCCAAGGCTAGGCGAACATTGCGCGGATCGCCAGAGAAGTCAGTGTATCTCCTGTCAAATGACTTCCAACCCTCGCCATCCCTGGGATGCCTCAGGTAACCGTCAGAGTTGGTTCCTCTCTTGTGCCACAACTTGTCCATGGCTGTCTTGCTAGACATGAATAATCTCTGCAACCGTGGAATCAAAGGAAAATAACGAAGAACTTTTGCCGCCTGAGGTTTCCCATTCTTCTTGACAACGGCGTTGATCTTTACAATGGAATTCTTTCTGGTCTTTTGCTTCCACCTGGATGCTCCACACCTTTTGCATCTGGAGAGGTCATGGTCGGAACCCGTATATAGCATGCAGTCATTTGGACATACATCTATCTTCTTGTACTCAATACCGAGCTTCCTTATGATCGTCTTAGCATCGTGCAAGGTATTCGGAATCCTTGCATGCTCAAAGGCATCCCCCAATAGCTCCAGAATCAATCCGAAAGCCTTGTTGCTAACTCCGCACATGCACTTGATATGGTAAAGTCTCACCAAGAAAGACAGCTTCGAGAATCTTGAGCATCCTGGATATAATCTCTGCTCGCCATCCTCAAGCAATTCTTGAAAGGCACGAGCCTCGCGACTAGGCTCGTCAGATAAGTTCGGCAACCCTTCCGCACCATCTCTGACCACTTCATCCATCATGTTTTCATTATCACCCTGCAGTCCCGGAATGTTGAAGGCCTCGTGGACCATGTCAAGCATTTGATTTCCTGAGTTTCCAGTGGGTTCTAAAGTTTCTGTATCTCTGGAGCTCTCGTCTACGGTCCTCTCACCGTGATGTAACCAAAAGGTATAGTTAGGGGGAAAGGGTTTCATCAGAAGATGATCGTAAGCATCCTCTCTAGTTTGGAAAAATCGGAACCCACACAAAGGACATGGACAATGTATCATCCCATCCGATGATGCATTGGCAAAGGCAAAATCAAGAAATCTATTCAGACCATCCCTATATTCTGCACTACCTCGTGGCTTTGTAATCCAACTCTTATCGATGTCTTATTAAATGAAATAGCACGAACAAATAAATATACAGTAAGTAGATGCATAACACTAAGAAATCTATTGAAATAAAATTCGGATATGTGTAAAGAGAAATAACCACAGTTAATCACAATTATAAGACGGAATATCTCAAAACGGGAAAAGATACAGTTATTAGCATCCCGGATAACATGTAGCACAGGAAAGGTAATTGGAAGGATTCTTACTCATTGTAAAATTCTGTGCTTTCTTTTAAAAATACTGGTAGAAAGAAGTGCTGGTTCCAAGTCCAAAAAATGAAAATATTAAGAAATACTCCCTTAAAAGATAAAAAGGAAATAAAGAATAATTGTTAAAAATAAAAAATAAATTAAACAATAACTATAATTAATCCATCATAAGGCACAGAGAACGGGATATTCAAATGATCTCAAAATATGAAAAAGAAAACAGGATTGAATGTTACATATGGGTACCAAAAATGCTAGCGAGTGAAATAAATATAACTAGTCATCTTGTGCTGTCTTCTAGCGTGTAAGAAAAATAACGTGTTCATTGTAAAAGAAAATAAAAAAATAAATAATGCACAGCAAGAAGGGTCAGACAAAAAAGATATGGGAACCAAAAATGATAGCAGGTGAAATATCCTTTTCCTTCATGACATGTAGGACCTACAGGAAACACACTAAGAGTCCAACAATTTTTTATTCATTATTCTTCTTCTCTACACACAGATAGACTATACAAGTTTTCATCTCATAATCATCAGAGATGAATTATAATAGTAGAAAACACGGAAACTATATGACTGTATGATCTACTCAAGAAAAACCCAATATTTTATTTACTTGGGGAAAACAAAGTTCGAACAAGAACATTTAAACGTGAGAATCTGAATTCTGATAAAGAACAAGCAAATCGGCATGGCTATGACTGTATGAAACTAAGACTTATTGCAACTGGACCTGGTACACACGAATTATTGGGGTACCTTTATTTGGCTTTGAGCCATGGAAGAAGATGCTACGATAATAATTATTATAGTAATAATAATAAAGCATATAATTGAGATATTATGAAATTTTGGGTGCATTTGCAATGAAAAGGGAAACTGTTTTAACCAAGGCAAAAAAAGAAAGGGGACACTTTCATCAATGAACAGAAATTGGAGTCAATTAAATACATGTTAAGCCAAATGAATCACGCAAAGTATACCACAAGTCCAATATTATATACATACTTGTAAAAACATCAAAACTGTTTCACTCTTCTGTACAGCACTTTCTCTGCTAATAATTAATATATAAACTAGCGAAGCTAGCTAGCTGCACAAAATACTAACAATAAAGACCCATGTGTCATGTATGTTTGTTAGAACTTAGACACTCCTCTTGTATTTTACATTTCGTTCATCAATCAGATCTAAACATGTATGAATGCTGCC
>NC_029772.3:49321754-49349662 GCF_000817695.3 Arachis duranensis | reverse complement strand
GAGAAAAGAGCGTAACCAAGAGAGAAAGAAACAGAACATAACCCCTCCGAATTTTCGGCTTCGATTTCTTGCAATTTGTAATTCCAGTAAAAAATCTAATTCGATAAAAGTATTTGTATCTTTCTCTTCTACATGTTCAATTTCTTACAATTCGTAATTCCAGTAAAAAATCTAATCCGGTAAAAGTATTTGTATCCTTCTCTTCTACATGTTAACATTATTTTTGATCGGTGAAAGTTGACGGTGATATAGCTCCTCTACCCCTTGAGTTCGGCCAACTAGAGTTCTAGGAGGCATAAACGATTCTGGACATTTTTTTCTTCGATAGCTCAGTCAAAAAGCTTCTCCGGAGCTTCGAATATTTTGACTCCGTACAAAAGTATGGTTTTGGTTTCTCGTAGTTAATGTTTAATGTCACGTGAAAACTTAGGCTAGAAGACCTTAAGATAAGAATGAACTGAATGTATAATTAATGGATTGTGTATATGGAATAAAATGTGGGGTTTAGCTGTTGTTAATAATTTGCTGTTGAAGTTGGTCGGCTTGAAAAAAGATTTAATATTGGTATTTGTTTGATTTTGAAATAATTTGTTACTGGAAATGATTTGAAGGATTGAGAGGTGTTTGATTTGATAGTTGGGACCCTTGAAGGGTGGTAGAAATTCGAGTTTTAAAGGAGATACTGCCAAAACTTCTATAAGGATTGGAGTTTTGATTTGAAGTGTTATTTTAAAAAGGAAAGAGATTATTATGTAGCGTGTGTATTTGAGACTATTTGTTGACCCTCTGTCGCAAGATGTGGCCGGGCACTTTAACTCTCCGGATTCCCCCATGGGCATGCATATATATATGAATATTGAATATTATATTTGAGTTTGGAGTTTGACTCCATGGAATATTATTGAGCTTGGAGTTTGACTCCATGGAACACTATATTATTGAGTTTGGAGTGTGACTCCATGGAATATTATATTTGAGCTTGGAGTTTGACTCCATGAAACATTATTGAGCTTGGGGATGCGCGCACAAATGGATTGTCTAATGGTTAACTACTAGGACATGTCGGGTTGCTGTATAACCGACAGATGAGACTCATTAACCATAGGACATACATACATCATATGCATTTGTTTGCTTTGTTTGAGTGTGCATTATTTTAGTTTGCTTAGCTGTTTAATCCTGCTTAACTGCTACTTGTTCTACTTGTTGTAAATGCTTCTCTATCTGTATTTTCCTTACTTGAATTGTATGTGTATGTTTTCTGAGAAACCCCTCTTGGCAGAGGTGTGGAGGGGGTTGTTCCACCAGTGATTCGGATGATTGGAGGAGACAGAACATGAAGTATTAGGTTAAAGTTAGATTCAGAACTTGAATACCTTAAATAACTTATCTAATTTCTAGTTTAGTTGAACCCTTAAGCTGAAGTCTGAGTGTCGAAGTTCTAGGAATGCCTCTGGCTCTCCCGGGACCTTTTATATTAACTATGTGGGTACCTTTACCATACTGAGAACCTCCGGTTCTCATTCCATATATATTTTGTTGCTTTTCATATGCAGGTCGAGAGACACCTCGTTGAGTGTCTGGAGACGCTCCTTACAAGCGAAGAACTACCTTTTTGGACTGTCATATTGTGTTTTAGGCTATGTATATATGTTTATAGAATCTCCGCATGTACATTTTATGTTTTGTCCCTTCTAGAGGTTGACTTGGAGATATAGGTATTTATTTTATAGTTTGAGTTTTATTTTTGGTTGTATATATATACATAATTATATACTCTGGCCGGTCTTAGCTTCGCAGGTCGAGTCTGGAGCTTGCTATCTGAGTTTTAGAACTCTGATATGTATATATGTTTTTGTTTTCTTTCGATTTTACATGTCCGTTTTACGAATATTCATGCGAGTGTGACATGATTTTTTGTTTATCATTTTTGTTTAGCTTATCCTTCAAGGCTCCTAGATGTGATTTCATCCAACTATATTATGTACATATCCTTTTCTTTTAGAGGTCGTAATATCTTGCCACCTCTGCTTTACGACTTAAGCGTAAGGCTCTGTGTGGTAGGGTGTTATATAATGTCTGGGTGGATAATAGCTCATTAGAGGAAAGGTTATTACATGAGCATACCACATTCTTCCACAACGGACACTGCTCCTTTGAAAACCTCCACCACCACTTAAATAAGAGTGTTATGTTACGAAGCATCGCATTTTCAACCCCTAACCCACCTAGCTTTTTTGGAGCTTAGACCACTTCCCATTTAACCAACGACATACCATTCCTTCCATCCTCCTTACTCCACAAGAACTTTCTCTATAAAGAAATCAGTTTCTCTGCCACAGCTTTTGGCATCTTATATAAGCTTAAATAATATACCGGCAGGCTATTTAATACTGCTTTGATGAGCACCAACTTTTTCGCTTTGTTGAGTACCTTAGATTTTCATAAACAGAGCTTCTCCTCACTTTGTCAATAATTGGCTTCCTAGTCTTGACCAACCTCGGGTTTGCTCCTAGAGGGATTCCCATGTATTTGACCGGAAGAGTAGCTTCCTTGCACCCCAACAAACTGCATATACTTCAAACCCACTGTTGTTCATAATTGACTGGGATCAAATTGAATTTTTTAAAATTGAGACTTAACCCCGACATCAACTCAAAGCAACATAGAAGCCTCTTATAGTTCTTAGTATTCTCATCCTCTAACGAACAGAACAACACAGTGTCACTGGAAGTGTGACAATTCTATATTGTCTCTCCCAACGAATATTGGGGATATTCGGCCGTTTCTAACTGCCACTTCAATCATTCTATTTAAGACATCAACAACAAGTACAAACAAGAAAGGAGATAGAGGATCACCTTTTCTCAGACCTCTTTCCATCTTGAACGGCTTTGTTAGTGAATCATTTATCAATATTGACATAAAAGATGTGTAACACACTCCATAACCCACTGCCTCCACCTGCACCCAAAATCCATCTTCTGCATAACAATGTCCACAAAACTCCACTTGACCCTATCATATGCCTTTTGAAAATCCAGCTTGATTACAGCTGCTTCCTTTTTCTTTATTTTAAGCCAATGTACAGTTTCATATGGAATAAAGGTCCCATCATGTATTTTTTGACCCTTAACAAACACACGCTGAGTCTCTCCAATCAGGCCTAGCATAACTGATCTCATCCTCCCAACCAATACCTTAGAAATCACCTTATACACACAACCAACCATGCTAATTGGAATGAAATTTGGCGCCAATACAACCCATGTGATACTAGAATCTGTCGGTAGCCTAAATGTCTGAAAGAACCCCAACACAGCTGTTGTGAACTCAGCCCCAATTTCGTTCTAACACTTCTTGATGAAGTTCATATTGTATCCATCATTTCTCGGTGCCCTGGATGATTCACAGTCCCACACTGCATCTCTAATCTCCTTAACCGACAGCACGGCCTCTAAAGTTGCTGCATCATCTTCAGCGATTATATCCACCAGATCATCCTTAAAACCCACCATAGGAGACTCCTCCTGATGACATAAACTCTTGTAAAACTCTCTGATAGCAATTTTTATTCTTGCTTGATTTCTTACTAACCTTCCATTAACCAACGCATCAATCCTATTATTCCTCCTTCTTGTTGAAGCTACGTTGTTGAAGTACCTGGAGTTTTTGTCCATGTCTTTTGCGAATTGGAATCGCGACATCTGTTTTTAGTGCAATTTTTTTCTCACATACCACTTCTTGCAACAATCCTATAATTTTAATTTTAATTTTAATTTCTTTTTTTTACTCCATTATTCACATTATTTAGTATTCTCTTTATCTCACATCTCATTTTCCACTTGATCCGAGGCTTCCCGGAACAACAAAAACATAAAAGACATTGTTAGTTTTTGGTCAAAAAGAGACGCCGGTTTTTGTTGGACGTGGGTCAGAAAGAGACTTTATTCGATGAGCATAGTCATTTTACTCGCTCTTGGTGTGGCTGGGCGCCCAAATTAGGAACAGCCTCCAATCCAAATGACTTGGATCAAATCTAGTGTGACCCAAAGCCTGAACTTGATTTCGAAGCCTGAACTTTAGATGGCCGAATGTTGGTGCCCTGCAATAATTTCAATCTACACCCATTTTGTCATTTCTCCCTTTCCTCAACAAATAAATAATGGACTAATATTTTTAGTAGAAAAATATAAATTAATTGATGTTGTCTCAAATACCAAAAAAAAAATTGATGTTGACTCAAATAGAAAATAGATATCTAAAAATATTAATCACCTAACATTTTTATAAAAGAGAATGTTAGGTAAACAATGACTATTTTGAACAATATGAACAACTACTAATCAAATGAAAATACACTACATCCTAATTTAATACTATTAATTAAATTTACTCTTTTAACCCTATTAATTCATATTGTTCACACATTGTTCAAAAAAGTTATTGGTTACCTATATTTTTCCTTTTATAAATTACTGTTAGTTTCGAAAAATTTTACCTTTATTTTTATTTCCATTTCAAATTATCACCTAGTTGTTAGATTTTAAAATTCAAATACAATAATTGGATAATAGTTATATTTCAATAATGTACTTGCTCTATATAAATCATTCAAGGTGTTAAAATTTTGAGAGTTTAAACATAAACTGTCCTATATGTCACAATTTATATAAAGATTTTGATGGGCCAAAACCGCTTGTCAGTTTTGCAGTTTATGAAACTTTTGATGGGCCAAAACCACTAGAAATTGTTGTGTTTTATGAAAGACTTCTCTATATGCAAGACCGCAAAGAGTTAGTCGCAATTTATGCATGAGGTTGGGTTCACAAAAAATTGAATTCTTAACCTTTTGGATCTAGCGCTTTAATATCATGTCATGATATCACTCATCTCAAAAACTTCAGCTGATGAAAAAAGGTAACACTAATGGTTATATCTCTAATGCTCCATAAATTTCTATTATATACATTGTACAAATATTCCATTGACTCCTCATACTTTCTCTTTGTGAATTATTCATTTGAGTTATTTTCAAAGTTTAATTAGAAAGTTTTCAGAGAGAACCATGCGAGGATCACGTATAGGTAGGGCAATGGAAGAAACAGATCGTGTCTAACAACTAAACGGGGTTGTCTATACTACAAGAAAAATACTGAAAATTGTTAGATTTACCAACAAATTTAACATCGAAAGTTAGCGACGGATTTACCCGCAAATTCACCATTGATTTGACAACAAATTTGTTAGGTAGAACATTTATTAGCGGATTAGGGTTACCAACGGTAAAGTCGCCCGAAATAATTGGGCAAGAAAAAGAAAAATTGGCACATTAATTACTGTCGAATTTATGGTCAGATTTTTCCAACAGTAAACCTAATTAGTGCAATGCTGCATTTTGTTCACTCGCTGATTCATTTCTGGTGAATTTATCCGCCGATAAATCCGACGATAATCGTGCTCTAAATTTGAATTGGGAACCCTCTCCCCCTCATTTCGAATTACAGTGTCTCTCTCCTAACCCTTTTGTCTCTCACTCTCTCTCCTCACCCTCTCATCTCCAGATCTCTCTCTCTCTCCCCGTTAAGGATATCTCTAGCAATTGCCTCTGGCAGCGGCCTATCGTCGTCTGCCTCTCCGGACAGGCAAGCTTGGACACAACTCTGCCTTCTCATCTATCACTCTCTCTCTCTCTCTAACCTTCCCGTCTCTCCCTTAGTGACATCTCAGACCACCTTCCACTCTGGCAGTCTACTCTCAACATCCATCTCTTTTTCAGGCAAGCTTCGACGTAACTCTGGCATCTACTGTAACTCCTTCCCCTCTGGTAGCCACTGCAACTCCTTTCTCTCTGGCAGCCACTACAACTATTTTCTTGAGATTCGTTTCCATTCTGTTGTTGTAACCCAGGTTCTTAATCAAATCTCATTATCAATTATGTTTTGGTTAGCTTTAGTTTCATTAATTTGATTTTTAGTTACTTAGCTTAGTTAGAGTAATTTTATATTTTAGTGGATTTAGGTGGCTAAGATAGGATTAGAATAAGTTACTAGGTTCTAAGACTGCAGGAAGAGTTTGGAATTTCTTAAGTCCTGATGAATATGTTGCTGGAACTATTTAGTTAAATGCTTGATTGTGTTGAATAGAATCAGCCGTTCATCATGGTCCTTAACCCCAACTACATAGTTCTTTCTGTTGTGCCACCCCTGCCACTAGGAAGTCGTCTGGCTGCTTCACCAGAGTGAACTCCTTCACCACATCCATATGCTCAATAGCCCACTATTTTGAGGACTACACCTCTAGCGACAGACACTGCGATGCTAGAATCCTCTCAAAATCCCAGCCAGATGCTCCTCCACCACCTCCCATCGTACGTACGGATGACGATTTAGCTTGATGATTTGACGGCGTGATACTATTTGAACTTTTTTATATGAAAACTATTTTGACATTCTTATTCAATATATGTGGTTGCTAATCTTAAGTTTTTCATTTTAGTTAGTTAGTTTAATTTAGTTACACTCAATTTTCTGGTTTTATTGGATTTAGGTTGTTAAGATAGGTTCGATTTAGGTTACTAGGTTTGAACTGATGAAAGTGTTTGAGAATTTTTTATTGTTAGTGGATAATGTTGCTTAAGTCATATAATTCATATTAGTTTGTTTGTGAATTGCTTAAGTAAATTGTTGACGGATAGTATTTTTTGTGCCTTCTAGTTATCGATGAAACTCTGCCAAAATTTTTGAAAATCTAAGTATAATTGGAGTTTATAGGTTACTTCAAATAATTTTTTAGTAAACTACTAATATTAAGTTTTCTATTTATATGTTTCTGCCAAATAACAATGCATCTATACAGGAGTGTACTAATGTCATCAAGTTGATGTACGACCACCCATGGTCGAGTTATAAGAAGATCCCTACTAAGACCAGAGAGCGATCGTTTCAGAAGTGGGTAGTAAAAACTCAACATATTCAAACTTTAGTTTATATCCTCTATTTTGTTTAATTATGTATTTAATCTTGATTAACTAGTGCTAAATATTATTTGTGCATGAGAAATTTATATGGGACAAGACCCATGATGCCATGATCAGGAAGATCTTCGACCATCAAATGGCTAGGCAGCTTTAGTAGATGATGGAGGATTACATGAGAGGCATGGTCACCTCACTATTTGGCTCCACCCGGACATCAAGAAGGCATTGTATGTCCATTGAGAGACTAATGAGGGGTTCAGGTATCACCATCTCACAAACAGAGCTAATAGGGCATTGGCCCGGTCGTCGAAGTATACCGATGGGTCAGCGATTTTCATAAAGACAAAGGCCAGGTTGGTATGTAACTCGTTTTATTTTGTTATTAAGTTCATTTTGTCTTTGAAATATAATGTCATTATTACTTAATTTAACATATTATTTCAATGTGTGTAGTCTAAGTCATTGGATCGTGATGTGATGATAGCGGAGACTTTCAAGTATACTCACACTTTGAAACAGAATAAGGAGAGATTTACTTATCAGCGGTATGCAGATCATTATGTGAGTAAACATCATGTGATATAAAGTTTTCAATTAATTTCAGTCCTAATCGTAACATGTGTTACACAGGAGTTCTACACACAGAGATTAGAGGCCGCAATCCAACAATCTCAGCATATTAGAGACGACAACAACAACTCTGTTGCATTAGAAGTCGATCCTAACACAGTTTGGTATAAGACCACATATGATCCGTACAAGAATCGCATCTACGGATTGGGATCATTCTTTGCCGACAACCTCCGCACCTCCACATTGAGACCTTCATTTGCCTTTGCCACTGGTGGACGAAATTGTGATTCAATTGTTATTCCATTTTGCAAAATTCATTGCTTTTCATTCCCTGGTAATGGCGCCAAAAACATGATGCCAATACCATAGTTCACAACTCCGTTCAACTTAACCAGCAAGTGTACTGGGTCATCCAAGTAATACCTTACGTGAGTAAGGGTCGATCCCACAGAGATTGTTGGTATGAAGCAAGCTATGGTCATCTTGTAAATCTCAGTCAGGAGGATAAAATTATGGAATTTAGAAAATCAAATATGATTAATAGAAAATAAAAGGGATAGAAATACTTATGTAAATTAATAGTGGGAATTTCAGATAAGTGTATGGAGATGCTGTGCTCCTCTTGAATCTCTACTTTCCTATTACAGTCATCCAATCCTTCCTACTCCTTTCCATGGCAAGCTGTATGTAGGGCATCACCGTTGTCAATGGCTACATCCCATCCTCTCAGTGAAAACGTTCCTATGCTCTGTCACAGAGAATGATGATAAGTGTCACGGATCATCACATTCATCAAGTTGAAGTGCAACGTATATCTTGGAATAAGAATAAAAGAGAATTGAATAGAAAGTAATAGTAATTGTATTGAAACTTGAGGCACAGCAGAGCTCCACACCCTTAATCTATGGTGTGCAGAAACTCCACTGTTGAAAATACATAAGTAAAAGGTTCAGGCATGGCCGAATGGCCAGCCCCCATAACGTGGTCACTGGATCAAAATACAATCCAGGGATCAAAACCAAGATGATAATATGATAGTAAAGAGTTCTATTTATAATAAACTAGCTACTAGAGTTTACATAAGTAAGTAATTGATGCATAAATCCACTTCCAGGGCCCACTTGGTGTATGTTTGGGCTGAGCTTGATCTATCCACGAGCTGAGGCTTTTCTTGGAGTTGAACTCCAAGTTATAACATGTTTTGGGCGTTCAACTCCGGATCATGACGTGTTTCTGGCGTTTAACTCCAGACAGCAGCATGTACTCGGCGTTCAACGCCAAGTTACATCGTCAATTTCCGAATAAAGTATAGACTATTATATATTGCTGGAAAGCTCTGAATGTCTACTTTCCAACGCCGTTAAGAGCGCGCCATTTGGAGTTCTGTAGCTCCAGAAAATCCATTTTGAGTGCAGGGATGTCAGATTCCAACAGCATCAGCAGTCCTTTTGTCCGCCCTTTTCAGAGTTTTGCTCAAGTCCCTCAATTTCAGCCAGAAATTACCTGAAATCACAGAAAAACACACAAACTCATAGTAAAGTCCAGAAATGTGAATTTAACATAAAAACTAATGAAAACATCCCTAAAAGTAGCTTGAACTTACTAAAAACTACCTAAAAACAATGCCAAAAAGCGTATAAATTATCCGCTCATCAGCCACCAACAGTCCCGTTTATCCAAGGACGACGTCGATTTGAGGGAGCAGGTATTAGAGCTCACTCAGATCCTTCACCAACAGGCTCAGCAGCTACAGTAGTCTAATGAGAGATATCAGGAGATCCTCACACGTGTGTCAGACACAAATTCCCTTAGGCTAGAGTGGAAGCGAGAGCTGGAGCGGCTTCAGTAGATGGAGCAACAGATGCCAGTGTATCAAGATCAGATGCTCGCCAGTGGCAACGACGCTGGTGGTGGTAGTGGCACTTCTGGTGGAGCATCGACACCACCGCCTAGTCTATCGCCTCAGCATGACTAGCTCAAGGATGACAATGATAACAACAACTATCAAGATCTTTAGTGATTAGAGTTTTGTTCTAGACTGTTTCATTGTATTTTATTTATTTGACTTTTTTATTTTATTTGTACACTTGATATTTAATTTACCATATTTGGTTCCAATTATTTAGAATTTGATTACTAATTGTGAAAAAAAATTAAAATAAAAAAATTGATCACTAATTGAGCATAAATATTTTTTAAAATAATTGAATTTATTGTCGAACTTACCCAAAAAAATCTAACGGAAATCATGCCAGAAAGAACATAGTGAAGCGCCAAAATTACCGGCGAAAAATTTTCATCGGCAATTAAATAGGGTTTAGGCTAAGAATGTCGCAGAATTCAACGGTAACTACTGGCGGATTGAAAAAATTGACAGTAAATTATTACCAGCGAAGATTATACTGTCCGATTGGTTTTGACAAAAAAATTTGTTGGTAAATTCAATGACACTCTGCATTTTTTTTTTGTAGTGTTATGTTACTGGAAACATCAATGTAGAAGTTAGTTTAAAAATTTGTTTTCATTCCAAAAAAATAATGATATTATTGATTAGAAGTAGATTTAGAATGTTAGTCATAAAATTAATGGTAGTCCTATTGGTTATTAGACATGCTAATTTTATTGTCTATTAATTTTGCTTCATACAATTTGAAGGAGAACAGTGAGGTTATTGATAGTTTATTTGAATATTTTAGTTAAGATTAGATGATATTAATTAACTTTAATTTATAAAAACCGATATTTATTAGTTGATTTCTTGTTAGAATTTTCATTTACATTTGACTAGGGTCAACTTTTTCTTTTGTGATATAGCTGACTAGATGTATTTACAGTGTTAGGAGAAAATAGAGTATCCCATTACACGGCTGAGTCATCATCGTTGAGTTGTACTACTTGGAGACCGCTCGGGCCTACATTATGATATTATTCTCCACTCAACTATTTGGTGACAAGAATAGGAAATAGGTTCACCTTAGTGGTTCTTGTTCTGGCAAATCTAGAGGAGCTAAGGAAATATAGCTGGGTTCAACCGTTCTCTGATGGTTGTACTACATGTGTCGGGTGGCCAACTAAAATGTGGTCAACCTGGCTGGACCACTGTAACTAGTATATTTGTGGATATTATGATGGTTTCCCATACCGAGGCTGCATGGCTTTAATACGTTTTATTTTCCATTGACATTCATGTATGATTAAATGTTTTTATGTTGGTGATACTCTGTATGAGCCAAGTAAGAACCAGTGGGACTCGTTTTGGCTATAGTGAACTCAAAGTGATGCCTATCAAATAGGGCCACTGTGAGGTATCTCAAATCCCACAAGTTATGTTTTATAGCCTTCATCATAGTTTGGTAAAACTAGTAGCCGGTCCCAGCTGCGCCTCTGCTTCTTGTCCTTGATGAACAAATAGCTCTGCCAGCCTATCATATTTGGACTTGCCTGTATTGGTTCTTGCAAGACCTTTATCATGATAGCAACATTGGCACTAACCAACAAAAAGTTGAAAGCACATATTACGTGAAAATCTAGCTTCCTATGATGGATACAACATAAAATGGTTTAATAATTTTTTTTACTTAAGTTCTTCACTATTCCTTCGCTCAAAAAACGTAATAGCAAAGCTATAAAAAAATCAAATTTAATTAAAGGAAGAAAATAATTCAAAAACTAAAAATGCAAAATAAATATTAGACAGTCCAAAAAATTAATGCAAAATAAAATTAGATAGTCATGGCAATTAATGTAGAATAAAATTAAAATAAAATTAAGTGGTTATTTTCCAGAGAGCAACAACAATTTTTTGTAAAGATGGATTAATGACCTTTTTTAAAGCGATTACTGTTCATAAACTAAAAATATTATTTTTGTAAAGTGGGTTAATGGAAACTTTTTTTTTAAATAAAAAAAGTTATAATTACCATTTTGTTTATAAAATTTGCTTTATGAAATGAATTTTGAGGATAAATAGTGTCTAAAAATATTAGATACCAAAGTCATAGTGAATCCTGATGTTGGTTTTATATATTATTATACAGTATAAATATAATACTAGTGTGCTTATTTAAATGTCTTACAACGTGTCTATCTTTAGTTAGTTAATTATGTTATTATTCCGCGATATTATTTGGTTTGTTTCTTTGTTTTTTTTTTTTCTCCTTTCTTTCTTCATTCATTCTTCCTTTTTTTAGAGCAGTAAAATGTGAAACTTCAACTATATAGACACAACACATACTGCACTCTATTTTTGCTGAAAAAACCACAAAAATAAAAAATGGACATTTTAACAGATCTACCTATAAAAATAAGAATAAAAATCTACTAAAATTATTGGTACAGATAGTAAAAATAAAAAATAAAATTTAGCTAATTTAACTGACATTACCAACAAAAATAGGAAACTTTTGTTGCCAAGTTTGCGAGCAAATATGCTTAACAAAATTCTCGCATAACATTTAATTAAACGAGTAAATAATAAATTTTTATTATTTAAATAATAAAAGATTTTAAAATTTTTTTTTATAGAAGACTTCTTAAAAGGTATAAAGAATGTTTAAAACACTATATAGAATTTTACTATATATCCAAATTTTTTTGGCAACCAAATCCAATCAAGTTGGCCAATACCTAACAAAATCTACTCACACAATATGTGGGTGAAATTACGTCGTTCTTCTTCTTTGTGTTTCTTCGTGCGCCTCCTCCTTCTTCTATTGGTGCTATTGTTGCTACATTTTATTTTTGTTTCATCTTCTCTTCCTCTTTTCTCATGTGATATTGCAGTTATTTATTTTTCTTTATTTGATTTTTCTTCTTTTTTTGTTTTATTCTTTTTAAGAGAATGAAACAAGAATAATTATGAAAAAAATAAAACAAGAAAAAACAGAAAAAGTAAAAAAAAAAAGAAGTAGTAGAAGATGAGAAGAAAGAAGAAGAACTTTGAGTTATGTAGAATTAACTAGAAAAATAAACCTGAAATTTTTTTAACAATAACACATAAATTTCTTAGTATTGATACCGAAATTTTGCTACAAAAGCACAAAAATGCCTTCTCTAATGCTGTATTTTTTCTTCTTTTCATTCTTCTTTTATTTTTCCGTTGCTCTTATTTCTTCTTTTAGGAGAATTGTTTCTCATATTAGACTTAAACAAAGTTGTTTGTACTGTATTGCAATTTTATTTAGTTGAATGAATGTAGATTCTTCCTCTTATTTATTTTGTAACATTATGTATTTCTTCTTCTTCATCATCTTTGTTTGATTTTTTCTTGTTTGATTTCTTGTTAAGAGAATAAAATAAGAAGAATCACGAAACGGTAAAACAAGAAAAAAAAAAGATGAACAAAAAAGATGATGATAATAAAAAAAAGAAGAAGGAGGACGAGAAATTTTGAGTTATCATAAGTATATTCTGGGTTTAATTTCGGCTCATTTTAGATTTAAATAAGGTGCACTTGGTTTGAATTTGTTTTGAACTGAATTTGTTTGTGTATCGTCATCGTTAAGAAATTTCGGTGCATTCTAAATTTAAACTGTTATACGTATAAGAAGATGACGACGATAATAACAATAACAATAACAATAACAATGATGGTCATAACGATGAGATGATGAAAATAAAAGAAAAAGAAGAGAAAAAGAAAAAAAATCCAATCTTGATTACCCAAAAATTAAAATTTTATATATAAATATAAAAATAATCGAATAAAATGGGAATAATTTTCATGGCATAAAAAAAGGAAGAGATTGTCGATAAGAAAAAAATTGCGTAAATTCTTTAAAAGGAGAAAATTTCTTTTAAATTCTTAGTTAGTGAACATAAAACAACATAAAATTTAACCGAATTAACAATAAATATAAAAAATATCAGCAAATTCAGATGGATCTACAATAAAATAATGATTTAATGATTTTTTTTTTACTTCAAGTTCTTCGCTACTCCTTCTCAAAAAACATAATAGCAAAGCTATAAAAAAAAATCAAATTTGATTGTAGAAAGAAAATAATTTGAAAAACAAAAATGCATAGCAAAAATTAGATAGTCCTAAAAATTAATGCAGACTAAAATTACACATTGATGGCAATTTAATGTAAAATAAAATTAGAATAAAATTAAGTGGCTATTTTTCAAAGATCAACAAAAATTTTGTAAAGGTGAGTTAATGGCCTTTTTCAAAGCGATTACTGTTCAGAGACTAAGGCTATGTTTAGTTGGAAGGAAAGAAATAGAGAAGAAGAAAATAGAAAGGAAAGAAAGGAAAGGAAAAAAATTGAGTAGATTTTTATTTTTTTTAGATGTGTTTGGATGGAAAAAAAATAAGAAGGAAAAAAATGTTATAAAAAGACAATTTTACCATCCAAATCCATATTATAGGATTTTGATTCTCTAAAATTTGAATTTCATTCTAGAGAGTAAAGTGTGATCTCCCACCATTGATTTCATATGTAGGATCAAGAATAAATATGAAAGAGAAACTATTAAAGGGTAGAAAATCATACTTTACTCTCTAAAGTGAAATTTAAATTTTAGAGGATCAAAATCCTATATTATAATATATATTAAAAAAGTGAAGGGATAGTATTGAAAGTAGAGAGAGAAATATTAGTTTTCTCTCCATTTTCTTTCCAATGTTGGAGAGAAAAAAATTGGTGGGCCCCACCAGTTTTTTTCCATCCATTTTCTTTTTCCTCTAATTTTTCTCCTCAACCAAACAATAAAAAATAATCATTTTTCTTTCCATTTTCTTTCCTCTCTTTTCTTTCCTTTCATTTTCCTCTCAAACAAACATAACATAAAGAAATCATTTTTGTAAAGTGGGTTAATGCAACTTCAATTTTTTACTAAAAAAAATAATTATTATTTTATTTATAAAATTTGCTTCGTAAAATGAATTATTTGAGAGTAAATAATGTCTAAAAAATTTAGATACCAAAATCNGTTGAAAAACCACCTATTATTGATTTCTTAGTAATGTCTGATTAATACTTACAAACTATCCAGGTCTTGTATTTGAATACTGTTGACGTCCCATCGAGTTAGCTAGTGGTAGGAATGAATAGCAGGCAAAGTAAAGAAAAGGAATTCCGGCTAACTTTCTCTATTCCTTAAGGTTACAGGTGAAGCTGACTTCCTGCGGTAGCCCCTTGGACCTTAGCCTCTTAAGGGTTGGGTTCTAGTGGCGGGCGGAGCTTTGGAGAATAAGCTAATCAAAAGCAAAAACAGAAAATCGTATCACACTCGTGCGTATAAGCGTAAGCAGAATGGACATGATCAACGAGAGTTGGAAAATGTAATGTACACTTCAGAGTTCCAAAACACAGATATCAAGCTCCAGACTCGATTTGCGAAACTAAGGCCGGCCAGAGTATATAATTATATATTTATATACAACCCAAAAAAAACTCAAACTACAAAATAAATACATGTATCTCCAAGTCAACCTTTAGGAGGGACGAAATACAAAATATACATGTGGAGATTTTAAAAACATATATACAAAGCCTAAAACAAAATATGACAGTCCAAAAGATAGTTTTTCACTTGTAAGGAGGGTCTCCAGACGCTCAATGAGGTGTCTCTCGACCTGCATCTGAAAAACAACAAAATATATATGGAATGAGAACTGGAGGTTCTCAGTATGGTAAAGGTGCCCACAGAGATAATATATAAGGTCTCGGGAAAGCCAATGGTGATCCTAGAACTCAGACACTCAGGTTTAAAACTTAAAGTTTATAAATGAAAAACCATAAATAGGGTAGGTTATCTAAGGTTCTTTTGTCTAATTCCTTTCTAACTTAAGTCCTAACTTCCGCCTTCCTCTAATCCTCCAAAATTCTAATGCACAGACAAATAATACAGACAAAGAAAACACAAGTAGGATACAGATACAGCAAGTAGCAAATATAGCAGGTAAGCATAATAATTAGATAGGCAAGCCCACTTAATGCATACTCAAACAAAACACTTATATGCATATGATGTATGTCTGCCCTATGGCCGACGAGTCTCATCCGTCGGTTATAAAGCCAAACCTGATATGTCTGGTAGCTAACCCGGACACTGTCTCTCTGTTGCGCATCAATATCATTAGAGGGAATACGTGTCCTATCACCATTAGAGGGATTATGTGCCATGTCACTATTAGAGGAATTTGGTTCCCCGTCATCCTTACAAGCAGAGAGAAAACACAGACATACTTGTCATCAATCATCCTCAACCATGTCTCATTTATTATATTTATTCAAATTTAATTATAATCTTCATACATCTCATTCCGTCTACCAAAAAACCCCAACTCAAACATAATTAATTCTTTCTAATTAATTCAAACTAAAAACGTAATCCTTTTCTTAATAACTCAAAATCAAATTATAAAATCCTTAAAAATCCAAACCTTTCTAAATAACTACTTCAAATGAAGCCTCATATTTTCATAAAAATTTCAGCAGCATATCCTCTAAAATTTGGACTTTTGCCACCCCTTAAGGGTTCCAACCACCAAATCAAACACTTCTCAATTATTCAAATCATTCCTAATATCAAATTATTTCAAAATAAAATCAATTCTAATATTAAATCTTTTTCCAAAACCAACCAACTCTAATATCAAACCATTTACGAAATTGAATTACACATCACATACCATATTCCCAATCCATCAATAATTCATTCAGTTTATTCCTATCTTAAGGTCTTCTAGCATAAGTTTTCACGTGACATTAAACATTAACTACGAGAAACCAAAACTATACCTTAGCTGATTCCTCTCTAAGCTCGGAACACGTCAAAAACCTCTCCTTTCACAAGCTCCAACCCTCTAAACGTCAATTATTCAAACCTAACTACTCGGATTTCATTCCAAACCGCCCAATTGAACTCCAAATCAACCAGAACATAATCTATTTCACACAATATTACTATAATCATCATAGAGTTTACTAATTCAATGATTTACAAGGGTTTAATAGTTTCTTACCTTACCCATGGATCTATTGGACAAAACCCAGTGATTATCCGCTGCTAGAGTTCACCTAAACTGTCAAAATCATTCAATTTCTCAATACTCATACTCTAAAATCACGAAATTGGGGAGAGGTAGAACTGGAAGAGAAATGCCAATTTCTTACCACTTTGTTCTAATAGAATTGAAGATAATTCCGAGACAAACACGTAGTCACTGACGGTTCGTCAATCGAAGTTCCGGATTGAAAGTTACGGGCGACGGAAGTTAACGTGGTGAGGGTTAGGGATTTATGCTAATCTCTCTCTCATTCGGAAAGAATGATGAACGAAATGAAGATGGCTAAAGATTGGTCCTTATATATGTGTCTTGGGTCCGCTTTGAGTCCAGCTCAACCGGTTTAGTTCGTTGGTCCGGTTTTGGGCCAATATTTTTAAAATTAGTGTCAAAACTCATATTTTAATTATTTCTACTTCATTAAACTATAAAATTTAATTTCTTAATTTCATTAATTAATAATTAATTTATTAGTTAATTATTTACTAATTACCTATGGTTTACATCCTACCCTCTAACAAAAATTTTCGCACTTGAAAATATCGTTTACTTCAAGACTTCAAGAGTTTGCGAGAGTAGTTCCCTTTCCAACCTAATGGATTGTTTCCCGACCTTTGCCAATCTCCACGTCGACTTATCTCCCACAACTTCTCCTTCTCACCTTGGTAGTCCTTGTGTCCTCCCAATTGTCGCGCTTTCGCTGCGTCACTCTGATTGCTTCTTATTAAGAACTTACCTATTTATTTATGCTAACTAGTATTTCATCCAAAAAAAATCATGATTTTTCACAACCCAATCATATGTTACTAGCAAATGCTATTCTTCGATATTATTTCAAGTGGTTAAATCTAGTTACTAATTCCTTTATTACCTCGAATCTGAGGATCGGATCTGGCTGCATCCCAGTTTCTCCTGTGCGGATAATCTCTGACCAAATATCCTGTCTTTCCGCATTTGTAACATAAGCCCGAACCACAATGGCATGGCCTATTTGGGTGATAGCTCCCACATTTCTGACAACTTGAATCATCTGAAACAACCATTGTCTATTTCCTTCTACCGTTTTCTTGGTGATCATCATTTGTTTTGGAGTTATTGTTACCTTGGGAGAATTGTTGTGTGTATCCTCTTCTCTTGAATTCTTGGACCCTTGGTGCGAAATTCAAATTATACTCATTTTAGTTGAATTCTCGGCGATCATTCTCTGCCATAGCAACCTTTTTTGAACATTCCTCCGCAATTCTACTCTTGTTTACCAATTTCGAGAAAACTCTAATCTCCATCGGACCCATTGTACTCATGATGTCACTCCGCAAACCACCTTTATATTTTATGCATTTTCATTCTTCAAAATCTCCCGGAGCACCCTGACAAATCCTAGAGAACCGACACAATTCTTCAAACCGATTGGTGTACTCTGCCACTGACATAGGACCTTGCTTCAACTGTAGCAACTCAAGTTCCTTCGCCATCCTTACTGAGTTAGGGAAATACTTCTTATAAAACTCGGATTAGAAAACATCCCAAGGGATTGCAACATTATCTTGTTGCAAAAGGTGTCGGCTCCCTTGTCACCAATATTGAGCTTCATCCATCAGCTGTAAGTAGCAAACTCAACACATTGATCTTCAGGCACTTGTTGCGTTCGCAAGACTTGTTCCATCGCCTGAAACCAATCGTCAGCTTCTGCCGAATTTGTGGTTCCTCTAAAGGTTGGTGGGTTTACTTTCAGAAAGGTAGCTAACGTCATCGGCCCATTTCTACCGTTACCCCTGTTTCTGTTATTAACTTGCTAACTAAAGGCTTCAGCCGTTGCCTGCATAGTAGCGCCATGTTTTCCAAAGCATTCGCAAAGTTCACGGGATTATTCATAGTGGTTTCAGGTTCTGCATTAATATTTCGACCTCCACCTCGACCGCATCCGTGTCCACGAGTCATCATTTGGTTCCTGTTCACACCAAACAAGTGATATTAAGGTGATCAGTCTCAATATCTCAAGTCTAATTCTTCAAAGTCCTAAATACATGCTCATAAACAAATATGCAACATATATCAATTAGATATCCTAATTTGCATATACAAACACCCAAAGTATGCTCAGAAGCATAGTCAATCTGTCCCTCAGGCTCTACAGAAACGAGCTGCTCTAATACCATAACGTAACACCCTACCACACAGAGTCTTACGCTTAGTCATAAAGCAGAGGTGACGAGGTATTACGACTCTAAAAGAAAAGACATAAATAAATATAGTTGAAAATAATTTTATAACCTGCCTTAAAGAATATGCTAATCAAAAGCGAAAACAGAAAATCATATCACACTCGTGTGTATAAGCGTAAGAAGAATGGACAAGATCAATGAGAGCTAGAAAACGTAATGTACATATCAGAGTTCCAAAACACAGATATCAAGCTCCAGACTCAACTTGCGAAGCTAAGGCCGGCCAGAGTATATAACTATATATTTATATACAACCCAAAATAAAACTCAAACTACAAAATAAACACATGTAACTCCAAGTCAACCTTTAGGAGGGACAAAATATAAAATATACATGTGCAGATTTTATAAACATATATACATAGTCTAAAACAAAATATGACAGTCCAAAAGATAGTTCTTTACTTGTAAGAAGGGTTTCTAGACGCTCAACAAGGTGTCTTTCGACCTGCATCTGAAAAACAACAAAATATATATGGAATGAGAACTAGAGGTTCTCAGTATGGTAAATATGTCCACATAGATAATATATAAGGTCCCGAGAAAGCCAGAGGCGATCCTAGAACTCTGACACTTAGGTTTAAAACTTAAAGTTTATAAATGGAAAACCATAAACGGGATAGGTTATCTAAGGTTCTTATTTTTATTCTTTTCTAACTTAAGCCCTAACTTCTGCCTTCCTCAAATCCTCCAAAACTTTGATGCACAGACAAACAGTACAGATGAAGCAAACACAAGTAGAATACAGATACATCAAGTAGCAAATATAGCAAGTAAGCATAATAATCACATAGGCAAGCCCAATTAATGCATACTCAAACAAAACACGCATATGCATATGATGTATGTCTGCTCTATGGTCAATGAGTCTCATCTGTCGGTTATAAAGCCAAACCCAACATGTTTGGTAGCTAACCCGGACACTGTCTCTCTGTTGCGCATCAATACCATTAGAGGGAATACGTTCCCTGTCACCATTAGAGGGATTATGTGCCCTGTCAGCATTAGAAGGATTAGGTGCCTTGTCACCCTTACAACCAGAGAGAAAGCACAAACATACTTGTCATCAATTATCCTCAACCATGTCTCATTTATTATATTTATTCAAAGTTCATCATAATCTTCATACCTCTCATTCCGTCTACCAAAAAATCCCAACTCAAACATAATTAATTCTTTCTAATTAATTCGAACTCAAAACATAATCCTTTTCTTAATAACTCAAAATCAAATTATAAAATCCTTAAAAATCCAAACCTTTCTAAATAACCACTTCAAATGAAGCCTCATATTTTCATAAAAATTTCAGTAACATATCCTTTAAAATTTGGACTTTTGCCACCCCTTAAGGGTTCCAACCACCAAATTAAACACCTCTCAATTATTCAAATCATTCCTAATATCAAATTATTCAAAAATAAAATCAATTCTAATATTAAATCATTTTCTAAAACCAACCAACTCCAATATCAAATCGTTTACAAAATTGAATCATACATCACATACCATATACCCAATCCATCAATAATTCATTCAGTTCATTCCTATCTTAAGGTCTTTCAGCCTAGGTTTTCACGTGACATTAAACATTAACTACGAGAAACCAAAACCATACCTTAACCAATTCCTCTTTAAGCTTGAAACACCTTAAAAATCTCTCCTTTCACAAGCTCCAAGCCTCCAAACGTCAATTCTTCAAACCCAACTACTCAAATTTCATTCCAAACTACCTAATTGAACTCCAAATCAACCAGAACATAATCTATTTCACACAATATCACTATAATAATCATAGGGTTCACTACTTCAATGATTTACAAGGGTTTAACAGTTTCTTACCTTACCCACGGATCTATTGGACAAAATTCAGTGATTATCCGCTGCTAGACTTCACCTAAACCATCAAAATCATTCAATTTCACAATTCTCAAACCCTAAAATCACGAAATTGGGGAGAGGTAGAACTGGAAGAGAAACAGCAATTTCTTACCACTTTATTCCAATAAAATTGAAGAGAATTCTGAAACGAACACGTAGTCGCTGATGGCTCGTCAATCGAAGTTTCGGATTAAAAGTTACAGATGACGGAAGTTAATGTGGTGAGGGTTAGGGATTTACGCTAATCCCGCTCTCATTCAGTTAAAGAATGATGAACGAAATGAAGATGGATAAAGAATGGTCCTTATATATGTGTCTTAGGTCTGGTTCAATCGGTTTGGTCTGTTGGCTCGATTTTGGGCCAATATCTTTAAAATTGGTGTCAAAACTCATATTTTAATTATTTCTACTTCATTAAACTATAAAATTTAATTTTCTAATTTCATTGATTAATAATTAATTATTTAGTTAATTATTTACTAAGTACCTGGAGTTTACACAATACTAACGTAATCATTTAAATGTCTTGCAATGTGTCTATTTTTCATTAGTCAATTATGTTATTATTCCACCATATTTAGTTTGTTTCTTTATTTTCTTTATTTTCCTTCTCTATTTTTTTTCTTGTTTTTTTTCATGCACTCTTCCTCTTCTCACTACATTTGCAAAATATGAAACTTCAATAATATAGACACAACACATACTACACTCTATTTTTTCGAAAAAGACTACAAAAATAAAAAATAGACATTTTAACAAATTATACCTGCATAAATAAGAAGAAAAACCTGCCAAAATTACTGGCATAGATAGTGAAAATAGAAAACAAAAGTTAGCAAATTTAACTGACATCACCAACAAAAATAGAAAATATTTTTTCCCAAGTTAGCAAGAGAATATGCGTAACAAAATTCTCTTCTAATATTTAATCAAACGGATAAATAATAATTTTTTATTATTTAAATAATAAAATGACCTAAAATCTTTTTTAGGAAAGACTTTTTGAAAGGTGTGAATAATATCCAAAAGACCAAAACACTCTTTATATAGAGTTCTGCTACACATTCATATCTTTTTGGCAATCAAATCCAACCAAATTGGCTCAAACTCAACAAAATCTATTCACACAACATGCGCGTAAAATTACGCCGTTTTTCTTCTTCGTGTGTCTCTACCTTCTTCTTCTATTGGTGCTGCTGTTGTTATATTTTTTTCTCCTCCTCTTTCTCATGTGATATTGTAGTTATTTATTCTTCTTTGTTTGATTTTTTTATTTTATTCCTCTTAAGAGAGTGAAGCAAGAAGAATAATGAGAAAAGAAAATAAGAAGAAGATGATGAAGAAGAAAAAGATGAAAAAAAGAAGTAACAGAAGATGAGAAAAAGGAAGAAAAAGAATATTGAATTATATAGAATTTATTAAAAAATAACACCAAAATTTTTTAACAATAACATATAAATTTCTTAGTATTGACACCAAAATTTTGCTTTAAAAGCAAAAAATTTCTTCTTTAATGCTGTAATATTTTCTTCTTTTTATTCTTTTATTCTTTTTTTCTGTTTTTCTATTGCTCTTATTTCTTCTTCTAGAAGATTGCTTCTCTTATTAGACTTGAACGAACATGTTTATACTGTATTATAATCTTATTTAGTTGAATGAATGTAGGTTCCTCCTCTTCCTACTAATTTTATAACATTATGTATTTTTCTTCTTCTTCTTTTTGATTTTTTCATGTTTTTATTTTTGTTAAATGAATGAAATAAGAAGAATCACGAGAAGGTAAAATAAGAAGGAGAAGATGAACAAGAAAAGAAAAAAATGAAGACGATGATAATAAAGAAGAAGGAGGAGAAGAAGTTTTAAGTTATCACTAAGTAATTTTGGTGCATTATGAATTTAATTTTGATGCATTTTGAATTTAATTTCGATGTATTATTGATTTAAATATGGTGCACTTGGTCTGAGTTTGTTTTGAACTAAGTTTCTTTGTGGATCGTTATCATTAAGGAATTTTGTTGCATTCTGAATTTGAATTGTTATACATATAAGAAGATGACGATGATGACAATAACGATAACGATAACGATAATAATAATGATAATGATGATCATGATAAAGATGGAGGAGAAGGAGGAGGAAAAGGAAGGAAGAGAAAAAATTCAAATGTAAAAAGAAGAAGGAAGAGGAAGAGGTAGTGGTGGTGGTGAACAAAAGAAAAAGATGAGGAAAAAGGAGGAGGAGGAGAAGAAGCAGCAGCAATATGGGTCAATATGGATGAAAAAGAGCGCGGTCGTGAGTTTAAAATCATATAACAACTTGGTTGAATTTAGTTAGGTATTTTATTTTGTTGTGAAACTTTTCTCATTTATATATTGCTAAACTTTAAATTTCTTGCTAAAGCTTAAAAAATCAAGCTAAATATTAATTATGTCGGTTGCAAATTAACCTAGAATTATTAGGCCATTTCAAAAAAAAAATCCTCTCAATATTTTTTTCAATTATTTTGTCAAGTTTAATTTTTTATTACTAAACATTTTTTTATATATTTTCTTTTAGTCCTACNTTAATAATAATTAATAAATATTAAATAAGACAATTTTAATCTGTTTAAACTAATTTTTATCGTCTGTTAAACGTTATTACTATTATGGTGAGATATGTACTTTTCATATAACAACAATATAAATTCGAGAGGGATAAAAAATTATTCTACAGTGCAGTTTGTGACCACCACTACAAAAAAGGCCTATGGTCATGGTAAAAAACTGTGACCATAGCTAGTAAAAAGGGTGACTGTAGATCTATGGTCACGGTTTTGGACCTATGGTCATGGTTTTTTATTTATGATCACGATTTCTATGGTCACTGTTTCAATTTTCAAATTCTGACACTTTAGGCCACATTTTTTTACCATGACCATAGGTTAATCTATGGTCATGCATAAAAATCGTGACCATAGCCTTATCTATGGTCACGGTTTACTCAACTATAATTTTTCAATCCAAAGCAGCAAATAATATTAAAAAAGAAAGAATTTACGGACTGAAATTAACTTAGCTTGTATATATGTGCTGTATTTAACTTAAGAAACTAAACATAGCATACTTGAACATACAAAATTGTTCAACAAACTTTATGCATTGTGTCAATTAAATAAATAAACTTTGCGTATTGAATTTGGATTGCAATAGAATATTAATTTTCAGTCATTTCACTTAATCAAAATTTCATGCATGAAACCTACTTCATGTGTAATTGTGTACTAACAATTTACATCAACGAAATTGAAAAAAAAAATTACTCAGTGATATGTTCAGCATCAAATTCAATTTACAGCAACAAATTCTACTTCTACCAACAAGTTATGCTCATTG
Organism: Arachis duranensis; assembly: GCF_000817695.3. Classification (NCBI taxonomy): domain Eukaryota; kingdom Viridiplantae; phylum Streptophyta; class Magnoliopsida; order Fabales; family Fabaceae; genus Arachis; species Arachis duranensis. The sequence continues at coordinate 49,325,620 of NC_029772.3, read as the reverse complement.
ATCATTTTAAACAACAAACTCAACTTAATTTTTCAATCCAAATCATTATTAATTCATGTACATGAAAAATAGGAGCCACATCTTCATTAGTTACATCAGTAATCCATAAATTGAAGGCAATAATTTCAACAAAATCAATAATAAAATAGCTAAATGATAACAAAATCAATAACTCTTGTCTTATTGTCAAAATTGGACCACCAAATTTTTCCATTCTCAGAATTTAAATCCAAAACCAATGTTAAGTGACTAAAGTATTCAGTACTTTGACGAATCTGATATTAATTGTAGAACTTCATTTTATTGTATGATTTGAGATGTGATAAGTATGCAATGAACAAGAAGCAAAATAGTAAAAAGTTAGCAACTTGCCTTGAAGACTACAGAGGTTGGAAATGTCAGTGAGGTGAGTCAAGGAAGAAATGGCAGAAGAAAGTTCTTCCAGAGAGACCCTTTCCTTGAAGATGCAGCAACGACGAGCTCGAGAAATCACAAGTATGAATGGCAGTGCAGGCATTGCCTCCTTCTCCTCGCAGAACACTCCTCCTCTCTGGCCATCACGTTCCTCTCTCCTCCACCAAGTTCGACGGTGACGGCACACCCCGCAGCAGTTCCAACAGCGACGACGACGAGGTGTAGCAGCGTAAGCAGCGCCCCCATTCTCCGTCACGTGCTTCTTTCTCCCCTGTCCTTTTTCGCTCTTCTCGATCTCTCTTCCTCTCCTCTAGCACGCGACAGCAGCGGCGCTCCTCACAGCTCCATGGATGGCGACGGCGGCTGGGCAGCTTCTCCCTCCTCCGTTCTTCTCTTCTCTCTCGGCGTGGGTGAGCGCTTTGAGGGTGAGGGAAAAATTTGCCCGTTGATGAGCGGATAATTTATACGCTTTTTGGCATTGTTTTTAGTATGTTTTTAGTATGATCTAGTTAGTTTTTAGTATATTTTTATTAGTTTTTAGTTAAAATTCACTTTTCTGGACTTTACTATGAGTTTGTGTGTTTTTCTGTGATTTCAGGTATTTTCTGGCTGAAATTGAGGGCCTTGAGCAAAAATCTGATTCAGAGACTAAAAAGGACTTTGGCGTTTAACTCCAAGAAGAGTCTCTACATGAAAAATGCTTCAATGCTCAGCCCAAGCACACACCAAGTGGGTCCGGAAGTGGATTTTTATGTCATTTGTAAACCCTAGACTACTAGTTCTCTATATATAGGACCTTTTTGCTGTTGTATTTTCATCTTGGGATGATTTTAGATCCTTTGATCATCATCGGGAGATCTTTGAATCTTTTGATCATTGGGAGGCTGGCCTCACAGCCATGCTTAGACCTTATTCTTATGTATTTTCAACGGTGGAGTTTCTACACACCATAGTTTAAGGTGTGGAGCTCTGCTATACCTCGAGTATTAATGCAATTACTATTGTTCTTCTATTCAATTCCGCTTGTTCTTGTTCTAAGATATCACTTGTTCTTCAACTTGATGAATGTGATGATCCATGACACTCATCATCATTCTCACCTATGAACGTGTGACTGTCAATCACCTCCATTCTACCTTAGATTGAGTGGGTATCTCTTGGATTATTTAACCGGAATCTTCGTGGTATAAGCTAGAATTGATGACTGCATTCAAGAGAATCCGGAAGGTCTAAACCTTGTCTGTGGTATTCTGAGTAGGATTCAATGATTGAATGACTGTGACGAGCTTCAAACTCCTGAAGGCTGGGTGTTAGTGACAGACGCAAAAGAATCACTGGATTCTATTCCAACCTGATTGAGAACCGACAGATGATTAGTTGTGCCGTGACAGGGTGCGTTGAACATTTTCACTGAGAGGATGGGAGGTAGCCACTGACAACGGTGAAACCCTACATATAGCTTGCCATGGAAAGGAGTAAGAAGGATTGGATGAAGACAGTAGGAAAGCAGAGAGACGGAAGGGACCAAGCATCTTCATACGCTTATCTGAAATTCCCACCAATGAATTACATAAGTATCTCTATCTTTATCTTTATGTTTTATTCATACATCATCCATAACCATTTGAGTTTGCCTGACTAAGATTTACAAGATGACCATAGCTTGCTTCATACCAACAATCTCTGTGGGATCGACCCTTACTCGCGTAAGGTTTATTACTTGGATGATTCCTGGAACTCTCATTAAGAATTTTGATATCTTTATTTTCTTTTTTCACTTAATTTTCGAAAAATCCAAAAAAAAATTTACAAAAATCATAAAATCCAAAAATATTTCTTGTTATAGTCTAGTGTTTCATTTTAAGTTTGGTGTCAATTGCATGTTTTTGTTCTTCTTGCATTCATTCATGTGTCTTAAGTGATCTTCAAGATGTTCTTGATGATTTCATTACTCTGATCTTTAAATTCTCTTGACTTGAGTGTTTGTGTTTCTCATATGCATTCTCATTTTGTTGGTGTCAGTAGTATACAAACTGCTAAGTTTGGTGACTTGCATGCATTGTTATTTGATTCTAGTTGCATTTTGATTATTCCTCATTATTAAAAATCCAAAAATATTTTTAAATTGTGTCATTTCAAGTCAATAATACAGAGGATTGAAGATTCAGAACATACAGCAGAGGAACTACACAGAAAAAGCTGGGCGTTCAAAATGCCCAGTGAAGAAGACAGACTGGCATTTAAACGCCAGCCAGGGTGCCTGGCTGGGCGTTTAACGCCCAAAAGGGTAGTAGTTTGGGCGTTAAACGCCAGAATGTGCACCATTCTGGGCGTTTAACGCCAAGATGGCACAAGAGGGAAGATTCTGTTTTCAGTTCAAATTTTTTTTCAAGTTTTCAAAATTTTTCAAAATCAAATCTTTTTCAAATCAATTCTTTTCAAACAAATCTTTTTCAAAATCAATTTCTTTCTATTTTTAAGGATACTTGCTATCAATTAATGATTTGATTCAACATTTCAAGTATGCTGCCTTTTCTGTTGAGAAAGGTTTTAATGTTTGAATCATATCTTTTCTTGTTAGCCAAGTTATTTTTTTAAAAAATCAAATCTTTTTAAAACGTTTTTCAAATCATATCTTCTCAATCACAACTTTTTAAAATCAATCATATCTTCTTAACCACATCTTTTTCAAAATAGTTTTCAATGAAATCTTTTTGATTTCTAATTTTAAAATCTTTTTCAAAAAAAATCACTTTACTTCTTTCTCAATCATGGTTTTCGAAATTCAATTAAAGTTTTTCAAAATGTTTTCAAAATATTTTACTTAATTTTCGAAAATTTCTTCCTCTCTTCTCACATCCTTCTATTTATGGACTAACACTATTCCTTAATGTACAATTCGAACTCCATCTTCTTTGATAAGTTCGAATTTTCTACTTCTGCCTTCTATTTTTCTTTTCTCTGACACCTTAAGGAATCTCTGTACTGTGACATAGAGGATTCCATATTTTCTTGTTCTCGTCTCTTTCATATGAGCAGGAGCAAAGACAAAAGCATTCTTATTGAGGCTGATCCTGAACCTGAAAGGACCTTGAAGCGAAAGCTAAGAGAAGCTAAGGCACAATTCTCTGTAGAGGACCTAACAGAAATCTTCAAAGAAGGAGAACACATGGCAGCCGAAAACAACAACAATGCCAACAATGCAAGGAAGGTGCTGGGTGACTTTACTGCACCTACTCCCGACTTCTATGGGAGAAGCATCTCTATCCCTGCCATTGGAGCAAACAACTTTGAGCTTAAGCCTCAATTAGTTTCTCTAATGCAACAGAATTGCAAGTTCCATGGACTTCCATTGGAAGATCCTCATCAGTTTTTAGCTGAATTCCTGCAAATCTGTGACACTGTCAAGACTAATGGGGTTGACCCTGAGGTCTACAGACTTATGCTATTCC
>NC_029772.3:49319990-49320872 GCF_000817695.3 Arachis duranensis | reverse complement strand
ACCTTTTCCATCATCTTCTCAGCAACAGATAGAGAATTCTAAGCAGAACACCTCTGACTTAGCAACCATGGTCTCTGATCTAATCAAAACCACTCAAAGTTTCATGACTGAAACAAGGTCCTCCATTAGAAATTTGGAGGCACAAGTGGGTCAGCTGAGTAAGAAAATTACTGAACTCCCTCTTAGTACTCTTCCAAGCAATACAGAAGAAAATCCAAAAGGAGAGTTCAAGGCCATCAACATGGCCGAATTTGGAGCGGAGGGAGAGGCAGTGAACGCCACTGAGGAAGACCTCAATGGACGTCCACTGGCCTCCAATGAGTTCCCCAATGAGGAACCATGGGAATCTGAGGCTCTCACTGAGACCATAGAGATTCAATTAGATTTACTTTTGCCATTCATGAGCTCTGATGAGTATTCTTCCTCTGAAGAGGATGAGTATGTCACTGAAGAGCAAGTTGCTAAATACCTTGGAGCAATCATGAAGCTCAATGACAAGTTATTTGGTAATGAGACTTGGGAGGATGAACCCCCTTTGCTCACCAAAGAACTGGATGACTTGTCTAGGCAGAAATTACCTCAAACGAGACAGGATCCTGGGAAGTTTTCAATACCTTGTGCTATAGGCACCATGACCTTCAAGAAGGCCTTGTGTGACCTAGGGTCAAGTGTAAACCTCATGCCTCTCTCTATAATGGAGAAGCTAGGAATCTTTGAGGTGCAAGCTACAAAAATCTCACTAGAGATGGCAGACAATTCAAGAGAACAAGCTTATGGACTTGTAGAGGATGTTCTGGTAAAAGTTGAAGACCATTACATCCCTGCTGATTTCATAGTCCTAGAGACTAGGAAGTGCATGGATGAATCCATCATCCTTGGCAG
>NC_029772.3:49316784-49317319 GCF_000817695.3 Arachis duranensis | reverse complement strand
AAAACTGTTCAGAGGCAAAAAGCTAAAAGCCCCGCTCATCTAATTAATACTGATCTTCACAGATGTTTTTGGGATTCATTGCATATTCTCTTCTTTTTATCTTAATTGATTTTCAGTTGCTTGAGGACAAGCAACAATTTAAGTTTGGTGTTGTGATGAGCGGATAATTTATACGCTTTTTGGCATTATTTTTAGTATATTTTTAATATGATCTAGTTAGTTTTTAGTATATTTTTTTATTAGTTTTTAGTTAAAATTCACTTTTCTGGACTTTACTATGAGTTTGTGTGTTTTTCTGTGATTTCAGGTATTTTCTGGCTGAAATTGAGGGCCTTGAGCAAAAATCTGATTCAGAGACTAAAAAGGACTGCAGTTGCTGTTGGATTCTGACCTCCCTGCACTCGAAGTGGATTTTCTGGAGCTACAGAAGCCCAATTGGCGCGTTCTTAACGGCGTTGGAAAGTAGACATCCAAAGCTTTCCAGCAATATATAATAGTCTATACTTTATTCGGGAATTGACGACGTAAAGTGGCG
>NC_029772.3:49305406-49316727 GCF_000817695.3 Arachis duranensis | reverse complement strand
ATCAGAATTCTCAGCGTTAAACGCCGGAACTGGCACAAGAATGGGAGTTAAACGCCCAAACTGGCATAAAAGCTGGCGTTTAACTCCAAGAAGAGTCTCTACACGAAAAATGCTTCAATGCTCAGCCCAAGCACACACCAAGTGGGTCCGGAAGTGGGTTTTTATGTCATTTGTAAACCCTAGACTACTAGTTCTCTATATATAGGACCTTTTTGCTATTGTATTTTCATCTTGGGATGATTTTAGATCCTTTGATCATCATCGGAAGATCTTTGAATCTTTTGATCATTGGGAGGCTAGCCTCACGGCCATGCCTAGACCTTGTTCTTATGTATTTTCAATGGTGGAGTTTCTACACACCATAGATTAAGGTGTGGAGCTCTGCTGTACCTCGAGTATTAATGCAATTACTATTGTTCGTCTATTCAATTCCGCTTGTTCTTGTTCTAAGATATCACTTGTTCTTCAACTTGATGAATGTGATGATCCGTGACACTCATCATCATTCTCACCTATGAACGTGTGACTGTCAATCACCTCCGTTCTACCTTAGATTGAGTGGGTATCTCTTAGATTCTTTAACCGGAATCTTCGTGGTATAAGCTAGAATTGATGACTGCATTCAAGAGAATCCGGAAGGTCTAAACCTTGTCTGTGGTATTCTGAGTAGGATTCAATGATTAATGACTGTGACGAGCTTCAAACTCGCGATTCTGTGGCGTTAGTGACAGACGTAAAAGAATCACTGGATTCTATTCCGGTCTGATTGAGAACCGACAGATGGATAGCCGTGCCGTGACAGGGTGCGTTGAACATTTTCACTGAGAGGATGGGAGGTAGCCACTGACAACGGTAAAACCCTACATACAGCTTGCCATGGAAAGAAGTAAGAAGGATTGGATGAAGACAGTAGGAAAGCAGAGAGACGGAAGGGACCAAGCATCTTCATACGCTTATCTGAAATTCCTACCAATGAATTACATAAGTATCTCTATCTTTATCTCTATGTTTTATTCATCATTCATAACCATTTGAGTTTGCTTGACTAAGATTTACAAGGTGACCATAGCTTGCTTCATACCAACAATCTCTGTGGGATTGACCCTTACTCGCGTAAGGTTTATTACTTGGACGACCCAGTACACTTGCTGGTTAGTTGTACGAAGTTGTGTTTATGCCATGGTATTGAACACCAAGTTTTTGGATTCATCACCGGGGATTATTTGAGTTGTGTAAAGTATTGATCACAATTTCATGCACCACCCGTGTGTGTTGTGTGAAGAGGAAGTGTACGTATGCGTGAGTGAGGGGTGAGGGAGAGGGAGTGGCGGCTGAAGGGCAGTAAGGGGAGTTAGGATTAGGGTTTGTGGGTTTTAATTTGGGAATAAAGATTTGTGTAATTTTAATAAACATTAAGGAATAGAGTAGTTATGAAAAATTAAATTCTATCTCAACAAAATTATTTTAAAAATATCATTGTATTTAATTAATTTGTTAATTAATTTTTTATATTTTAATTTAAAAGCTGAGGTAATTAAATGATTTTTTATTTATAAAATTAATTAAAATTTTTAATTATTTAATTTAAAATCGTGATCATAGATACTTTTAGGTCACTCTCTAAAATTGTTACCATAAACCTTTTAGGTCACCCTTTTGTAAAACCGTGACCATAGACTCTTTTAAGTTACCTCTTAAAACCGTGACCATAGATGTCGTTTGGTCACGGTAAAAAACCGTGACTATAGACTATTTTAAGTCACCCTTAAAACCGTGACCATAGACTCCTTTAGGTCACCACCCAAAACCATGACCATAGACTCTTTTTGGTCACTGTAAAAAACTGTGACCATAGACCCCTTTAGGTCACCCCCTAAAACAGTGACCATAGATCCTTTTAGGTCACCCCCAAAACCGTGACCATAGACCCCTTTAGGTCACCCTCCAAAACCGTGGCCATAGACTCTTTTAGGTCACCCTTCCGAAAAACCGTGACCATAGACCCTTTTTGGTCACTGTAAAAAACTGTGACCATAGACACCTTTAGGTCACTCTCAAAACCGTGACCATAAACCCTTTTAAGCCACCCCAAAACCGTGACCATAGACCCCTTTAGGTCATCTCCCAAAACCGTGACCATAAACCCTTTTTGGTCATCCTTTTTTGAAAATCCGTGACCATAGCCCCTTTTTGGTCACTGTAAAAAACCGTGACCATAGACCCTTTTAGATCACCCCAAAACTGTGATCATAGACGCTTTTAGATCAGCCCCAAAACCGTGACCATACACCCACTACAAGAAAAACACCCATTCAAGTACACTTGAAAAGTGTAGCCAAAAGTGAAAAAAATGATGCCTTAGGCTATGGCTACGCTTTTTGGGGTGATTTCTATTCGGCCGTTGCCTAAGCTCAAAGGCTACGCTTTTCTATATCAAGGGTTACGCTTTTGGTGTTTGGGAATAGGGTGCGCTTTTCAAGTGATGTTGTCCAGGACCAAAGGCTACGGTTTTCAGCTTTTATTTTTCCAGAATAGGCTACACTTTTCAACGCTACTGCATCACCTGTAAAGCGTAGCCACATTGTATACCATAGCTACTTTTTATAAGCGTAGCCTTATGTCCCTCTCTTTTTTTTTATACTATAGCTATTGTATATAAGTGTAGCCTTAGGTCTCATTTTGTTTTTGTATACTGTAGTTACTGTATATAAGTGTAGCCTTAGGTCTCGTTTTTTTTAGGATTTAGGGTTTAGGGTTTAAGGTTTAGTATAATTATCTAATAATTATTAATACAACATAATAGTTAATATAATTACATGTATAATAATTCTGCATTTTTATTTAAATGAGTTGAATATTACAAAATAAAAATAAATACATAATTATACTAAATAATTTTTTTAAATAATAAAAATTATCTCTAACCAAAATATATTTATAATATTGATCCAAAAGTACTAAATGAAATTAACTGTAAAAATTCATACATCTCACACTAAAGTAAGCATAGTCATATCAAAACCATAACATCACGTAGCCAATAAAAGTATCTTCTAATAAAAGTCATTAGTCAACTATACATGTAAAGATTCTAAATAGCACTCTATCTTAGCCAATAAACCACAATAATAGTCAGCTTAATCTTCATTGTTGCCCTGCTTGATTATATAAAAAAATAGTTAAAAAATATTCATAATCACATTCGTAATTATAAAAATTAAATGGAACACATAGACATAATAAACCAAGAAAGCATATACTAAAAAAAATAACTTGCTAAAATTAGAGGTTTTTGTTTTCATTATGTTAATATTTTGCAGCTCTTGATATAAGGAAAATACATGAACTTAGTAAGGCATATCTTAATTCTGGAATAATATCATACATAATAATAATAAGTATTTGTACAATATTATAAGCCTTTATGTCATCCACCATAAACTTATGATTGCAAGAAAACAAAAAGAGAGCGACTGAATGGCCAATGCATGACTAAATTAATTATAACATCTTTTTTATTCTTTATCACTACTGTTACACAAGGGACTCCTCTGGTACAACAAAAAAATTTCTTCCCGATTGAATTAACTAGACTAATTAACCAGACTTTCACACTTAAATTAGATATAAGGACAAATTCATATGTACCAAGTGCACAAAATCAGAGAAACAACAACTAGAATTACACAAACAAATTTCAGTCATAGCAATACAACTTCGGTGTTAATAAAGCCAACAAACATTTTCAGCCATAACAATTAATGTTAATGCAAGTAAAAAACTATGAAACAAGGAATAGATAAGGACATCCTGCTTTTGCTCACGATCTTGTTACCATGGGTGCTTCGCCTGATTTATTTTTAACAACTAAGCTTTTACTATGTCAAGATGGACAAGCAATGTACCTTCTAGACCACTCCATTAATAATTCATTGTCCTGATGGTGATCAAACTCGTGATTCATCCCAATCAGTAGGGCTTGTTTTGGACATAACATCTTCACAGTTTCAAGCGTCTGTAAAATCACAAATGATGTGAATTCTGCCTCAGGAAGATATAAAGTCTAACCTATATAATTATAAATAATGAGAACACATCATTTGTAAAATGCAAAAACTAACCTGTGGAAGACAAAGGTGAAACTTATTTGATCCAGTCTGTCATAATGCAAAGAGGAATATCAAGAAGAACGGCTATCACTGATAATGTAAAGAAAGAAAAATAAATATGGAATTAACATGTTTCAGAAATGGCAAGAGTAGGAATATCTAATAAAATAAATTGGAACTCTACAATATTTTGTCTATATTGAAATATGAACATAAGGTATGCCAAAATAATGTGAGGCCCAAGAAGTTCCTTTGTGAAAATTATGATTGAAAAAAAAGGAACTCTGCATTAGGAAAAAAAAAGAAAAACTATTGATTGGAGAATAGATACAGTTTACACAGATTCATCACTTTGTGTTCCTTCATCACTACTGACCTTATACAATGAATCCAATATCAGAAGATCCAACTATCCAACCCCACTTTTTGAAATGACTGTAAAATGAATATTAACTCAATTAGATGTAAAAATGCAACTTCAGCATAGATTCTTCATAGGTATACAACAGCAAAGTTTAAAAACACGTGTAAAACTAATTGATTAAAACATAGATAAATGAAATCCTAGCTAGCACAGTTATAGTGAAAATAGAAAACACTGGTGAAGCAACGAATTCATGTATCAAAGCAAGAATAAAGTAATTTGGAGCGCACCATAATCTATGGTAGCTGGAATCCGTGAGACATCAGATAAATAAGCTACCTTACTTTTGTCACCAAAGAGAAAGCCCAAACAGATGTAATCTTCTCCATGCATTACCTACATCCAGAAATGAAGTGCTAGAGTCCTTGTAATAAAAAAGGGGTTATTGCATTCTCACCACTAATGACAAAGGTTGTGATGATTAACTGGTAAAGGAGTCAATTTTAAGCCTGATGCAGAAAATGGTTGATTGCAGTCTTCAACAATTATGTTCCAGGAAAATTGAGCTACCCTTCGTATTTCTTGCCATTCTTTGAGTTTTTTCTTTACCAAATAAGGTAATTTGATTTCCAAGCTGTTGCAAACATTTAAAGCATGGAATCAACTACCATAAAGCAAAAGGAACTCTGCACTCATAATATCAAATGAAAGTAAATAGTACTGAAATAGTAACATTCATAATCACATATAGAACCTGTAGACCTAGAGTGAAAAAGAGCAGGGTATATTTAACGTGAGCAAAAGCAGGATGTAGTACCTAATATGTCCACCTCCTCTTTTTTTTTAATATTAACAAGTTGCCTGTATATTGGAAGGAAAGAAAAAATCCCAAACAATATCATTCCATTTAAAACCCTTAGCGTGTAAAAGTGATCACATCTATTACAATTAAAGAAAATCAATTATATTAATATATGAAGTTAGAATAAATAAACAAAAAGCATACAGATACAGGACTATTGTTCAATAAACAATAGAGATGTATCGATGTACAATTTGAGCATCTGAGATCTCTGCTCTGCTGCATCTAATTAAAGGTGGCGTGATTGAATCACTAAATTAATTAATTGTTCAATATTGAAAGCAGGTGCAAGAAAAGGGTGATGATATCTTGATAGATGGGGATTGCACCCCCAAATTTTAACTCAGATTACTAATGTACATCCAATACAGACTAGACACATTTCAATAAATAAGAGCATTTGGTTAATTAGATACTTGTTGTACCATCTATTGGTTCAAATTAGATGCTGCAGATACATAAGATTAAAAAATAAAGTAAATTGACCAAAGGTTACATTATTTGGTTCTACTTTGGAGGAGACAAACCATAATAATCAAATTACAGTTCAAGCATCAGTTTTAGCCACATCTGAACACATTCTAGATAACAAAATTTAGTTTCACAGAATTATAACCTAAACTCAAAGTAACAAAGCTTGAATTTCCAAACCTAGAACCAATTTCCCAAACTAACAATGAGCTAGGATCAAGCAAAAATGAAAATTAACATAGCAACAGCACCAAAACTCATTTCAATTAATCCATAAAGATTGGAACTTTTAACAGTAAGACAATAATTTTGCATGCAGAATTGGGTATTGGATGGAATCAAAACTATTCAAGTGTTTAAAAAAATACAGTTCAATACCGTGAACAAAACACCAAACAAATTACTCGAATCTAATTAACTAAATACAGTTCAATACAAATGTCACCTGAAAAATAAATAAACATCTTAAAATGTCACCCAAACTAAATATGATTTCAGCTAAAAAATGATGTATCTGGCTCATTGACATTAGGATTTTTGCTAGTAAAAAATTTTATAAGAATAGTTGCGTTGTAGATATAGATTCTAAACCAACAGAAATCCCTTCGTGCAAACGTTTTGGTTGTCACAAGTAACAAATCCCTTTAAAATTGATAACCGAGTATTTAAACCTCAGGTCGTCTTTTCAAGAAACTGCAGGGAAGTATGTTCTTATTATTGGTTATGAAAATTGTAAATTGGGGGTTGAGAATGAGGAATGAATATGGCAAATAATTTAAATGGCAATTAAAATAAATAAATACTATAAAGCAAATCTTTTGGCAAGGTGTGAGAAATTGGAAGTCCAGACTTAGTTATTCTTATCAATAATAATGAAAGTTGAATCTTAATTTCACTTAGTTAACCTTTGCTAAAGCAAAGGAAAGTTAAGGGACTAATTAGTTTTACCTTCGAATCCTATTTATTTCCTAAGAAAAGGTTGGGATTATTGAAGTTCAGTTCAATTAGCAAAGATAACAGTTATCAATTATGTTGAGCTAAGATAACTCCTGAGTTACTGATTTCTTAACCAAGACCAAAAGGAAGGAAATTAAATCTACTGGAATAAGAATGTCTTCAGATTGGGAATAATCAATGACAATAATAAAGAAAGCAATATTAAACTGAAATACCTCAAATAACATTAATTCAAAAGAGTAATCTGTAACATAGAATAATTCATAAACTGATTTGAAAAGCAAGTAATGAAAAAGGAATATTGAACCTGATAAGAAGATGAGATAAATTCCTAATTTCTAAAAATCCTAATCCTAAATCCTAAGAGAGAGGAGAGAGCCTCTCTCTCTCAAAACTAAATCATGGAAGGTGACTAAAAATTGGAGACCTTCAATGGAATGCATTCCCTCACTTCGTAACCCCTGGTCTATGCCTTCTGGACTTGGATTTGGGCAAAAAATGGCTTCAGAATCCGCTATGAGTGTTTTCTGCAATTTCTGGTGCGTGGCCTCTGTCACGCGTCCGCGTGGGTCATCCAGTAGCGTCAATTGGAGTTTTCCTTGTCGCGCGGTCGCGTCAGTCATGCGGCCGCGTCATAGGTGTTCTTCTTTAGGTGCGCGGTTGCATCAGTCATGCGGCCGCGTCGCTGCTTCTTCGCGCTTGGCATGCGGCCGCGTCGTCCATGCGATCGCGTGGATGCCAGTTTTTCCAAAACTCCGTTTTATGCTTTCCTTCCATTTTTGTATGTTTTCTTTTCCATCCTTTAAGTCATTCCTGCCTTAGAAGATCTGAAACTACTCAACACACTAATCATGGCATCGAATGGAAATAAAGGTAATTAAAATAATCAATTTTAAAGCATAGGAAACATGTTTTTCACATACATCACATAATAAGGAAGGGAAAGTAAAACCATGCAGTTAATATGAATAAGTGGGTGAAGGATTGAATAAATCACTCAAACTAAGCACAAAATATATCACAAAATATGGGTTTATCACTCATGCATCAACTTGGTTACTCTCAAATTTCAACATTCTAATTGAAATACAAGAAATAAACAAGACCATAGTTGTTGTGTTTGTGATTACAGAGCAGAAACCGGTTTCAAAAATGGCATATCTGGCTCATGCATCAACTTGTTGGGTATTTTTTTAAGTACCAGGTGATTCACACATTATTTAAGGGATCAGACTTTCACAGCCATATTTTATTTTATTTGAGTTCATCAAGAATCCAACAAATTTAGCTTGAGACCTAATAATAAGAATTGAAACTACACAATACTTGAAACTATTAATTAGTAGAATTGAAAGAAAAAGAAAACAAATAATAAGCAAGAAACATAATAAGCAACTAATCTTGGTATTCCTGCGCAGCAACTAATCATGGCCAAACTCACCTGTGTTAATGGAATAAAACCCCTAAATTCACGAGTTCTCCTGCGCTGCAACAATAGCATGCATGTTCATAAATTCACGATGTCACAAATTATTGTACCAAACCCCCAAATTGAAACCTAAAATCAGAACCCTAACCTCGCGAATGAAGAAAGCTTTCAGTTGAGCACAGAGTCTTCGTGATGTGACCGCGAAGCAAAGAGAAGCGACGATGAAGATGAGTGGGGAAGATGAGTGAGTGCAGAGTCTTCCTGGAGTAGTGAGTGGTGACGCCGTGAGTGGTGAGTGGTGATGGCAAACGCTTTTCTCTGATTTGGGGGTGATGACGATGGTGAGGGTGGTGCAGCGACGATCAGTGCAAGATGGCAATTAGAGGAGCGACGGTCAGTAGTGCAGCAATGTGGAGAGTGGTGAGTGCGGGGCGACGACGGTCAATGGCGAGAGTGTGAGGGTTTCTTCTTGTAGTGAGAGGGTCAATGACGAGAGCGAGAGTGAGAGGGTCAATGACGAGAGCGAGAGTGAAAGGGTCAATGGCGAGAGTGAAGAGAGTGAGTAGGGGGTGACGATGGTGAGCTTTGGAGGCAGGGTTTCTACTTCGCGACGGTGTAGTGAGTGAGCTTTCAAGGGTTTCTGAAAGGGGATGAAGGGGCTTTGGAGGTGAGTGAGATTTGGAGGGAATGGACAAAAATTTTACTAAGTGTGAGTTTGCTTTCATAAAAAAGAGGAAAAAAATTCACTAAGTGTCAAGTTTTTTGTTCTAGATATATTAAGCATCACTTTTAAAATGCACCCAAAATTTAACAAATAGGTTATCCTCTAAAAGCGTCCTCTTTGATACGAAAAGTGAACCTATAGATATCAACCTACGGCTACGCTTTATAAGTGATTTCTATAATACCTAAGGCTACACTTTTTAAATGATGCTGCAAGTGTGTATCCTTTTCTCTTATAGAAAGGCAACACGGAGAAAAGCGTAGGCTATTCATAGAATAGGCTACGCTTTTCAAATGTAGCTTAAAAAAAGTGTCGCTGAATATGTATTTTTCTTGTAGTGACCCTTTTGGGCTACCCCCAAAACCGTGACTATAGACCCCTTTAAGTCATCCCCTAAAACTGTGACACAGACCTTTTTAGGTCACATTTTTTTGAAAAATCGTGACCATAGATCCTTTTTGGTCACTGTAAAAAACCGTGACCATAGACCCCTTTAGGTCACTCCTCAAAACCGTGACTATAGACCCCCTTTAATCCACCTTTTTTTAAAAAACTGTGACCATAGGTACTCTATGGTCACTTTTTCTAAAAAAACCGTGATTATAATTTTTTTTTGTCACCCTAAAAAACTGTAAAAAAAAAATCGTAACCATAGACCCAAAATATTGTAATGCACTTTATTCCGTTGAAGATAGGATAATAATATTGCAAGCTTATAAACTTCCATTTGATATGTTATCATCAACGTATCATTATAATCTAACATGGAAATCATAAGAGAATCACACCATCATCAACTAATATAAAAATATTGAGAAAATCTAGGTACAAAAATTATATTAAATACTTTAACTAAATATAGCAAAGTAGTGAAAAAGGAAGAAACGCACTTGCATTGTACTCCGTCTCCACTCCTCTCCATCTAATTCCCCTTCTTGTTCTTTGATTTACAATCGGAAATTAGTCAATCTCTCTAGAAAGAATCAAAATCCATCTTTTAAATCAAAATATTATTAAATCAACCACCCTCCTGCCTTCCCAACTCCTTAATTGGCTGAAACAACGACATCAAACAAGTTCTTTTGTGTCATAACATATTCCCAAACACCATTTCTCAACATATTGGTCCTCATCGTCATCGTCATCACCATCATCTCCTAAATCTAATTCTTCGGATGACGTCATCAAGTCCTTGGCCCTTTGTGCTTGACCATCCCAATTGGTCCTGACCAAAACAAACAACATGGTGACCATACAAGAACCCTGCGCTGCCAACATACCCAACCACAACCCCTTGAAATCAAACCCATGAAAGAAACCCAACCAAACCGCCACCGGCATTCCCACAACATAGAAACAAGCCAAGTTTATGTTCGCTCCCAACTTTGGCCTCGCTGTTCCCCTCAAAACCCCGCAAACCGTTGTTTGCGGACAGTTCCCAATCTCACACAACCCAATTATCGGTAACACCATTGACGTCAACGCTATGATCTTTTCGTCTTCCGTGAACATCGAAGCCCAAACGTTCCTCACCGAAGACGCAAATATCAGAGCAGAGAATCCGAGGACGAAACTGAAGCATAGTCCCACCATTGCGGCCATTTTCGCCTTATTCGGATTCTCTGCTCCTAACTCGTTTCCGACTCTCGTCGAGACGCCGAAGCTCAGCGAAGACGGGAAAATGTATATCAACGCAGTAGTTTGAATCAGAACCCCCATGGACGCAACGCTCGCGTGCGGATCCATAAGCAATCCGCAGAGCAAGATCATGATTTCGTACCACCACCATTCGAGGCAGACTGAAACGCAGCTCGGAATCGACAGACTCAGGAGCTTCTTCCATCCGCTGAAGCACTTGGAGAGCGTGACACGTGTCCATGTTGTCCTGTGGTACCCTGAGACGACGGTGTAAATAATCAGAGAAATGACGAGGTTGAAGTTGGTCCAGACAGAGGCCAAGGCGATGCCTCTGATTCCGAGATGAAGAACTTGGAGGAAAAGATAGTTGATTGGCACGTGCAGGAGGATGGAGAATGCGGAGCAGCACGTGAGAGGGAGAGTAATGGATTGAGTGCGAAGGTAGATTCTGAGAGGGTGAAGGAGAGACTGCGCTACGAGATCAGGGAGAGAATAATAGATGAAGACTTGAGCCTCGTTTGCGATGTCTTGTTCTTGACCGAAAAAGATTAAAATGGTGCGCATGTTTAGCCACAAGAAGGAAATGAGAATGGAAGTTACGAGAAGGAGGAGAACAGTTCTGTGCATGGTGAGGGCGAGCAGTTTGTATTTCTTGGCGCCGAAGGCCTGAGCGCAGATGGGCTCCATGCCCATGGCGAGGCCCGAGAGGAGGGAGTAGGCGGTGATGTTGGCGAAGGCCATGGCAAGGGAGCCCGCGGCGAGGGGGA
>NC_029772.3:49304876-49305357 GCF_000817695.3 Arachis duranensis | reverse complement strand
GCGGGAGTAGAGCAAGAGGGAAGTTAGGATCATTGGGAGTGAAATGTCTGCTATGCATTTCGCCTCGTTGATGATTGAAAGCGACAGCAACGTCTGTTTTTGTTGGGGTTTAAGGATCAGAGGTTTTGACATGTTGTGCGGTTTGTTGCTTGAGGGATTATCAGCAGATGCTAACAACTTCCACATGGTTGCTTTGACACACACTCACTCACTCACTCAATCTCTCAATTTATTGGCGCAGTTTTGATTTGAGCTTTTGTTTTGGTAGAGTGGTAACAACTTGGGTTTATAAGGGGGAGCCTTTTCCGGCAGTTAATGGGGGAAGAGAAGAGATGGGTAATGTGTGTACATATATACTGTCGGAGAGGGAATTCATTCACATTTTATATACCAGTGTTCTGTAGTGTATTAGATACTAAAACGTAATTATTTATTATCTTATTTATTTATTGAATATATATGTATTAATAATACCGTTAGT
>NC_029772.3:49293368-49304846 GCF_000817695.3 Arachis duranensis | reverse complement strand
GTGAAATTAGTAATAATTAAAATATAGTATTGAGTTTAAACTTTAGCAATAATAAAATTATAATTTTTTAATAATTAATTTGGATAACTACAGATGATAGTTAACAAGGAAAAAGCAATAATATTATTTCAATAATATTTTTTATTTTTGAATATATATTTAAATAAATTTTAAAAAAAATTTATATAGAATATAAATTTTAAACTTTATAAAAGTAAAATGTATGAGTCTTTATTTTAATTAAATAAATTATTTTTATTTAGATAAATACGTTTTAAAAAGAATGACAAAAGAATTTATATATCTTAGTTTTATAAAATTTAAAATTCTTAACGTAATAAAATTTTTTATGGACAAAAATATTTGACGCGAAATTTTTTAGTACTTATTTGAGTGTGTATATATATGTCAGATATTTTTTTTCTGAAACAATATATGTCAGATATTAATTGTAACTGTGTCCAAATCAGATGTTAGAATAGTACTTTTGTAGAAAAATAATCGAATTAAATCTTGTTGGATGTATAGAAAATGTGCATATACAATTTAAAATAATATTTTATTACATAAAAATTAAAAAGGTTCATGGAATTTGGAAGTATTTATTGGAATTTGAATTAAACGTGAAAGATTAAGACGAGAACGCATTAATGCTAGATAGCGCCTTCCATATTTACGGACTCATATATTTAGGAAAAAAGATTTTTTCTTATTATTGATATTTCAAGCGTATTTAATGACCATGTTATGATGTATAATATGTATCACTATACTATATATAATTAGGCCTGCAAGGCCAAAGAACTATAATACAGAACTTGCACGTAACATAATTAGGACTAAGGAGAATGAAGTATGAAGAATGGAGAATGGAGAATGGAGAATTCAGCAATAGCAAGGTGTAACTAATAAGCTAAGGTTGTTTTCAAAATGTGGATCTAAGAGAGTAAATGTTTTCGGCTTGATTGACTCATGAATTAAATTATATTAGTTTGACTATAGTGTGTCTAAAAAAACTGATACAAAATTTAAGATTAATATGGACTTTTTTTGGGGCGATAACTCTTTTCTGAGTAAATGGTATTATATCTTGGCTTAAATAAATTTCAGTTAAAAGGTTTCAGTTTATGGATACAATTGATGTGAAATCAATTCCGTCAAGGAATTTATTAATTAATTGTGATTCAATCAAATCCACGTTTTGTTATATACCTGCCATATTTGGCAAAATGACATTAGGTGAATCAATGCTATTCAGAAATTTATTTATTTTTGAAATTAAATTAAATTCTCCAGTTAAATCCACTTCAAGATTGTCATAAATTACATATCTTTGCAACATTTTTCTGTCAAAATTTTAGCAATTTCATGATAAATTGACCAGATTAGATATGGCCAAAATTTTTATTCGATTCACACTAAAATAATTGGATCGAATTCAATATCTGCAATTTTTAAGCTTGGATCTGATCCGATCTGATTTGCACATTTACGGATTAGATCAAGATCGAATTTCAGATATATCGTAAAACATAAAAATACTTTTAAAAGCTTATTTTTATAAAAAATATTAATAAAATTATTTTTTTCACTTTTTAAACATGTTTACTCTTAAAATATTATTAAACATACTTTTTTTAAATAATAAAAATAAAATCATACAACATATATAATAATTATTAATTGAAATAAAACTTGCAAATTGGATCAATATCCGTAATTTTCGAATCAAATTCAGATAAACACTACGAATATACGGATCAGATCTAATTCATGAATACCCATATAAACAATTTTATTCAAAGGTGTCCAGTCTCAAATTTAGTTTTTTAAACAAATAAATTATACTAAAAATTATTTTAGTTCAGATCAAATTTAGATAAACACTACGAATATACGGATTAGATCTAATTCATGAACACCCATATAAACAATTTTATTCAAAGGTTGTCCAGCCTCAAATTTAGCTTTTTAAACAAATAAATTATACTAGAAATTATTTTAGTTCAGATCAAATTCAGATAAACACTACGAATATATGGATCAAATCTAATTCATGAACACCCATATAAACAATTTTATTCAAAGGTTGTCCAGCCTCAAATTTAGCTTTTTAAACAAATAAATTATACTAGAAATTATTTTAGAATCCAATCCTTAGGCCATATTCTTTTAAGGATTTAATTAATTTATATCTTAAAGTTACATTTTAAAAAAGATAATAATAAATTTTTTTAAATATTTTTAATATATTTAACACATTAAAAATAAATAAAAAATAATTTTTATAATTTTTTTATAATATACTTAATCTATGCTTTTATTAGAACACAAGTTATTAGCAAAATATTGTCGATCGAGAGGTTGTTAAGTCTCAAATATATGTTAGAAGTATAGACTTAATAGTTTGGATAATTTTTAGGGCAAATCACCAAAATAAAATATTTGGCCTTTAAATTTATCGAAATACAAATTTTGCATATTGCATACGGAAATGCAATTTTTCACTAAACTATGTAAACTGCAAGAGGGGTCCCACAGATTCTAAATGAACGTAAACCGCTATACCCCTCCAGCGGTTTACGTTGAAATGTGAAATGGCCAAAAACTGCAGTAGGGATCTCACAATTTCTGTGTAAATAGCTAATACGCATAAACTGCGATAGGGGTCCAGCAGTTTATGCTTTACTATAAATACGCGATAGGGGAGTCGCGGATTATTCAGTTTGAACCACTTTCATATTCTTAGAGAGAGAAAGAGATGTTCTAGAGAAAGAGAGAAAAAAGTGTGGCGAGGAAGACATTCTGACTTTACTGGGCCGGAACTATGATGGACGAACACAGTCTTTACCGGCTCAACGACATTGCACACGTTGCCGACAGCATAAATGAAGAGGTAAGTTTATTTTCTTTTAGTTATTGTATTTCATATAACATAAAATGTAGTATTATGGTGTCGTATGTAGTTAGAACACATAATGTAGGATTGACTAGTTTAAGATTTTAAAGTTAAGATGTAAAATTTTAAGGTAGGATCAAATGTTTAAGTAGAATGATGATCCTCTTGTATTTGAGATATAGGGTTCAAATTGTAAGGCTTGTAGGGTTGTTGATTAAGTATCATATTTAAAAATTTAAGATTTAAAATTTTAGGTTTTAAATATGTAAGTTTAAATTCTAATATTATAGTTTTAGTTGTTTAGAGTTTAAAATTTATTTAAAGATTAAATTTTGTAAATAGAACATAATGGTTGTATTTTACATTCTTAAACTTTAAAATTATAAGTTTTGTAGTTTAGGTTTTTAAATTTAAGATTTAAATTTTAAAATTATAAGTTTAGTATTTGATTCTTTTAAATTAAAGATTTGAGTCTTATATTTATGTTTTATTAAATTTAATTTTAAATTATAAGTTTAGTATTGGTTTCCGGTTATAATCTATGGATAAACTTGTTAGTACTGGAATTTCATTTGATTTGGTTATTTCTCTCATATGCTACAGCCACGTAGGTGTATTTATAGTGTCTGGAGACAACAGAACATGCTTCTGCATGACAGGATCATACCCTATCTAGAGAGGGCTAGTTTGTACCACCTGGCGAGACTCAACATGAGGTGGTTCTGGTTGGATGAGCCACTAGTCAGCGCATTCATTGAGAGGTGGCGTCCTGAGATGCACACCTTTCATATGCCATTTGGGGATGCACCATCATGTTGCAGGATCGATGTTGCATACCAGTTAGGGTTACCCATGGATGGTTTACCTGTATCTGGGTGCCTTACAGATTTTGAGAAACTGATGGATGATGGCAAACCCGCTTGGGAGTGGTTTCAAGAACTATTTGGTGAGCTTCTCCCGCCAAATAAAGTAAAGCAGTGTGATGCAAATCATCCACGTGCATTCGTTCCCAAACTCCTTGCATCTCCCATGATACTTGAGATGATCTGACTCCATCACCCGATACTGAACTCCCATTTTTAGGGTTTATCTTGTGTTGAATTTAGAACATTTTGATAACCTTTCCTCACATTTATTCAATAAAACAGCATGATTTTGTGATTGTCTCCTTACTTGTGCTTAGATGTGAAAACATGCTTTTTAGACCTTTAACTTGATGATTTTAATCTCTCTTTGATTCCATTAGATGCCTTGATGTGTTTGTTAGTGATTTCAGATTGAATAAGGTTAGGAATGGATCAAAAGAGTGAAGAGGAAAGCATGCAAAGAGGAGAAATCATGAAAAGCCAAGGATTTGGAAAATGCCATGGGTGCGCGTGCGCACCGTATGCTCCGCGCGGATTGAGAAAATCTCCATGGGCGCGCACGCGCACTGTGCGCGTACGCGCCAGAAGCCGCACGTGACTCTTTTAGTAAAACTCGTGCCTGGCATTTTTGGAGGGTTTTTGACCCCATTTGGAGCTGAGTTTTTGGCGGGAAAAGATAAAAGGAACCAAGGATTGAAGGGGAAGGTATCATTCACTCATCTGGGATCATTCATTGACACTTTAGATCTAGTTTTAGTTTAGTTTTTAGAGAGAGAAGCTCTCACTTCTCTCTAGAATTAGGATTAGGATTAGGTTTCATTCCTCCTTAGATCTAGGCTTAATTCTTGTTTTGATTTATTTCTTCTTTATCAATTCTTACTCCTCTACTTTTTCTCTATCTAGTTTTGTGCTTTAATTCTTGTAATTCTCATACTTTGTTGTGGATCTATTTTTGTCTCTCTTATTTTTTTTAATGCAATTTGAGGTAATTCATGTCAATTGTGATTTTCTTGATTGTTGTTGTTAATTCCTTGCATTCAATTCTTGTTAAAATTCATTCTTGTTGTTGAATTACTATGCTTTTCTTTTGTGCCTTCCAAGTGTTTGATGGAATGCTTGGAAGGATTTTAGAGTAGAATTTTATGTTCTTGGCTTGGGAAGGTAACTTAGGAATTCTTGAGTTGCTAATGTCCAAGT
The DNA here is from genome assembly GCF_000817695.3 of Arachis duranensis. Classification (NCBI taxonomy): domain Eukaryota; kingdom Viridiplantae; phylum Streptophyta; class Magnoliopsida; order Fabales; family Fabaceae; genus Arachis; species Arachis duranensis. The sequence goes on along the minus strand of NC_029772.3, from coordinate 49,299,884 downwards.
GATTGATGATTGATAGCCATTAACTCTAGTTCTCGCTAATTCAATTAGTGGAAAGCTAGAACTTATGGACTTGGATTGATATAGCTCACTTGACTTTCCTTTACTATTAGTTAGAGGATGACTTAGTGAGATTGATCCTTGCAATTATTATGTTGTGGTTAGTAATAAGGATAGAGATCCTTGATCACCGATCGTTGCCAAGACCGTTTTATCATTTGAATTCCGTTGCCATTTACTTTTCATGTTTCTCAACTCAAAACCCCAAAATATACAAATTCATAACCAATAACAATGACACTACCCTGCAATTCGTTTGAGAGACAACCCGAGGTTTAAATACTTCGGTTTATAAATTTTAGGGGTTTGTACTTATGACAAACAAATTTTTGTATGAAAGGATTATTGTTGGTTTGGAAACTTTACTTTACAACGAGATTTCATTAGTGAAATTCTAAACCGTCAAAAATTCAATCATCAAAATTATGCCGTTGCCGGGGAATAGCAATGGTGTTATGTTGTTGGTTATTATATATATGTGAATATTGTGAATAGGCTTGTCTTTTTCTTGTTTTCTAGCTTTTGTTAGTTTTATCTTGTTTTTCCACTATGAATTCTCACTTTGGCTATGAGTTTGGTCCTAAATGTGTTGTAGGAAATGTGGACTTTAATGACAACATGAACCAAGGATGGAACATTTCAAGATGGGAAGAGCCTCAAGGAATTGATCACTCCTATTGGCAACAACCTCCAGATAATTATAGGTATAATTCACATCCTAGTGCATGTCAATTCAATGGCTATAGTGACTCTTTTCGTGATAATCAACCACCACCATACGCTTATGAATTCTACCCTCAACATGACCATCAACCATGCTCTCAAGCCAATTCGTACCAAGTCCCTTTATGTGACCCATATCCAATGTATGACCAATCACCCATACCACATTCTTGTGACCATTATGAGTTAGAACCATCACAATTCTGTCATGATTACTATCAAGAACCACTTCAATACACACCATCTCCATGCCCTTACCAAGAAGAATCACTTTCCAACTATGAGCCATTTCTCCAAAATGATGAACCCTCTTACTCACCCCAAGCCCCAATAGATGATTCTCTAGCTTTGATACTTCAAGGACAAGCAGATATGCAACTGGATACACTAGAGTTCGTAACTAATTTAACCAAGGTAGTGCACACTTTAGCCTACCAATACTTGAACACTCAAGGTACTTCCGTAGCCACATGTGGAGAACCAAAGGAAGAGCAAAGTATAGAGAAGATTGGAAAATTCGGTGAAGATGGATGGATCGAAGTTTGTATTAGAACAATTGGAGAAACCTTTGGTTATTGAAGCAAAGGAAGAAGTGGTTGAAGATCTAAGAGATACGGAACCACCATGTGGATCTCAACAACCTCTGTAGCATATAAATATTGAAGAATATGAAAAGGTTGATCAAGAGATGAACTCAATCGTCAATGACTTCCTATCAAAAATTGAATCATCTCTCATGGGTTATGAAATTGAAGCTAGTGAAGACAACTCAATACCAAAAGAAGTTGGTGATCTCATTAAAGACTCTTCCATTGAATGTGAAGTTGATATGGAAGTAGATTTCACACAACCCCCCAAGTTTGACTTGATTGATGATGAGGAGGAATTGGAAGACGTCAACAAGCAAGAAGAATTTGAAAGAAGCTGTCAAGAGGTGGAGATAACCAAAGAAGAGCATAAGGAAGTCGCCCTCGCACTGTCTAAGTGTGGGGAGGTTTCCCTCCCCAAGTCACCGTCCAACACAACACTCAAGTGAGTAAAACTCTTACCCTTAAGCTTCACTTTCTCACTTGAATATGGTTTGATTGAAATAGATGGACAACTTAGAGCTCTTTGTAGAACTAAGGGTAAGAAAAAATTGTATAGTGGTTGGAAGTTTGGAATTAGGCTCATTGAAGTCAAGTTCTCAAGGTATAGGAACCATGATTGGAGGAATGCTACTTTACATGGGTCTAGGAAGAAGACTTGGTGTGCTAAAGAGAATTCTATTTGCCAACCACCCGGATGGAAAAAGCATGAAGATCAACTTGAAGACAGGTGTAAAAATAAAATATGGGATCCTGGATCGATGAATGGAGACCAACTATGGGAGCTCATATCTTGGGTGGAACTCTATCCAAACTTGTTGAAGATGGTTGGAATTTTGGTCAACTATTTGAGGAACCTAGATCCTTGGAGATTCAAGGATGAGTACAAGCATAAGCCGCCATGACAAAGAGCTTCCCAAAGGTCCAACTTATGGACTTAAACCAAAAGTGCTAGGTGGGAGACACCCCACATGGTAAACTCTTTCCACTCTCTTATAGTCTTGATTAATAAATGATTTGAGTTACCATTGTAGGTAGTTTTCTTCCCATATACTTGTTTCAATAAACTGGTTGTAGGTAGCTTGTAGAGCAAGTCTCCCGTGTTTGTATTTGAAAAATCCCAAAAAGCCACAAAGATTTTTGTATTTTTACAAATTTGGTTAATTTTGTGTCGTAGGTAGTGATAGGAGGATTTTGAGTTATTTTAGTATTTCTAAAAAAAAAGAGAGGGGGTAGGGACGCGCGCACATGCAGTACGCGCACGTGTCCATACGCGGACGCAGACCCATATACTTTTCCAGAGACTTGGGCCTCCCTTGAGCTGACATTAAGCTCCTGGCCACACCGCCCGCACACGTTTGCGCACTGTGTGCCTGCGCGTCAATACCCATAATTTGCAATGCACGCGGACGCGTACATGCCGCGTGTGCATCGATGAGCTAACGCAGTTTCCAGGCTTGCAACCCGAGAGTTGCACCAACTCTGGGCTAGCCTTAAGCCTCTAGCCCAATTCACTAGATGCGAATGTGCACGGTTCGCATTCGCATCAATACAGAGTTTTCTCATCCGCGCTTCAGCACGCATGCCACTGCCGCGCCCATCAATTTTCCATCCACCCACGCAGACGCGCACGGTGTGCGCACGCATGGATTAAAAAAAATCATAACCCCAAGGACGCGAGGAGCTCAGCGCAGTCGCGCAAACCCTTATCCCCAATGTCTCTCCCTATTCTCCTTCCCCATCCATAATCAACCTCTGCACTCCCTACAACCACCAGCCACTGCGCCAGGGACGCTACCGCCGCCACCATCCTCTCCTTACCCCCTATTTCTCCTTCCCTCTCGCCCCCCTCTTTCCCCATCTCCTTCCTCTCACCATTTCACCCTTTCTGTTCACTGCCACGGTCACCCCGTCGCCGCCAGTGGACCATACAGCCACCACCAACCCTTCCCTTTCCCCTCCTCATCTCTCTCCTCACTATTCACTCCCACTACTCTGTTGCACTGTGCCCTATTTCATTGCTCCACTCTACCATTTACCCCTCTGCCATAGCGCTGCCGTGGACTTTGCCGGCCACCACCAGTCCCGAGCAGTGATACGTTTGTCTATTTTCCCTCTTCCATTTCCCTTTTTGCTATGCTTCCAGGTTTCATAGCCTACCCCACTGCTCTATTTCTTTACTATTTTTTTATTATTAATTTTGATTAGTTAGTTTCAAATTCGTTAGTTGGTTAATCTTGCATGCTATGCTAGATAGAAATAATTGCGGTTAGGTAGTTAGGTTATGGTTAGATGATCCTAGGCCTGATAAGTGCTCCGTATTTGTTTACATTTTGAATATTTCATATATGTTTACTGCTATAGTGCCCTGTTTTCCTTTTCTTGATGATCACCACTGCTGCCTGCTAAATTCTGCTTGTAAAGTTAAGTTTGATGCTTCTTGTATACATCTAATCCTTGCTCTTCATGTTGTTACAATTTTTTTTTGGATTCGTATACTTGCATTCTGCTACTATTTGTCATCCGGGAACGTCAAATTTACTGCCGGAATGTTGCCTAAATTTCTGGAAATTGCTTTGCTTTTAAGCTTCTTACCTAGACCTGAACTTGACCCTGTTGGAATTGAGTTTCACTTGACCTGCACCAAGTTCAAGTTCTCGGCTACTTGGGTTAGCAATTCCGTGATTCATTACGTTCCCGTGATATACATTGAATCATCCTGCACTTTCATTTCTCAAGTTAATCAAATACCTCATGCTCAAGTTAATCCTTAAGCTGATTGATGAGCGGATAATTTATACGCTTTTTGGCATTGTTTTTAGATAGTTTTTAGTAGGATCTAGCTACTTTTAAGGATGTTTTCATTAGTTTTTATGCTAAATTCACATTTCTGGACTTTACTATAAGTTTGTGTGTTTTTCTGTGATTTCAGGTATTTTCTAGCTTAAATTGAGAGACCTGAGCAAAACTCTGATAAAAGACTGACAAAGGACTGCTGATGCTGTTGGATTCTGACCTCCCTGCACTCGAAATGGAATTTCTGGAGCTACAAAACTCCAAATGGCGCGCTCTCAACAGCGTTGGAAATTAGACATCCAGAGCTTTTCAGCAATATATAATAATCCATACTTTATTCGTGATTAGATGACGTAAACTGGCGCTCAACGCCAGTTCCATGCTGCATTCTGGAGTCAAACGCCAGAAACACGTCACGAACCAGAGTTGAACGCCAAAAACACGTTACAACCTGGCGTTCAACTCCAAAAGAAGCCTCTGTACGTGTAAAGCTCAAGCTCAGCCCAAGCACACACCAAGTGGGCCCCGGAAGTAGATTTCTGCATCAATTACTTACTTCTGTAAACCCTAGTAGCTAGTCTAGTATAAATAGGACATTTTACTATTGTATTAGACATCTTTGGTCTCGGTTTTATTCCATTATTCATCTTAGGAGACTATTGATCACATTTAGGGGGCTGGCCATTTGTCCATGCCTGGACCACTATCACTTATGTATTTTCAACGGTGGAGTTTCTACACACCATAGATTAAGGGTGTAGAGCTCTGCTGTACCTTGAGTTTTAATGCAATTATTACTATTTTCTATTCAATTCAGTTTATTCCTGTTCTAAGATATTCGTTGCACTTCACCATGATGAATGTGATGATCCGTGACACTCATCATCATTCTCACCTATGAACGCGTGACTGACAACCACTTCTGTTCTACCTTAGACCGGGTGCATATCTCTTGGATTCCTTAATCATAATCTTCATGGTATAAGCTAGAATTGATGGCGGCATTCATGAGAGTCCAGAAAGTCTAAACCTTGTCTGTGGTATTCCAAGTAGGATTCAGGGATTGAATGACTGTGACGAGTTTCAAACTCGCGATTGTTGGGCGTGATGACAAACGCAAATGAATCAAGGGATTCTATTCCTGCATGATCGAGAACCGACAGATGATTAGCCGTGTTGTGACAGAGCATTTGGACCTTTTTCACTGAGAGGATGGGATGTAGCCATTGACAACGGTGATGCCCTACATACAGCTTACAATGGAAAGGAGTAAGAAGGATTGGATGAAGGTTGTAACACCCTAATATTCAAATCCTTATGCTCGAGTCATAAGTCAATGATATTACGGTGGTACGACTCTCAGGTGGATTTTTAATATATAACTATAGGTAATTTCGAAAGGAATATTAATCGAGAAGCCTGAAAAGAGTAGAAATAAAATCGCGAAGACGTATCACTCACGTTTCGACAACGAAAGGATAAAACGTGAAGCCGAAAGCGATATACGGACAAGGCATAAAGGAGATTAAGAGATAGATAACAGATAGATATATATAACATAAGTAATAGCCACTAGTCACGACCCGCGAAGTTTTAGGCCGGCTAGGGTACAGTATGAAAGTAGTTGACAACAGTATATCCTAATCTCTCCCAAAGGAAACACAAGAGCCTCTATAGGCAAGTTCAAAAGAGTCCAATACATAATATAATCTTTTCAAAACAAGGATGGAGAGATTCTAAGCAAAACACAAAGTAGAGAAAATAAAGATCTTCGCCGTCTCTCAGACGAACCACAGCTCACTTCTGAGCACCTGGACCTGTATCTGAAAAACAAGAGATACATACGGAATGAGAACCCCGGGCCCATGGGTTCCCAGTACGGTAAAAGTGCCAAATAAATACAATGCACTGCAATAAAAACTCACTAAGCATCCTAAACTCCTTTTCACCAAGTATCCAGCCTAGATTCTCACTAATCCATAAATAGGCATCTGTCGTAAGGGGATACTAAATCTAGTGCATGTTACACATGTTTCCCAACTCGCTGATTCTTCCACGAATCAGACTCAGAATCATAAGCAAAACCATCACCTGTTGTTCTGCCTCAGCAACTCTATATCAATACATCATACCCTCGCCTGGAGCTAGTGAAATCACATCACTGCGTCTACCCAGGGAGCTCAAATCATCTCAACCAATGATCATCATCATCATGCAATCGTATCATCAAATCATCTCATCAAGAACAGCCCCCAACATCCACCAACACCATCATGAGGGATCTCTCAGTTGTACAAACACAAGCAATACAGACAAGAAATACACAAATAAGGTACAAGTAGAACAAGTAGCA
>NC_029772.3:49284038-49292872 GCF_000817695.3 Arachis duranensis | reverse complement strand
TGGAGCAAGTGGGACGAACCCCAACCCTTACTACTACCCAGGTATCAAAATTACATTCATTCAAAACTCTATAATTAACTCATTTATCATAAACATCCTTTTCCGTCTCATACCCGGAGCAAGTGGACAACGCCACTGCCTACTACCCGGGGCTACACATCAGATTTCAACATTTCCCATTATTATCCATTCAACACATTCATTCATTAATCATATATGCATTTATACTCAGCCATAATCAATAATGGCTTTGCCGTGACCCGGCAATAACTCAGCCATCCGGCTCATGGTTCAATCAAGAACCAGCCATTTATCAATAGATATAGCCCTTCGGCTCATGGCATACACGTTACTCCTACCGTCATCCTCCATATCTCATATAATCATCGTTGATCACCATTGATCATAACTTTTTCCCCTTGCTTCACTCGCAAGTTACCACATCCCCTGGTTCTTCTCTCATTACTAAGCATATCATAATGATTTAATACATAAGGTGTGAGATCGGAGGCTTAGAAGTATGAGATTTGGCTTTTAGAACTCAAAAATCAACTTTGGCATGAAAGCAGGGCCACGCGCACGCGCACTCCACGCGCACGCGTGGACGGCCTCAAAAACTTATCGACGCGCAAGCGTCATGCACGCTAACGCGTGGATTAAAAATTTGCCAAATCGACGCGCACGCGTCAACCACGCGTACGCGTGGATACTCTCGTGCCCCAGGCACAAAGCTGGCACAGTTCTGGCACAACTCTCTGGAAAATGGCTGGGCATTGGGTGCAGCACCATCGGCGCGCCCGCGCACATCACGCGCACGCGTGGATGGCATTTTCGGGAATAACGGCGCACACGCGCCAAGTTTGCCCACGCGCAAGGGGTCATTCTGCTAAAAATTTTCTAAGTTAAAAGCTGCAGAATTTACCAATTTGAATCCCAATCTTCCAACGGACATAACTTTCTCATTTTAAATCGTTTTTCACCCGTTCTTCGAACGGCATGGACATCCTGGATCCAATTTCATTTCTAAATAGATTTGGCACAAAATAAAGATCTGTAGTCTAAGTTATGTCCCACCAAAGTATGCCCAAAAACCATGTTTTTCATAAAAACCACAAAGTGCCATTTTCAAAACAAGCCATTTTCAACTCTTTTCAAAATCAACCAAAACATGCCAATTTCAACCCTTTTTGAAACCAATCAAAATATACCAAAATCAACATCAAGCCTCCTCAACTCATACATTAAACCAAAATCAACATCAAGCCTCCTCACCTCATACATTAACACTTTACCATGATTCACAAAACCGCCATATAACCATTTTTACCTATTTCAAACAAATGGCTAAATTACAAACATATCAACATGTCATACATCCTTCCTCATCCCAATTTCCAATTATACTATTTCCAATCAACCATCATTATACATAACGAATATCATACTCACTATCAGGTGGTTTCACCCCCAAATCAACCTTAATCATTCCACAAGCATATGTCACAACATACATATCTCTCATGCATTATCATACCATCAAGGCATCAATAATCATACTCACATATATGACCACATAATATATATCAACCAAAATCAAACATACTTCATCTATACAATTTCACCCAAAATTACCAATTTCCACACTTCAACTCCTCAAACCTCATTATTCAATAACCAACCCAATCATTCATATATTCATTATCTAAAATCCATCCAATCACTTGTGTCATTATACAATGCACACATCAACTTACCTTTCTTACCTCTTACCGGCTTCCGGCCCAAAATTTACGGCCTCTGGCCCAATTTCACAATTTAAATGCATAAACCACAAATTAATACTCATTACCCAATACATCCAATTTTCAATACACCAAGCATACAAGGCCACACCATTCTCAACCCAATCATCAATTCACATTACATACCAACTATGCATATTAGCATCAACCATTTACACAATCCAAACTTAATCCTAGGGGCATCTAGCCTAGGAATTCTCATCACACCACACGGTACTTAAATGAAACTTAAACCGTACCTCTTGTAGCCAAACCAATTGAGCCTCTTCTTTAGAAGTCTCCACCAACCTTAGCCTCAAGCCTCACCAAAGCTCCTCAAGCAACACCAATCTCCCAATTGTGCACCAAAACCATCAAATGCACTAACATAACCAATATCACATACATACATCAACCTAGGGCTCATAAAGATGATAAATCACAAGGGTTTGAGCACTTCTTACCTCAGCCCATATGAAGTATGGATAGAACCCACTTAGAATCCATGTTAGAGTATCCCTAAACACCCAAAATCACAAGATTTCAACACTAACTTCCCAAAAACGTGTAACAGTGGGGAATTTCGAAAATTGGGCAGAGATGAATGGAATACTCACCACAAAACTTAGATAGAATTATAGAGGATGAGAAGAGCGATGCGTGGCCGCAAACGGCTCGTCAATCGGAGCTCCGTAGCTCAAGTTATGGTGATTTGAACCACTTAGGCCCAATTCACTTATTTTTGTCCGTTGGCCCAATTTTGGACCAAAACCTTTAACATTAGCGCTCTAAATCGCACTTCAAATATTTCTACCTCCCCTAATTATAATTCCTCATTTCTTAATCTTATTTACTCATAATCAATTTTCTCAGCTGCAGTACCAGACAGGTCTCAGCCGGTACTGCCGGTCAAGATTCCACTGCGCGCTTTTACGCAGAAAACTATGTCTTCCGACTCGGAAAAATTCACTGAATCCAAATATCATATTGAAATCATCAAATTCCAATTGCCAAATCTTCCAACCATATTCGCTCCTACTTACTCATTATTTAATTAATTTCGGTTAGACCGGGTATTACAAAGGTAGTAGGAAAGCAGAGATTCAGAAGGAGCACAGCATCTTCATACGCCTATCTGAAATTCCCATCAGTGATTTACATAAGTATTTCTATCTTTATTTTCTATTTATTTATTATTATTATTATTCGAAAACTCCATAACCAATTATTATCCGCCTAATTGAGATTTATAAGGTGACCATAGCTTGCTTCATACCAACAATCTCCGTGGGATCGACCCTTACTCACGTAAGGTTTATTACTTGGACGACCCAGTGCACTTGCTGGTTGGTTGTGTGAAGTTGTGAAGAAAGTGCTGAGTTATAAACGTGCATACCAAGTTGAATGCCATTATTAGAGATCACAATTTCGTGCACTAAGTTTTTGGCGCCATTGCCGGGGATTGTTCGAGTTTGGACAACTGACGGTTCATCTTGTTGCTCAGATTAAGTAATTTTCTTTTTGTTTTATTTTCAAAAATTTTTCAAAAGTCTTTCAAAAAAATTTCTCATCTATTTTCGAAAATTATTCTAAATTTTAAGAATGAATTCTAGTGTTTCATGAAGCATGTTGAAGCCTGGCTGGCTATAAAGCCATGTCTAATTCTTTTGGACTGAGGCTTCCAACCATCAGCAAAGAGGCAAGTTAATTGAAATATCAGTTGTTGTATGTCTGATTTATATCCTAAAGCTGGCTGGCTATTAAGCCGTGTCCAACCCTTGGATCGGAGCTTTAGGCTAACATTGAAAGATTCTTGGAATTCTTCTGGAATTCTTATTAAAAATTTTGAATTTCTTATTTTCTTCTTCCTAATAAAATTTCGAAAAAAAATATACAAAATAAAATCCAAAAAAATTTATAAAATTATAAAAATAAAAAATATTTTGTGTTTCTTGTTTGAGTCTAGAGTCAATTTTTAAGTTTAGTGTCAATTGCATATTTTTATTTTTCTAAAAATTTTTGAAAATTCATGCATGTGTTCTTCATGATCTCCAAGTTGTTCTTGGTAAGTCTTCTTGTTTGATCTTGATATTTTCTTGTTTCGTGTTTTTATTATTTTTCATTTGCATTTTTGCATTCATAGTGTTTAAGCATTAAAGATTTCTAAGTTTGGTGTCTTGCATGTTTTCTTTGCATCAAAATTTTTTCAAAAATATGTTCTTGATGTTCATCATGATCTTCAAAGTGTTCTTGGTGTTCATCTTGACATTCATAATGTTCTTGCATGCATCATTGATTTTGATCCAAAATTTTCATATTTTGGGTCATAATTGTGTTTTTCTCTCTCATCATAAAAAAATTTCAAAAATAAAAAAATATATTTTCCTTATTTCTCTCATAATTTCGAAATTTTGAGTTGACTTAGTCAAAAAATTTTAAAACTTAGCTATTTCTTGTTAGTCAAGTCAAAATTTCAATTTTAAAAATCTTATCTTTTCAAAATCTTTTTCAAAAATCAATTCTTTTTTTCATTTTTTTATTTTTTTCGAAATTTTTTTATTTTGATTTTCAAAAATCTTTTTCTTAATTTTATTTCAAAATTGAAACTTTACTAACAATTAATATTATTAATTCAAAAATTTGAAGTTTGTTACTTTCTTGTTAAGAAAGGTTCAATCTTTATATTCTAGAATCACATCTTTTATTTTCTTGTTAGTCAAGTAATCAATTTTAATTTTAAAAATTAAATCTTTTCCAACCATATCTTTTTAATCATATCTTTTTATCATATCTTTTTAAATTTTATCTTTTTCAAAAATTTGATTTCAAAATATCTTCTTATCTTCTTATCTTTTCAAAATTAATTTTCAAATCTCTTTCAACTAACTAATTTACTTTTTATTTGTTTCTTATCTTTTTCAAAACCACCTAACTAATTTTCCCTATCAATTTTTCGAAAATATCTCATCCTTTTTCAAAATTCTTTTTAATTAACTAATTATTTTAAATTTTAATTTTAATTTTAATTCTTCTTTAATTTTCAAAAATCATTAACTCCTTTTCAAAAATTATTTTCGAAAACTTCTCTCTCTCATCTTAGTCTATTTATTTATTCATTTATTAACACTTCTCTTCATCTCATATCTCTGCTCCTATCCTCACCCTTGTGATTGGATTATTCATTCTTCTTCACTCTTATTCCCTTTCTCCTTCTACTAACATAAAGGAATCTCTATACTGTGACATAGAGGATTTCCCTTTTTTTTCTGTTCTCTTCTTTCTCATATGAGCAGGAACAAGAAAAAAGACATTCTTGTTGAAGCTGATCCTGAACCTGAAAGGACTCTAAAGAGGAAACTAAGAGAAGCTAAATTACAACAATCCAGAGACAACCTTACTGAAATTTTCGAACAAGAAAAGGATATGGCAGCTGAACCCAACAACAATAATGCAAGAGCAAACAATTTTGAGCTGAAACCTCAACTAGTTGCTCTAATGCAACAGAACTGCAAGTTTCATGGACTTCCATAAGAAGATCCCTACCAGTTTTTAACTGAGTTCTTGCAGATATGTGAGACTGTTAAGACTAATGGAGTAGATCCTGAAGTCTATAGGCTCATGCTTTTCCCTTTTACTGTAAGAGACAAAGCTAGAATATGGTTGGACTCACAACCTAAGGATAGCCTGGACTCTTGGGATAAGCTGGTCACGGCCTTCTTGGTTAAATTCTTTCCTCCTCAAAAGCTGAGCAAGCTTAGAATGGACGTTCAAACCTTCAAGCAAAAAGATGGTGAGTCCCTTTATGAAGCTTGGGAAAGATACAAGCAGATGACCAAAAAGTGTCCTTCTGACATGTTTTTAGAATGGACCATGATAGATATATTCTATTATGGTCTGTCTGAATTCTTTAAGATGTCACTGGACCATTCTGCAGGTGGATCCATTCACCTAAAGAAAATGCCTGCAGAAGCTCAAGAACTTATTGAAATGATTACAAATAACCAATTCATCTACACTTCTGAGAGGAATTTCGTGAATAATGGGACACCTCAGAGGAAGGGAGTTCTTGAAATTGATGCTCTGAATGCCATATTGGCTCAGAACAAAATGTTGACTCAGCAAGTCAACATGATTTCTCAAAGTCTGAATGGATGACAAAATGCATCCAATAGCACTAAAGAGGCATCTTCTGAAGAAGAATCTTATGATCCTGAAAACCCCACAATGGCAGAGGTAAATTACATAGGGGAAGCCTTTGGCAACACCTATAACTCCTCATGGAGAAATCATCCAAATTTCTCATCGAAGGATCAACAAAAGCCTCAACAAGGCTTTAATAATGGTGGAAGAAACAGGTTTAGCAATAACAAGCCTTTTCCATCATCTTCTCAGCAACAGACAGAGAATTTTGAGCAGAGCACCTCTAACTTAGCAAACATAGTCTCTGATTTGTCTAAGGCCACTTTAAGTTTCATGAGTGAAACAAGGTCCTCCATCAGAAATTTAGAGGCACAAGTGGGCCAACTGAGTAAGAAAGTCACTGAAACTCCTCCTAGTACTCTCTCAAGCAATACTGAAGAGAATCCAAAAAGAGAGTGCATGCCATTGACATAATCAACATGGCCGAACCTAGAGAGGAAGGAGAGGACGTGAATCCCAATGAGGAAGACCTCATGGGACGTCTCTCAAGCAAGAAGGAGTTCTTTATTGAGGACTTAAAGGAATCTAAAGGTCATATAGAGACCATAGAGATCCCATTAAACCTCCTTCTGCCATTCATGAGCTCTGAAATTGAATACCAAGTTTTTGGCGCCGTTGTTTGGTAATGAGACTTGGTAAGGTGAACCTCCCTTGCTCATTGGTGAACTAGATATATGGGTTCAGCAAACCTTACCTCAAAAGAGACAAGATCCTGGAAAATTCTTAATACCCTGTACCATAGGCACCATGACCTTTGAAAAGGCTCTGTGTGACCTGGGGTCAGGCATAAATCTTATGCCACTCTCTATAATGGAGAAGCTGGGGATCATTGAAGTACAGCCTGCCATATTCTCATTGCAAATGGCAGACAAGTCAGTAAGACAAGCTTATGGATTGGTAGAAGATGTATTCGTAAAGGTTGAAGGCCTTTACGTCCCTGCTAATCTTAGACACTAGGAAGGAGGAGGATGAATGCATCATCCTTAGAAGACCTTTCCTAGCCACAACGGGAGCTGTGATAGATGTTAACAGAGGAGAATTAGTCCTTCAATTAAATGGGGACTACCTTGTGTTCAAGACCCAAGGGTGTTCTTCTTTAACAATGGAGAGGAAGCATGAAAAGCTTCTCTCAGTATAGAGTCAAATAGAGCCCCCACAATCAAACTCTAAGTTTGGTGTTGGGAGGCCAAAGCCAAACTCTAAGTTTGGTGTTGAATCCCCACATTCAAACTCTAAGTTTGGTGTTGGGAGTCTACAACATTGACCTGATCACCTTTGAGGCTCCATGAGAGCCCACTGTCAAGCTAGTGACATTAAATGAGCGCTTATTGGGAGGCAACCCAATTTTTATTTATCTTATTTTATTTTTCTTTTATTGTTCTTTTATGTTTTATTAGGTTCATGATCATGTGGAGTCACAAAATAAATATTAAAATTAAAAGCAGGATAAAAAATAGCAGAAGATAAAACACACCCTGGAGGAAGGGCTTACTGGCGTTTAAACGCCAGTAAGGAGCATCTGGCTGGCATTCAACGCCAGAACAGAGCATGGATCTGGCGTTGAACACCAGAAACAAGCAACATCCTGGCATTTAAATGCCAGGAAAACATCCTGAGGAGAGCTGGCGCTGAACGCCAGAAACAAGCATGGAACTGGCATTCAACGCCAAAAACATGCTGTAAATGGGCGTTGAACGCCCAAAATAAGCATGAAGCAGGCGTCCAACGCCAGAAACAAGCATCAATCTGGCGTTGAATACCAGGATTGCATAGAGATGGCATTTTACATGCCTAATTGGTGCAGGGATGTAAATTCTTGACACCTCAGGATCTGTGGACCCCACAGGATCATCTCAGGATCTGTGGACCCCACAAGTTCCCCACCTACCTTTCCCCTCTCTCTCATATCCATCATCTCTTTCCCCACCCAATCCTACCATATGGCCGAAACATACACATCTCTCCCTCTCCTCCATATCTTCTTCTTCTTCTTCTATTTTTTCTTCTTTTGCTCAAGGGCGAGCAATATTCTAAGTTTGGTGTGGTAAAAGCATAGCTTTTTTGTTTTTCCATAACCATTGATGGCACCTAAGGCCAGAGAAACCTCAAAAAAAAAGAGTCAAAAGAGAAGACAATTGCTTCCAGCTCTGAGTCATGGGAGATGGAGAGATTCATCTCAAGGATCCATAGCTCAGTAGTAGAGCATTTGACTACAAATCAAAAGATCCCTGAGATACCTTAGGGGATACATTTTCCTCCACACAATTATTGGGAGCAACTAAGGATAGGAGCACCAAAATCACTAAGGATCAAACAACAGAGGAAAGGAAGAGACATAGAGGAGCTCAAAAATCACCATTGGTCCTTTGATGAGCGGATAATTTATACGCTTTTTGGCATTATTTTTAGGTAGTTTTTAGTAAGTTCAAGCTACTTTTAGGGATGTTTTCATTAGTTTTTATGTTAAATTCACATTTCTGGACTTTACTATGAGTTTGTGTGTTTTTCTGTAATTTCAGGTAATTTCTGGCTGAAATTGAGGGACTTGAGCAAAACTCTGAAAAAGGCTGACAAAAGGACTGCTGATGCTGTTGGAATATGACCACCCTGCACTCAAAATGGATTTTCTGGAGCTACAGAACTCCAAATGGCGCGCTCTTAACGGCGTTGGAAAGTAGACATCCAGAGCTTTGCAGCAATATATAATAGTCCATACTTTATTCGGGGATTGACGACGTAAACTGGCGCTCAACGCCAAGTACATGCTGCTGTCTGGAGTCAAACGCCAGAAACACGTCACGACCCGGAGTTTAACGCCCAAAACACGTTATAACTTGGAGTTCAACTCCAAGA
>NC_029772.3:49283545-49283770 GCF_000817695.3 Arachis duranensis | reverse complement strand
AGACCTCTCACTTATGTATTTTCAACGGTGGAGTTTCTACACACCATAGATTAAGGGTGTGGAGCTCTGCTGTACCTCAAGTTTCAATACAATTACTATTATTTTCTATTCAATTCTCTTTTATTCTTATTCCAAGATATATGCTGTACTTCAACTTGATGAATGTGATGATCCGTGACACTCATCATCATTCTCACCTATGAACGCGCGTGACTGACAACCACT
>NC_029772.3:49282901-49283353 GCF_000817695.3 Arachis duranensis | reverse complement strand
GTCTAACCTTGTCTGTGGTATTCCGAGTAGGATTCCGGTATTGAATGACTGTGACGAGCTTCAAACTCCTGAATGCTGGGCGTTAGTGACAGACGCAAAAGAATCAAGGGATTCTATTTGACCATAGCTTGCTTCATACCAACAATCTCTGTGGGATCGACCCTTACTCACGCAAGGTATTACTTGGATGACCCAGTACACTTGCTGGTTAAGTTGAACGGAGTTGTGACCACACATAGTTGTAAACCATGGTATTGGCATCATGTTTTTGGCGCCATTGCCAGGGAAAGAAAAAGCAATGAATTTTACAAAATGCAATAACATATGAATCATAATTTTGTCCACCAAGTTTTTGGCGCCGTTGCCGGGGAATTGTTCGAGTATGGACAACTAACGGTTCATCTTGTTGCTCAGATTAGGTAATTTTCTTTTCAAAAATTTTTCAAAAATCT
>NC_029772.3:49280472-49282778 GCF_000817695.3 Arachis duranensis | reverse complement strand
ATAAAATCATAAAATTCAAAAATATTTTGTGTTTCTTGTTTACGTCTTGAGTCAATTTTTAAGTTTGGTGTCAATTGCATGTTTTTAAAATTTATGCATTATTTTCGAAAATTCCATGCATTCATAGTGTTCTTCATGATCTTCAAGTTGTTCTTGACAAGTCTTCTTGTTTGATCTTGATGTTTTCTTGTTTTGTGTTGTTTGTTGTTTTTCATATGCATTTTTCGTGTGTTAGAGTCCATGCATCAAAGATTTCTAAGTTTGGTGTCTTGCATGTCTTCTTTGCATAAAATTTTTTTCAAAAATATGTTCTTGATGTTCATCATGATCTTCAAAGTGTTCTTGGTGTTCATCTTGACATTCATAGTGTTCTTGCATGCATTCCTTGTTTTGATCCAAAAAGAAAAGATAAAAACACAATTATGACGATTTAATTTTAATTATTTTTCTCTCTCATAATTAAAATTTCAAAAATCAAAAAAATATCTTTTCCTTATTTCCCTCCAAATTTTCGAAATTTTGGGTTGACTTGGTCAAAAATTTTTAAAATTAGTTGTTTCTTACAAGTCAAGTCAAATTTTCAATTTTAAAAATCTTATCTTTTCAAAATCTTTTTTAAAAATCACATATTTTTCATTTTTTTAATAATTTTTGAAAATTCTTTAAAATATTTTCAAAATCTTTTTCTTATCTTTATATCAAATTTTCGAAAACTCACTAACAATTAATGTGATTGATTCAAAAAATTTGAAGTTTGTTACTTTCTTGTTAAGAAAGGTTCAATCTTTAAAAATTATTTTCGAAATTTTCCCTCTCTTTTCTTATTCTATTTAATTATTTAATTACTAACACTTCTCTTCACCTCTCTTCACCTAAATATCCGAACCCACTCTTCTTCACTCTTCTCCCCTTTCTTCTTCTATTAACATAAAGGAATCTCTATACTGTGACATAGAGGATTCCTCTTCTTTTCTTCTTTTCTTCTCTTTCATATGAGCAGGAACAAGGAAAAAGGCACTCTTGTTGAAATTGATCCTGAACATGAAAGGACTCTGAAGAGAAAACTAAGAGAAGCTAAATTACAACAATCTAAAGGTAACCTTTCAGAAATATTAGAACAAGAGAAGGAGATGGCAGCCAAAAATAATAATAATGCAAGGAGAATGCTTGGTGACTTCACAAAACCAACGTCCAAATTTGATGGAAGAAGCATCTCCATTCCTGCCATTGGAGCTAATAATTTTGAGCTTAAGCCTCAATTAGTTGCCTTAATGTAACAAAACTGCAAGTTCTATGGACTTCCATCTGAAGATCCTTATCAGTTTTTAACTGAGTTCTTGCAGATCTGTGAGACTGTTAAGACGAATGGAGTAGATCCTGAAGTCTACAAACTCATGCTTTTCCCTTTTGCTGTAAGAGACAGAGCTAGAATATGGTTGGATTCACAACCTAAAGACAGCTTGGACTCCTGGGAGAAGCTGGTCACGGCCTTCTTGGATAAATTCTTTCCTCCTCAAAAGCTGAGCAAGCTTAGAATGGATGTTCAGACCTTCAAACAAAAAGATGGTGAATCCCTCTATGAAGCTTTGGAAAGATACAAGCAGTTGACCAAAAGGTGTCCATCTGACATGTTTTCAGAATGGACCATATTAGATATATTCTATTATGGTCTATCTGAATTTTCGAAAATATCATTAGACCATTCTGCAGGTGGATCCATTCACCTAAAGGCTGAGCAATAGCAAGCCTTTTCCATCATCTTCTTAGCAACAGACAGAGAATTTTGAACAAAACACTTTTAATTTAGCCAATCTAGTTTCTGATCTCTCAAAAGCCACTTTCAATTTCATGAGTGAAACAAGATCCTCCATCAGAAATCTGGAGGCACAAGTGGGCCAGCTGAGTAAGAAAGTTATTGAAACTCCTCCCAGTATTCTCCCAAGCAATACAGAAGAGAATCCAAAAGGAGAGTGCAAGGCCATTGATGTGATCAATGTGGCCGAATACACAAGGGAGGAGGAGGACGAAAATCCTAGTAAGGAAGACCTCCTGGGACGTCCCTCAAGCAAGAAGGAGTTTCCTATTAAGGATCCAAAGGAATCTGAGGCTCATATAGAGACCATAGAGATTCCATTAAATCTCCTTCTGCCATTCATGAGCTTTGAAGACTATTCTTCCTCTGAAGAAGATGAAGATGTGACTGGAGAGCAAGTTGCTCAATATTCAGGAGCTATCATGAAGCTGAATGCCAAGTTGTTTGGTAATGAGACTTGGGAAAGTGAACCTCCCTTGCTCATTGGTGAACT
>NC_029772.3:49275565-49280285 GCF_000817695.3 Arachis duranensis | reverse complement strand
CGCTGGGGATCATTGAGGTACAACCTGCCTTGTTCTCAATACAATTGGCCGAAAAGTCATTAAGACAAGCTTATGGAGTAGTAGAGGACGTGTTAGTAAAGGTTGAAGGCCTTTACATCCCTGCTGATTTCATAAAAAGTTGAAGGCTTTTACATCCCTGCTGATTTCATAATCCTAGACACTAGGACGGAAGATGATGAATGCATCATCCTAGGAAGACCTTTCCTAGCCACAGCAGAAGCTGTGATAGATGTTCACAGAGGAGAGTTAGTCCTTCAATTGAATGGGGAATACCTTGTGTTCAAGGCACATGGCCATCCCTCTGTGACAAAAGAGAGTGAGCACAAAGAGCTTCTCTCAATTCAGAGTCAAGAGGAGCCCCCACAGTCAAACTCTAAGTTTGGTGTTGGGAGGCCACAACCAAACACTAAGTTTGGTGTTAAGACCCCATATCCAAACTCTAAGTTTGGTGTTGGGACATACAACATTGACCTGATCACCTGTGAGGCTCCATGAGAGCCCACTATCAAGCTAATGACATTAAAAGAGCGCTTGTTGGGAGGCAACCCAATTTTATTTATCTAATTTTTATTTTATTTTATTTTTATTTTGTGTTTTATTAGGTGCATGATCATGTGGAGTCACGAAAAAAATATAAAAATTAAAAACTGAATCAAAAACAGCAGAAGAAAAATCACACCCTGGAGGGAGGACATACTGGCGTTCAACGCCAATAAGGAGCATCTGGCTAGCGTTCAACGCCAGAACAGAGCATGAATCTGGCGCTGAATGCTAGAAACAAGCAACATTCTGGCGTTTGAACGCCAGGAATGTGCCTTGAGGAAAGCTGGCACTGAACGCCAGTAACAAGCATGGAACTGGCGTTCAACGCCAGAAACATGCTACACATGGGCGTTGAACGCCTAGAACATGCATCACCTCGGCGTTTAAACGCCAGAATGGTATGCAAAGGCATTTTACATGCCTAATTGGTGTAGGAATGTAAATCCTTGACACCTTAGGATCTGTAGACCTCACAGGATCCCCACCTACCTCGCCCTCTCTCTCTCCATTCATGGTCATCCCTTCTATTTTCCATTCACCACTCACATCCATCCACTCGTCCCCATACACCCCACCTATCTTCAAAATTCAAAATCTCTTTCCCACCCAATCCCACCCATATAGCCGAATACACACATCCCTCCATCTGATCCATATCTGCTTCTTATTCTTCATCTTTTCTTTCTTCTCTTTCTCGAGGGCGAGCAATATTCTAAGTTTGGTGTGGTAAAAGCATAGCTTTTTGTTTTTTCATAACCATTGATGGCACCTAATGCCAGAGAAACCTCAAAAAAAAAAAATAAGAGAGAGAAAAGGGAAGACAAAAACTTCCACCTCTGAGTCATGGGAGATGGAAAGACTCATCTAAAGGGTTTATAGCTCAGTGGTAGAACATTTGACTGCAAATCAAGAGATCCCTAAGATACCTCAGGGGATAAATTGTCCTCCACACAATTATTGGGAGCAACTAAGGATAGGAGCACCAAAATTACTAGGGATCATCCAACAGAAGCAAGGAAGAGACATAAAGGAGCTCAAAGAGCACCATTGGTTCTTTAAGAAGGCGCCACCCTCACTAAGGTGGACTCATTCCTTGTTCTTATTTCTCTGTTTTTTGATTTTTATGCTTCATGTTTATCTATATTTTTATGCTTGATGATGTTAAGCGTGCTTTTGTTGTTGTTCTTGAGGATCTATGGGGGAAGCCGCCCCATCTTAATACAAAAAGGTTTTTGAATGACCCATCCTTGGTTCGGACTGTTTTGGGTATTTGTCTGACTTGTTTCTGTACTTATTTCCTTTTTTCTTTCCCTTTTGTAATTCTTTGTCGTGACTGTTTTTGTGTTTTGTAGAGATGTCAAAGAATAACAACTCTATGAAGGCCTTCAAAAGGGCAAAGAAGGCAACTGCTGCTCTAAACATCTCGGCCAAGGTGGCCGGCGAGGGATCTTCACAGGTCCCCCTGAAGCCCCCTGTGCCGAGTTCCCTTGGGCCGAGGAAAGTAATTCCTACTCCCTAGTTTCATCAGGTCGATCCTCCTCAAACTTCTGCTGCTGCTTCTGGTGCCCCACCTTTGAAAAAGAAAAAAACATCCAAACCCTTTAACTTGGATGCTCCGGACTTTGATGCCATTGAATTTGTTGACCAGCAAATTGCCCCCTATGGTGGGCTTACTATGGACGCCGTGTCTCTTTTAAAGCATTTGTATTTTATTACCCAAAATAGTGTGAAGATGGCCCACATGGGTGCGGCTATTTTTCGAACAATTCAGGGGATTCCGGTTCATGCTACCAAATCTTTATGGAGGAGGCCAAGTCAGAGTTTGATCGAATCAAGGGTCTGAAGGAGGAGTTGGAGGTGAAGTTGGCCAAGGTGGAGAAGGAACTGGAGGGTGAGAAGGCCAGCTCTATTGCCCTTGCCGCTTCTCTGAAGCTGGCCGAAGACATGGCTTTGAAACATAAGGATAGCTATGTCTCGGCTTATAGGGAATTGATGCGTCTTCGGGAGGAGTTGGAAATAGCTCGGGTTAATTATAGTGAGCTTCAGGGTCACCTTGTGGGTAGCGTAACTGCTGCCTCCGAGAACCTGATGAAGCAGTTCCGGGTTGTTGCTCCTGATGCCGACTTGACTCTCATCAGCCTGGATAATGTCGTGAGAGATGGTAAGATTGTCCTTGATGACCAGGATGATGAAGAGACTGATCCTCCCCCAGTGCCTTCTCTTAAGGTATCGACCTCCTCTGTTCCTCCCGTTACATCTGATCCGGATTGCCAGATTCTGAACTGGGATGATGGAACCGTAGATGCCGTGCCCCTTCAGACTCGTCCGCCTTCTCCTCATACTGATGCTGCCGGGAAAGCTCCCGATCTTTAGCTAATCTTTTTCTGGATATTTTGTGTAAATAGCCCGGTTTGTGGGCTTTTGAACTTTGTTTTGTTTGACGCTTCTAGTTGTCTGTCTTGCAACTCTTTTTGAAAAACAAAAGTAGTTTCTGAAGTTGGTTTTGTGGTGACCTCTTAAAGCTTTTGTCGTATTATGCATGATATCTGTTGAAATTTTGCTGTTCTGGCCTCTTTAGGTTGTTTGCGTGCTTTATCGTTTGTAGCTTGGATCCTTTTGAGGCCGTGCCTGTGGGGGGTCCGACTTGGTTATGTTGGTCTCCTTTAAGTTATTTTTCGTAGTCCTCTTTTTTGGATCTTTGTCAGATCTCTTTCAGGGACTACTTGTATAACTTTTTAATGGTAGGAGTCCGACTTGGTTATGTCGGTCTCCTTTAAGTTATTTTTCGTAGTCCTCTTTTTTGGATCTTTGTCAGATCTCTTTCAGGGACTACTTGTATAACTTTTTAAATGGTAGGAGTCCGACTTGGTTATGTCGGTCTCCTTTAAGTTATTTTTTGTAGTCCTCTTTCTTGGATCTTTGTCAGATCTCTTTCAGAGACTACTTGTATAACTTTTTAAGTGGTAGGAGTCCGACTTAGTTATGTCGGTCTCCTTTAAGTTATTTTTTGTAGTCCTCTTTCTTGGATCTTTGTCAGATCTCTTTTAGGGACTACTTGTATAACTTTTTGTTTTAGGCTGACTTTGTTATGTCAGGCCCTTCTAAGTTAAAGTAATCCTATTTAATAGGGTTGGCCAGACCTCTTTCCAGGGTTTACTTATAACTTGGGTTGACTTGGTCCGATTTCTGAATGTCGGCCAGTCTTTTAAGTTATTATATTAGCTATCCGTAAGACCTCATCAGGTTCTTTTTTTGGATTGCTTTCGATAACTTCTTACATTATTCTGTGTTCATCTTTGCCGATTTGTAGAAAATGGTTGGCGTCTTTAGATCGTCTTTTGGGTGAATCGCGTTTTCACCTTTATTGGACGATTGTCTTTATCGTGGTTGCGCAGTGAATTTGTTTTTCACTTTCTGCCGACCTGTTGCTTTATAATCGGACGATGAATACTTCAGATTAATGCGTCTTGGAATCTTTGTAGAATATCTAATAATCTTTATTCAAAGAAAAAATGCAAATATATACATGTGGGAATTTCCTTGTCCCTTTAAGTCGGGTATGATCTAGGTCTCGATATGGTGCCTCATTAAAAAACCTTTTCAGGAAAAAGAGCGCATCCATTTAGTGAGATCATTTACCTTTTCTAACTGTAGTACCTTCTTAGGTTGCAGTCGTGCCGTGATCGGGGAAGCTCTCATCCATCAAGCTTGGACAGTCTGTAGTAGCCCTTCCCCAGTACTTCAATGATTCGGTAGGGTCCTTTCCAGTTTGCTGCCAGCTTTCCTTCTCCGGGTCGAGTTGTTCCGATGTCATTTCTGATTAAGATGAGATCATTCTCTGTAAAACTTCTCGGCACTACCTTTTGATTATATCTGGAAGCCATTCGTCGCTTTAGGGCTTCTTCCCTGATCCGAGCTCTTTCTTGGATTTCGGGTAACAAGTCGAGCTCTTCTCTCTGAAGTTGGGAATTTGCTTGTTCATTGTAGTGGACTACTCGGGGAGATCCTTCTTCGATTTCTATTGGAATCATTGCCTCCACTCCGTATGCTAGTCGGAATGGTGATTCGTTTGTAATGGAATGAGGGGTTGTTCGATATGCCCATAGGACCTGTGGAAGTTCCTCGGCCCAAGCTCCCTTTGCTTCTTGTAGCCTCC
>NC_029772.3:49213047-49275390 GCF_000817695.3 Arachis duranensis | reverse complement strand
CGTTGTCCGTGGTGATGAAGTATGGTACCCCGAACCTCGTAATAATGTTCCTATATAGGAATTTTCAACTTTTTTGAGCGGTGGCGTTGGCTAGGGGTTCTGCCTCGATCCATTTTGTGAAATAATCTACTCCTACTATGAGGAATTTTACTTGTCCCAATCCCTGTGGGAAGGGTCCAAGAAGGTCGAGTCCCCATTTCGCAAATGGCCAGGGTGAGGTCACGCTGATGAGCTTTTCTGGTGGGGCAATGTGAAAGTTGGCATGCTTCTGACATGGTGGGCATGTCCTCACAAATTCTGTAGCCTCCTTTTGTAGAGTTGGCCAATAGAATCCCGCCCGGAGTACTTTTTTGGTGAGAGCTTGCGCTCCAAGATGATTACCACAAATGCCGCTGTGCACTTCCTCCATGACTTCCTTTGTGTTAGAAGTCGGTACGTGTATTTCCTCCAAGACTTCCTTTGTGTTGGAAGTTGGTATGCATTTTAGTAAAGGTGTTGATATCCCTTTTTTGTACAGCGTGTTGTTTATGATAGTGTAGTACTGTGCCTCCCTTTTCAACCTCTTTGCCTCCCTTTCATCCGTAGGGAGTTCTTCTGTTTTGAGGTAGTTTATTATGGGGGTCATCCATCCTTGATCCCGACCTATTATGGCTAGGATTCTTTCTTCCTCCGCTATTGACGGGTTCTGTAGTACCTCCTGGATGAGGCTTCTGTTATTGCTCCCTAGTTTGGTTTGGATGAGGCTTCTGTTGTTGCCCCCTGGTTTGGTGCTGGCTAATTTTGAAAGGGCGTCAGCTCGGGCATTTTGCTCACGAGGTATGTGGTGGATCCTATATTCTCCGAGTTGTCCGAGCTGTTCTTTGGTTTTATCCAAATAGTTTTTCATGGTCGGATCTTTAGCTTGGTAGCTTCCTGTTATTTGTGAGGTGATGACTTGTGAGTCACTGTAAATGTTGAGTTTCCGAGCTCCAACTTCCTTAGCCAGCTTCAGACCAGCTAATAGTGCTTCGTATTCTGCCTGGTTGTTTGAGGCCGGGAATCTGAATTTAAGGGAGAGCTCAAGTTGAGTTCCTTGGTTGCTTTCAAGTATCACACCCGCACCGCTTCCTGTTTTATTCGAGGATCCGTCTACGTATATGTTCTATTCTATGGGGATTTCCGGGATGTCTGTAAATTCTGCGATGAAGTCGGCCAGGTGATGCGATTTGATTGCTGTACGCGCCTCGTATTGGAGGTCGAATTCGGACAACTCGATTGCCCATTATAGGATTCTTCCTGCTAGATCTATTTTCTGCAATAACCCTTTTATGGGTTGGTTGGTTCGAACTTTAATGGTATGCACTTGGAAATATGGGCGAAGCCGCCGGGATGTGAGGATCAGGGTGTAGGCAAACTTTTCTATTTTCTGGTAGTTCAGCTCAGATTCCTGTAGTGCTTTGCTAACAAAGTAGACGGGTTTTTGCCCATGTTCGTCTTCTCTGACTAATGCTGAGGCTATTGCCCGGCTCCCTACTGCGAGGTATAATATGAGCGGTTCTCCTTTTCGTGGCCGAGATAGGATAGATGGCCGTCCTAAGAACTCCTTGAAGTCTAGAAAGGCTTGCTCACATTCTGTCGTCCATTCGAACTGTTTTCCCTTTCTTAAAGTAGTATAGAAGGGAAGAGATCTTATCGCAGCTCCTGCTAAGAATCGGGATAGAGCGGCCAACCTCCCGTTGAGTTGTTGTACTTCTTTGATACAGGTTGGGCTCTTCATGTTGAGTATGGCTCGACACTTGTCTGGATTTGCTTCAATCCCCCTTTGTGTGAGCATGAAGCCCAAGAATTTGCTGGCTTCTACTGCGAAGGTGCATTTTGCGGGGTTGAGCCACATGTTGTGTTTCCTGATAGTGTAAAACACTTGAGTTAGGTCAGATAACAATGTATCTTCGCTTTGTGTCTTTATCAACATATCGTCTACATAAACTTCCATAATTTTTCCGATGTGATATGAGAAAACTTTATTTATTAGCCTTTGATAAGTAGCTCCTGCGTTCTTGAGACCAAAAGGCATCACTATGTAACAGTAGTTTGCTTTCGGTGTTAGGATAGCAATAATTTGCCTTAGGTGTAAGAAATGAGGTTTTTTCTTGGTCTGGCGGATACATTGGTATCTGGTTGTACCCAGAGTATGCGTCCATGAATGAGATACTTGTATCCCGATGAAGCATCTACTAGAGCGTCGATGCTTGGGAGTGGGTAGGGGTCTTTTGGGTAGGCTATGTTGAGGTTGGTGTAGTCGGTGCACATTCGCCACTTCCCATTTGACTTTTACACCAAGACGACGTTTGCTAGCCATAGTGGATATTTGACTTTCCTTATGAACCCGGCCTCGAGTAGCGCTTGTACTTGTTCTTCTACAGCCTGAGCTCGTTCTGGTCCAAGTTTTCTTCGTCTTTGTTGTACCGGCCGGGATCCCGGATAGACTGCCAATTTGTGGCTCATTAGTTCGGGATCAATACCTGGCATGTCGGCGGCTTTCCATGCGAAGAGATCAACATTATCTCATAGGAACCGTATTAGTGATTCCTTTATGTCTCCTTTTAGGATCGTGCCAATATTAGTTGTTTTATCCAAGGTGTCTTCGATCTGGATTCTTTCTACTTTTCCTTCGGGTTGTGGTCAGAGTTCTTCTCGCCTCTGAACTCCACCGAGCTCGATTGTGTGGAACTCTCCTCCTTCACCTCGGAGGTTTAGGCTTTCGTTATAATAGCGACGTGCCATTTTTTGATCTGCCTTTATTGTAGCTATCCCTTCCGCAGTTGGGAATTTCATACATAGATGTGGAGTTGAAACTATTGCACCGAGTTGATTTAACGTTGTCCGACATATTAAGGCATTGTAGGCTGAGCTTACGTCGACCACGATGTAGTCTATCTTGAGTGTTCTGGATTGGTTCCCCTTTCCAAAGGTTGTATGCAGCGATACGTATCCCAGCGGTTGAACTGGGGTATCTTCTAGTCCGAACAGGCTGTTCGGGTTCGCTCTTAGCTCTTTTTCTTCTAGACCGAGTTTGTCGAAGGCAGTTTTGAATAAGATGTCGGCAGAGCTTCCCTGGTCAATTAGTGTACAGTGAAGGTTGGCGTTTGCCAGTATGATCGTAATGACCATGGGGTCGTCATGTCCCGAGATGATTCTGGATGCGTCTTCCTTGGTGAACGTGATTGCTGGGATGTCTGGGGCTTCCTTTTTTCCTTCGACGTGGTATACCTCTTTGAGGTGTCACTTGCGAGATGATTTGGAGATTCCTCCTCCAGCAAATCCGCCGTGTATTACGTGAACGTGTCTTTCCGGTGTGCGAAGTGATCGTTCAGATCGTCCAACATCCTCATCCCTTCTTCTTTTTCTTGGTTCGTCATCCCGATTAGCCAAAAACTGATCTAGTTTTCCTTCTCTTACTAGTTTTACTATGATGTTTTTCAAATCGAAGCATTCATTGGTGGAGTGCCCTCGAAGTCGGTGATATTCACAGTATTCATTCCGATTTCCTCCTCCTCTTTTACCTTTAAGTGGCCGAGCTGGAGGGATTTTCTCTGTATGGCAGACTTCTTTGTAAACATCTACCAAGGATACCCTAAGAGGAGTATAGTTATGATATTTTTTGATTTTCTCTCCGGAGCGATCTTCCTTTTTCTTGGATTCTTTATCTAGGTAGGCAGAACCGAACCTTGAGGTTTCGTTAAGTCGAGAGTTTTCTTTCATGTTGATGTATTTTTGTGCCCGTTCTTGTACTTCGTCTAAGGATGTCGGGTATCTCTTTGATATAGATTGGCTAAATGGTCCTTCTCGTAGGCTATTTATGAGGCCCATAATGGCAGCTTCTGTTGGAAGATTTTGTATGTCCATGCATGTTTTGTTGAATCTTTCCATGTAGTTGCGAAGGCTCTCCCGATCTCCTTGCTTGATTCCTAGTAGGCTAGGTGCGTGTTTGGCTTTATCCTTTTATATGGAGAATCGGGCCAGGAACTTCTTGGCCAGGTCGTCGAAACTCGAGATAGATTTCGGAGGTAGGTTGTCGAACCATTTGATGGCTGTCTTGGTTAGAGTTGTTGGAAAGGCTTTGCAGCGAACTGCATCTGAGGCATCAGTGAGGTACATTCTATGGTTGGGGTCGGAGGTACCGTCATATGGAGTCACATCCGGAAGCTTGAAATCTTTTGGAATTTTGGTTTTCATAATTTCTCTGGTGAATGGATCTTGATCTTTCTGAGAGCTATCCTCTGTGGATGGTCGAGTAGCTTTAGTTTTGAGATTAGCTTCGAGTTTTATAAGCTTATCTTCTAATTCTTGGCGCCGCCTTATTTCCTGGCGTAGATCTTCTTCTTTTTCACGTCGATGTTGGGCTTCTTTCTCAAGTTGCTCCAATCGATTTTGAAGTGCTTCTATTACTCCTGGATTTGATGAATTTTTGTCTCCGTTGGTTTTTGGAGTATCTTTGAGTATCGTGTCCGCGTTTTTATGCGGCGTTCTGTCTTCCAAACCTGAATCGTGGTCGTTGTCATGGTCATCCGCCATGTTAATGGGATGACTTCCAGGTTCCCCGGCAACGGCGCCAATGTTACGAGGGTTACCTGAAACTGTAGGTCGATCTCGGATGAGATCTTCTGTGTTGGTCGGAGCCGACGTGTCCGGCAGGTGTACGGCGGCCAGAGCTGGTGTGTCTGACTTGTTGGACTTGGTGGTGGTGCTGATCCTTCATCCCCGAAGGGTGGGGGGTACCTGCAAGGGACTCCGATGCTTAAGTTAGCAAGGGTATTAAGCAGGTATTGAGTAGAACCTGAGTATGAGTTATACCTGGGTACTCCAGTGTATTTATAATGGTGAGATGTGGCCTCCTGTGGATAAGATAAGTTAGTTATCTTATCTTTATCTTTATCTTATCTTTAAGTAAGGTCATCTTTAAGGGAACCGCCTTTATCTCTATGGGCTTGGGCTGCCCTTGGACTTGGGACGTGTTCCTCTATTTGGGCCCTTTGTTTGGGCTTTCCTATGACTAGGCCGAGCTCTTTGAGAAGAGGTCGGGTTGTCCTGACTTGAAGAGGTCGGTCGCTTTGTCTGTAGAACATCCCGGGTCGGACAGCTCGACCCAGTGTATGAACAGTAACTATGTCTTAAAGTTATGAATAATTCCATTAATCCTTCACCTCTCTTAAATGAAAAATGTTTTAATCAAAAGAACAAGAAGTACATGAATTTCGAATTTATCCTTGAATTTAGTTCAATTATATTGATGTGGTGACAATACTTTCTGTTTTCTGAATGAATGTTTGAACAGTGCATATTTTTTATCTTGTTGTTTATGAATGTTAAAACTGTTGGCTCTTGAAAGAATGATGAACAAAGAAAAATGTTATTGACAATCTGAAAAATCATGAAAATTGATTCTTGAAGCAAGAAAAAGCAGTGAAAAGTAAAAAGCTTGTGAAAAAAAATGGCGAAAAAAAATAGAAAGAAAAAGAAAAAGCAAGCAGAAAAAGCCAATAGCCCTTAAAACCAAAAGGCAAGGGTAAAAAGGATCCAAGGCTTTGAGCATCAATGGATAGGAGGGCCCAAGGAAATAAAATCCAGGACTAAGCGGCTAAATCAAGTTGTCCCTAACCATGTGCTTGTGGCATGCAGGTCCAAGTGAAAAGCTTGAGACTGAGTGGTTAAAGTCGTGATCTAAAGCAAAGAGAGTGTGCTTAAGAACTCTGGACACCTCTAACTGGGGACTTTAGCAAAGCTGAGTCACAATCTAAAAAGGTTCACCCAGTCATGTGTCTATGGCATTTATGTATTCGGTGGTAATACTGGAAGACAAAGTGCTTAGGGCCACGGCCAAGACTCATAAAAGTAGTTGTGTTCAAGAATCAACAAACTTAACTAGGAGAATCAATAATACTATCTAAAATTCTAAGTTCCTAGAGATGCCAATCATTCTAAACTTCAAAGAAAAAAAGTGAGATGCCAAAACTGTTCAGAAACTTCAAAGGATAAAGTGAGATGCTAAAACTGTTCAGAAGCAAAAAGCTACAAGTCCCGCTCATCTAATTAGAATTAATATTCATTGATATTCTGAGCTTTATAGTATATTCTCTTCTTTTTACCCTAATTGATTCTCAGTTACTTGGTGACAAACAACAATTTAAGTTTGGTGTTGTGATGAGCGGATAATTTATACGCTGTTTGGCATTATTTTTAGACAGTTTTTAGTAGGATCTAGCTACTTTTAGGGATGTTTTCATTAGTTTTTATGCTAAATTCATATTTCTGGACTTTACTATGAGTTTGTGTGTTTTTCTGTGATTTTAGGTATTTTCTGGCTGAAATTGAGGGACCTGAGCAAAACTCTGATAAAAGACTGACAAAGGACTACTGATGCTGTTGGATTCTGACCCCCCTGCACTCGAAATAGATTTTCTGGAGTTACCGAACTCCAAATGATGCGCTCTCAATGGCGTTGGAAAGTAGACATCCAGAGCTTTCCAGAAATATATAATAGTACATACTTTATTCTTGATTAGATGATGTAAACTGGCGCTCAACGCCAGTTCCATGCTGCATTCTGGAGTCAAACGCCAGAAACACATCACGAACCAGAGTTGAACGCCAAAAACATGTTACAACCTGGCGTTCAACTCCAAAAGAAGCCTCTGCACATGTAAAGCTCAAGCTCAGCCCAAGCACACACCAAGTGGGCCCTGGAAGTGGATTTCTGCATCAATTACTTACTTCTGTAAACCCTAGTAGCTAGTCTAGTATAAATAGGACATTTTACTATTGTATTAGATATCTTTGGTCTCGGTTTTATTCCATTATTCATCTTAGGAGACTATTGATCACATTTAGGGGGCTGGCCATTCGGCCATGCCTGGACCACTATCACTTATGTATTTTCAACGGTGGAGTTTCTACACACCATAGATTAACATCATTCTCACCTATGAACGCGTGACTGACAACCACTTCCGTTCTACCTTAGACCGGGCGCATATCTCTTGGATTCCTTAATCAGAATCTTCGTGGTATAAGCTAGAATTGATGGCGGCATTCATGAGAGTCCAGAAAGTCTAAACCTTGTCTGTGGTATTCCAAGTAGGATTCAGGGATTGAATGACTGTGACGAGCTTCAAACTCGCGATTGTTGGGCGTGATGACAAACGCAAAAGAATCAAGGAATTCTATTCCGGCATGATCGAGAACCGACATATGATTAGTCGTGCTGTGACAAAGCATTTGGACCTTTTTCACTGAGAGGATGAGATGTAGCCATTGACAACGGTGATGCCCTACATACAGCTTGCCATGGAAAGGAGTAAGAAGGTTTGGATGAAGGTAGTAGGAAAGCAGAGATTCAGAAGGAGCATAGCATCTTCATATGCCTATCTGAAATTCCCATCAATGATTTACATAAGTATTTCTATCTTTATTTTCTGTTTATTTATTATTATTATTCGAAAACTCCATAACCAATTATTATCCGCCTAACTGAGATTTATAAGGTGACCATAGCTTGCTTCATACCAACAATCTCCGTGGGATCGACCCTTACTCACGTAAGGTTTATTACTTGGACGACCCAGTGCACTTGCTGGTTAGTTGTGCGAAGTTGTGAAGAAAGTGCTGAGTTATAAACGTGCATACCAAGTTGAATGCCATTATTAGAGATCACAATTTCGTGCACCACTGACCATTTGAGTTTCGCTTGCAATTTTTGTTGAATATGGTTCTTTCTTTTGCAACAATTGGCACATTCAATTTGTGTACCTCTTTTTCACTCAAATTGATTTTTAACTTGTCTTAGTTATACAAGGTGTTCTTTCATTATGTCAATGCTGATTATTGCAAACCTAGTGACCGTGCCATTGATTGATGACTCGCTTTTAATTAATTGCTAGCTTTGTAATTTCATATTTCATCATCAATGACTACATTTGTCCTCATGATTGTGAGCATGCTTGCTTTCTATACTTTATACGCTCCTCTTGATTGAGACAATGAATGTCATGCCCCTAATCTTTGAACTAGTTTTTCTAACTTTTAAGTTGCCTAACATACTGATTTTTCCTTTTTTGTTTTAACTAACTCTTTACCAATTCTTTTTAGGTATGATACTCATTGAGCTTAATGAACAAGGATGATGTGATTATTGTTTGCATTCTTGGTTTGTGATTTGATTTTCTTTCCTACCTTCTGCTTACTTGCATCCCAAGAATCCTCTTTTCTTAACTCACTCCATGAACATGTCATGTTTGCTTGCTACTCCTCTACTTGGCTAAGTGCTTATATATCATTTTTTTTTCAGGATGTCGGATAGAGGAAAAGCCAAGGCTATTACCTCTAGGAAGAGGAAAGCACCTCAAGCCTTGGACTCTCTCTCCTTATGCCAACTATGCCAAGAACCCACTTAATGAACTGGATAAGGAGAATCAGCAGCTACCGCCCACTGACTCAGCCAAGTTCCTTAATCTGTATTGTAAGCTTCACTTTCCTACCTATAGGAAAATGAATCTGAATATTGAGAAGAAGTTGGTCCATCCAGAAGACCTGAGAGGCCCCATTGAGGCTCATATTCAGGGATTGGGCCTAGGCTTTCTTGATAGGGAGGTGGGACGGATAAACACTTCATGGGTCAAGGAGTTTTACTGCAACTTCTTTCGAACGACTCTTGATTCAGTCTTTCTACGAGGCAGGCAGATTTTAGTTACTGAGGCTGCCATTGAGGATGCATTGTATTGCCCACCTAAGACTGGTGAGACATGTGCCTATCAGCAAGCAGAGATAGCGATTAATGCTACGACTTTTGACTATGAGGCACTGAAGTGCGTTATTGCCACCCCGGACACCCCTTGGGTGATGGATGCTAACAACAAGAGGCCCAAGGAGATGTTATTTGCTTATCTTTCTAGAGTAGCTAAGACTTGGCAACAGATATTTGCCCATTATGTCATGCCCACTGATGAGCGGATAATTTATACGCTTTTTGGCATTGTTTTTAGGTAGTTTTTAGTATGTTTTAGTTACTTTTTATTATATTTTTATTAGTTTTTATGCAAAAATCACATTTATGGACTTTACTATGAGTTTTTGTATTTTTTTGTAATTTCATGTATTTTCTGGCTGAAATTGAAGGACCTGAGCAAAAATCTGATTCAGAGGTTGAGAAAGGACTGCAGATGGTGTTGAATTCTGACCTCTCTGCACTGAAACGTATTTTTCTAGAGCTACAGAAGTCCAATTGGTGCGATCTCAAGTGGAATGGAAAGCTAACATTTTGGGCTTTACAGAAATGTATAATAGTCTATATTTTGCCGGAGATTTGATAGCCCAAAATGGTGTTAAACACCAGCAAGAGACTCTTTTCTGGCATAAAACGCCGAAACTGGCACCAAAACTGGAGTTGAACGCCCAAACTAGAACCAAGCTGGCATTTAACTTTAAGAATGGTCAATGCATGTGAAAGCTTCAAAGCTCAGCCTAAACACTCACGAAGTGGGCCCCGGAAGTGGATTTCTGCACTATCTGCACTTAGTTACTCATTTTCTATAAACCTAAGTTACTAGTTTAGTATAAAAACTACTTTTAGAGATTCATTTTGTAACTTATGACATTTTACATCTCATATTGTATCTTCTACAGCATGAGTCTCTAAACCCCATAGGTGGTAGTGAGGAGCTCTGTTGTGTTTCAATGGATTAATGCAATTACTATTGTTTTCTATTCAATCACGCTTGCTTCTGTTCTAAGATACTCACTCGTACTTAAATATGAAGAATGTGATGATCCGTGACAATCATCATCATTCTCAAATTTATGAACACATGCTTGACAACCACTTCCGTTCTATCCGAGCTCAACGTAGTCATTGGGCGACAGCTTGAGTGCGTATCTCTTGGGTTTTTAATCCACGAGTTTGACTTGAATCTCCTGACAATAGATCATTCAAACTCGTGAGATCAGAACCTTCATGGTAGAGGCTAGAACCAATTGGCATAATTCTTGAGATCCGACAAGTCTAAACCTTGTCTGTGGTATTCCGAGTAGGATCTAGGACGGGATGACTGTGGCGAGCTCCAAACTCACGAATGTTGGGCGCAGTGATAGTGTGCAAAAGGATAAAGAGATACTAATCCGACACAAGTGAGAACCGACAGATGATTAGCCGTGTGGTAGCTGTGCCTGGTATTTTTTATCAGAGACGAGAGATCCGACAGTTGATTAGCAGTACAGAAACCGTACCTGGACCATTTTCACTGAGAGGACAGATGGTAGCCATTGACAACGGTGATCCAACAATATATAGCTTGCCATGGAAGGAAGCCATGCATGTTTGGAGAAGAAGACAGTAGGAAAGCAGAGATTCAGAAGACAGAGCATCTCTGAAACCTCAACCTGTTCTCCATTACTGAATAACAAGTATCATTCATGTCATGTTCTTTTACTTTTGACAAGCGAAACCATTTTTATCACTAATCTCCTCACTAAGAGTTACAGGATAACCATAGCTTGCTTCAAGCCGGCAATCTCCGTGAGATCGACCCTTACTCACGTAAGGAATTATTACTTGGACGACCCTGTGCACTTGCTGGTTAGTTGTACCGGAGTTGTGAAAAGTGTGATCACAATTCTGTGCACCAAATTTTTGCTGCCATTGCCGGGGATTGTTTGAGTTTGGGCAAATGACGGTTCATCTTGTTTCTTAGATTAGGAAAAATTTATCTTTTTTTGGTTTAGAGTCACTAAATTTGAGTCTTTTATTTTCTTTTCAAAAATCTTATTTTTATTTATTAATCTTTAATTTTTCTTTGAGTCTTTTATTATTGTTTTTGTTAAAATTTTCAAATTCTTATTTTCTTTTTCTAGATTTTTTCGAAAATTTTTAATAAATAGATAAAAACCAATAAACTAATAATTGAGTCTTCTGTTTGAGTTTAGTTTCATGTTTTAAGTTTGGTATCAATTGTATGTTTTTATTTTTCTTCAATTTTTTGAATTGCATGTCTTTGTTTTTCTTCATATTTTTAATGACATGTTCTTAGTTCTTTCTTTATCTTCAAATTGTTCTTGATAATTTTTCTTATTTGATCTTTAAATTTTCTTGTTTGGTGTCTTTTGTTGTTTATCTTATACATTTTCGAATTATTAGTGTCCAGAGTATAAAAATTTTTAATTTTGGTGTTTTTTTGTGTCCTTATTTCCTTAAAAATTTTCAAAATTTGTTCTTGGTGTTCATCTTGATATTCAAAGTGTTCTTGATGTTCATCTTGACATTCAAAGTTTTCTTGTTTGTTTTCTTTGTTTTGATCTAAAAATTTTAAGTTTGGTGTCATTTTATTATTTTTCTCTTTCCTCATTAAATTCAAAAAATATCTTTTCCTTTATTTACTCATCATTTTCGAATTCCTTAGGTTGACTTAGTCAAAGTTTTTAAAATTTGGTAGTTTCTTGTTAGTCAAGTCAAAATTTCTATTTTAAAAATTTATCTTTTTAAATATTTTTCAAAACAAATTCTTTTTCAATTTTCTTTTTATATTTTTCGAAAATCTTTTATAGATTTTTTTTCAAAATCTTTTTCTTTTTTACAATTTTCGAATTGCTTGTCCTATTTTATTATTTTGATTGAAAAATTTTAAGTTGGGTGTTGTCTTGTTAAGAAAGTTTCAATCTTTAAAATTTTAAAATCATATATTTTTCAAATCTTTTCTTTTATGTATTTTCTTACAAGTATTAATTTTCAAGTATCTTTAATTTTAAGACATATCTTTTTCAAAACTTCCTAACCACTTTCTCTCTCCTCATTTTTTTCAAAAATCCACACAAAAAATTTCAAATATTTTTAATTAATTAATTAATTTAGTTTTCTAATTTCTTTTATTTCTTTTTCTTTTCTTAATTTTCGAAACTTGCATCAATTTTTTTTATTTACTTTATTTTAATTTCTTTAATTTCAAAAAAAAAGAGAATTTTTTTACAATCTACATCATCTCCCTTTTTCCATCATGGACCTAAGTGAAAATGAACAGTCCAGAAGGACTCTGGGATCATATGCTAATCCCACTACTGTTTCATATGGGAGTAGTATCTGTATACCCTCCATCAGAGCTAGCAACTTTGAGCTGAAATCTCAGCTCATTATCACAGTGCAGCAAAATTGCCAATATTCCGGTCTTCCACAAGAATAACCTACTGAGTTTCTGGTACAATTCTTACAAATTGCTGACACAGTACGTGATAAGGAAGTAGATCAGGATGTCTACAGATTATTACTATTTTCATTTACTGTAAAAGACCAAGCTAAGAGGTGGTTAAACAACCAACCCAAAGCCAGCATAAGAATATGGAAATAGTTGTCAGACAAATTTCTGAATCAATATTTCCCTCCAAAAAGGATGACACAACTAAGGCTGGACATCCAAGGCTTTAAACAAGAGGATAATAAATCTCTTTATAATGCCTGGGAGAGGTACAGAGAGATGCTAAGGAAATGCCCCTCTCAAATGTTTTCAAAGTGGGTGCAGGTAGATATCTTTTACTATGGGATTACAAAAAAGGCCCAGATGTCTCTAGACCACTCAGCTGGTAGATCTATATATATGAGAAAGACAATTGAAGAGGCTCAAGCACTCATTGATACAGTTGCCTGAAATTAGCACCTGTACTCAAGTGGTGAGACCTCCAGGAAAGAAGAGGCTGAGGCAGCATCCACTGAACTTAGTCCTCCAGAACAAATTGCTGAACTCAATTAGCAACTATTTTCTATAATGAAACAGTTATCAGAATTTAAAAAGATGCTACAAAAAACCAAAGATGCTAACCAGAATATGGAAAAATAATTGAATTAGACAAGACAGCAGTTATCTAAACAGATAATAGAAGAATGCCAAGCTGTTTATTTAAGGAGTGGAAAGACATTGAATGTCTCAACTCAAAGCAGCAGGAAGCCAAGAAAGGAACATCTGACAGAGGATGACCAAACCACTACCTAAAATCCCTCTGAAGACAGTAACAGCCCATAGAAGAATGATTCTGGCATTCAAATGCCAGAAAAGGGTCAAAAGTTGGCGTTGAACACCCAGTGGATGGCCAATTATGGCGTTCAACCGCCAGAAAAGGGTGGCAATCTGGCGTTGAACACCCAAAAAGCACCCAGTTCTGGCGTTCAAATGCCAATGAGGGATCAGACACCTGCAAATGCTGATAACAACTCCCTTAAGCAAGCATCTCCAACCACTTCTGTAGAAAATAAACCTGCAGCAACTAAGGTTGAAGAATATAAAGCCAAGATGCCTTATCCTCAGAAACACCGCCAAGCGAAACAGGATAAACAATTTTCCCACTTTGTAGACTATCTCAGGACCCTTGAAATAAAGATTTCGTTTGGATAGGCACTTGAACAAATACCCTCTTATGCTAAATTTATGAAAGAGATCTTAAGTCATAAAAAGGATTGGAGGGAGACTGAAAAAATTTTTCTCACTAAAGAATGCAGTGCAGTCATTTTAAGAAGCTTACCAGAGAAGCTTAAAGATCCCGGAAGCTTTATGATACCATGCACATTAGAGGATGCTTGTACCAAGACAGCTTTATATGATCTTGGGCCAAGTACCAACCTGATACTTGCATCCACTATTAGAAAGCTTGGTTTGAATGAAGAAGTCAAACCAACCCGAATATGTCTCCAACTTGTTGATGGCTCCATTAAAATTCTATCAGGCATTATTGAGGACATGATTGTCAAGGTTGGGCCATTTGCCTTTCCCACTGACTTTGTAGTGTTAGAGATGGAGGAGCATAAGAGTGCAACTCTCATTCTAAGAAGACCTTTCTTAGCAACTGGACGAACCCTCATTGACGTCCAAAAAGGGGAGGTAACCTTGAGAGTCAATGAGGATGAGTTTAAGTTGAATGCTGTCAAAGCTATGCAGCATCCAGACACATCAAAAGACT
This sequence comes from Arachis duranensis, assembly GCF_000817695.3. Taxonomy (NCBI): domain Eukaryota; kingdom Viridiplantae; phylum Streptophyta; class Magnoliopsida; order Fabales; family Fabaceae; genus Arachis; species Arachis duranensis. The sequence continues at coordinate 49,261,425 of NC_029772.3, read as the reverse complement.
GCATGAGCATTGATATTATTGACTCCCTGGTGGAAGAGGTCAATATGACTGAGAATCTTGAATCAGAGCTAGAGGACATTTTTAAAGATGTTCAGCCTGATCTGGAGGAACCAGAGAAAACAGAAGAACCTCTGAAGACTCCTCAGGAAGAGGAGAAGCCTTCTAAACCCGAGCTCAAACCACTACCACCATCCTTGAAATATGCATTTCTGAAAAAAGATGACACTTTTCCTATAATCATAAGCTCTGCTTTAGAGCCACTGGAAGAGAAAGCACTAATTCAAGTGCTAAGGACACACAAGACAGCTCTTGGGTGGTCCATAAGTGATCTTAAGGGCATTAGCCCAGCCAGATGCATGCACAAGATCCTATTAGAGGATGATGCTAAGCCAGTGGTTCAACCACAGAGGCGACTGAATCCAGCCATGAAGAAGGTGGTGCAGAAAGAGGTTAGTAAGTTACTAGAGGCTGGAATTATTTATCCTATTTTTGATAGCCCCTGAGAAAGCCCTATCCAAGTTATCCCCAAGAAGGGAGGCATGACAGTGGTTCATAATGAAAAGAATGAACTGGTCCCTACAAGAACAGTTACAGGGTGGCGTATGTGTATTGACTATAGAAGGCTTAATACAGCCACCATAAAGGATCATTTTTCTTTACCATTCACAGACCAGATGCTAGAGAGACTAGCAGATCATGAATACTACTACTTTTTAGATGGCTATTCATGTTATAACCAAATTGTAATAGATCCTCAGGACCAAGAAAAAATAGCATTCACATGTCCAGCTGGAGTATTTGCCTACAGAAGGATGCCATTTGGTCTGTGCAATGCACCTGCAACCTTTCAGAGGTGCATGCTCTCTATCTTCTCAGGAAAAAAGCCTAGCAACAAAAAAATTCTGGCGTTTAACGCCAGCGATATCTGGTTGGGCGTTAAACGCCCAAATTGGCTGCCAGATGGGCGTTAAACGCTAGAATGGCTATCATTCTGGGCGTTTAACGCCAGAAAAGAAAAGGAGATGTAATTTTGTTTCCAATTCAATTTTTTTTCAATTTCTCATGTCTTAATTCATAATTTTTTTTGCATAAAAAATATTTCAAATGTTCATCTTTCAATTTCTATTTTCAAAAACTAAAAATCCTTTTAATTCTTTTTTAATTCTTTTTAATTCTTGTCCATATCTTTTTCCAAACTTACAAATCTTCTCAAATACTTTTCAAATCCTTTTAATTTTTTTTAACATTAACATGTTTTTCAAAATTAATTACCTCATTCTTCTTTTACTCCATTCTATCTTATTTTGCTCGAGGACGAGCAAAGCTTTTAAGTTTGGTGTGAAAAAGTTCTACTTTTTGCTTTCCATTACTACTTATGGCACCCAAAGTCGGAGAATCCTCTAGAAAGAAGAAAGGGAAGGCAATTGCTTCTGCCTCCAAAACTTGGGAGATGGAGAAATTCATCACCAAACTCCATCACTAAGAAAGAGGATGGAGGAAACTAGAGGAGCTCAAGCACTCCATTGGACCATCAAGAGGAAGAAGTAGTCACTGTCACTAAGGTGGACTCGCTCCTTAATTTCCTTGCTTTTATTGTTATTTGTCTGTTTTTATGTTTATTTTCTGTCAAAGTCTTGTTTTTATTACATGATCATTAGTGTTTAGAGTCTATGTCTTAAAGCTATGAATGATTCTATGAATCTCTCACCTTTCTTAAATGAAAAATACTTTTATACGCAAATGAAAAAGAAGTACATAAATTTTGAATTTTATCTTGAAAATAGTTTAATTATTTTGATGTGGTGGCAATACTTTTTGTTTTCTGAATGTATGCTTAAACAGTGCATATTTGAAATTGGAATTAAGAAAAGTTAGCTCTTGAAAGAATAATGAAAAAAGAGACATGTTGTTGGTGATATGAAAAATCATAAAATTGATTCTTGAAGCAAGAAAAAGCAGTAAAAAAAGCTAAAGCATGCGAAAAAAAAGCCAATAACCCTTTAAACCAAAAGGCAAGGGTAAAAGGATCCAAGGCTTTGAGCATTAATGGATAGAAGGGCCCAAAGGAATAAAATCCTGGCCTAAGCGGCTAAATCAAGCTGTCCCTAACCATGTGCTTGTGTCATGAAGGTCCAAGTGAAAGCTTGGGACTGAGTGGTTAAAGTCGTGATCCAAAGCAACAGAGTGTGCTTAAGAGCCCTGGGCACCTCTAACTGGGGACTCTAGCAAAGCTAAGTCACAATCTGAAAAGGTTCACCCAGTTATGTGTCCGTGGTATTTATGTATCCGGTGGTAATACTGGAAAACAAAATGCTAAGGGTCACGGCCAAGACTCATAAAGTAGCTGTGTTCAATAATAAAAAAGAACTTACCTAGGAAAATCAATAACATTATCTGTATTTCTGAGTTCCTAAAGAGGCCAAAAATTCTGAACTCCAATGGATAGAGAGACGCCAAAACTATTCAGAGGCAAAAAGCTACTAGTCCCACTCATCTAATTAAAACTAATTAAAGGACTGCAGATGCTGTTGGATTCTGACCTCACTGCACTCAAACGCGTTTTTCTGGAGCTACAGAAGTTCAATTGGCGCGTTCTCAAATGGGCTGGAAAGCTAGCATCTTGGGCTTTCCAGCAATGTTTAACAGTCTATACTTTGCCCAAGATTTGATGGCCCAAACTGGCGTTAAACGCTGGAACTGGCACCAAAACTGGAGTTGAACGCCCAAACTAGCACCCAAACTGGCGTTTAACTCCAAGAATGGTCTATGCACGTGAAAGCTTGAAAGCTCAGCCCAAACACTCACCAAGTGGGGCCCCAAAAGTGGATTTTTGCGCTATCTACACTTAGTTACTCATTTTCTATAAACCTAAGTTACTAGTTTAGTATAAAAACTACTTTTAGAGATTCATTTTGTAACTTATGACATTTTACATCTCATATTGTATCTTCTACAACATGAGTCTCTAAACCCCATAGGTGGGGGTGAGGAGCTCTGCTGTGTTTCAATGGATTAATGCAATTACTATTGTTTTCTATTCAATCACGCTTGCTTCTGTTCTAAGATACTCACTCGTACTTCAATATGAAGAATGCGATGATCCATGACACTCATCATCATTCTCAAATTTATGAACGCGTGCTTGACAACCACTTCCGTTCTATCCGATCTCAACGTAGTCATTGGGTGACAGCTTGAGTGTATATCTCTTGGGTTTCTAATCCACGAGTTTGACTTGCATCTCCTGACAACAGAGCATTCAAACTCGTGAGATCAGAACCTTTGTGGTAGAGGCTAGAACCAATTGGCAGCATTCCTGAGATCCAGAAAGTCTAAACCTTCTCTGTATTATTCCGAGTAGGATCTGGGACGGGATGACAGTGACGAGCTTCAAACTCACAAATGTTGGGCGTAGTGACAGTGTGCAAAAGGATAGAGAGATCCTATTCTGACACAAGTGAGAACCAACAGATGATTAGCTGTACGGTAGCTGTGCCTGGTATTTTTCATCCGAGACGAGAGATCCGACAATTGATTAGCCGTACAGAAACAGTACCTGGACCATTTTCACTGAGAGGACGGATGGTAACCATTGACAACGGTGATCCACTAACATTTAGCTTACCATGGAAGGAAGCCATGCGTGTTTGGACAAGAAGACAGTAGGAAAGCAGAGATTCAGAAGACAGAGCATCTCTGAAACCTCAACCTGTTCTCCATTACTGAATAACAAGTATCATTCATTTCATGTTCTTTTACTTTTTACAAACGAAATCATTTTTATCACTAATCTCCTGACTAAGAGTTACAGGATAACCATAGCTTGCTTCAAGCCGGCAATCTCCATGGGATCGACCCTTACCCGCGTAAGGAATTATTACTTGGACGACCCAGTGCACTTGCTAGTTAGTTGTACCGAAGTTGTGAAAAGTGTGATCACAATTCTGTGCACCAAGTTTTTGGTGCCGTTGCCGGGGATTGTTCGAGTTTGGATAACTGACGGTTCATCTTGTTGCTTAGATTAGAAAAAATTTATCTTTTTTTTTTGGTTTAGAGTCACTAAATTTGAGTCTTTTATTTTCTTTTCAAAAATCTTATTTGTCTTTATTGATCTTTAATTTTTCTGAGTCTTTTATTATTGTTTTTGTTAAAATTTTAAAATTCTTGCTTTCTTTTTCTAGAGTTTTTTGAAAATTTTTAATAAATAGATAAAAACCAATAAACTAATAATTGAGTCTTCTGTTTGAGTTTAGTTTCATGTTTTAAGTTTGGTGTGAATTGCATATTTTTATTTTCCTTCAATTTTTCGAATTGGATGTTTTTATTTTTCATCATATTTTTAATTACATGTTCTTAGTTCTTTTTTTATCTTCAAATTGTTATTGATAATTTTTTTATTTGATCTTTAAATTTTCTTGTTTGGTGTTTTTTGTTGTTTATCTTATACATTTTTGAATTGTTAGTGTCTAGAGTATAAAAATTTTTAAGTTTGGTGTTTTTTTGTCCTTATTTCCTTAAAAATTTTCAAAATTTGTTCTTGGTGTTCATCTTGATATTCAAAGTGTTCTTGGTGTTCATCTTGACATTCAAAGTTTTCTTGTTTGTTTTCTTTGTTTTGATCAAAAATTTTAAGTTTGGTGTCATTTTATTGTTTTTCTCTTTCTTCATTAAATTCAAAAAATATCTTTTCCTTTATTTACTCATCATTTTCGAATTCCTTAGGTTGACTTAGTCAAAATTTTTAAAATTTGGTAGTTTCTTGTTAATCAAGTCAAAATTTCAATTTTAAAAATTTATCTTTTTAAATCTTTTTCAAAACAAATTCTTTTTCAATTTTCTTTTTATATTTTTCAAAAATCTTTTATAGAATTTTTTTTCAAAAATCTTTTATAGAATTTTTTTTCAAAATCTTTTTCTTTTTTACAATTTTCGAATTGCTTGTCCCATTTTATTATTTTGATTGAAAAATTTTATGTTGTGTGTTGTCTTGTTAAGAAAGTTTTAATCTTTAAAATTCTAAAATCAGATCTTTTTTAAATCTTTTCTTTTATTTATTTTCTTACAAGTATTAATTTTCAAGTATCTTTAATTTTAAGACATATCTTTTTAAAAACTTCCTAACCACTTTCTCTCCCCTCATTTTTTTCGAAAATCCACACAAAAAAGATTTCAAATCTTTTTAATTAATTAATTAATTTAGTCTTCTAATTTCTTTTATTTCTTTTTCTTTTCTTAATTTTTGAAACTTGCATAAATTTTTTTATTTACTTTATTTTAATTTCTTTAATTTCAAAAAAAAAGAGAATTTTTTTTTACAATCCACATCATCTCCCTTTTTCCATCATGGACCTAAGTAGAAATGAACAGTCCAGAAGGACTCTGGGATCATATGCTAACCCCACTACTGCTTCATATGGGAGTAGTATCTGTATACCCCCCATCAGAGCCAGTAACTTTGAGCTGAACCCTCAGCTCATTATCACAGTGCAGCAAAAAATCCAATATTCCGGTCTTTCACAGGAAGAACCTACTGAGTTTTTGGCACAATTCTTACAAATTGCTGACATAGTACGTGATAAGGAAGTAGATCAAGATGTCTACAGATTATTACTATTTTCATTTGCTGTAAAAGATCAAGCTAAGAGGTGGTTAAACAACCAACCCAAAGCCAGCATAAGAACATGGAAACAGTTGTTAGACAAATTCCTGAATCATCATTTCCCTCCAAAAAGGATGACACAGCTAAGGCTGGACATCCAAGGCTTTAAACAAGAGGATAATGAATCTCTTTATAATGCCTGGGAGAGGTACAGAGAGATGCTAAGGAAATGCCCCTCTGAAATATTTTCAGAATGGGTGCAGTTAGACATCTTTTACTATGGGATTACAGAAAAGGCCCAGATGTTTCTAGTCCACTCAGTTGGTAGATCTATACATATGAGAAAGACAATTGAAGAGGCTCAAGCACTCATTGATACAGTTGCTAGAAATCAGCACCTGTACTCAAGTGGTGAGACCTCCATGAAAGAAAAGGCTGAGGCAGCATCCACTGAACTTAGTCCTCCAGAACAAATTGCTGAACTCAATCAGCAAATATTTTCTATAACAAAACAGTTAGCAGAATTTAAAAAGATGCTACAAGAAACCAAAGATGCTAACCAGAATATGGAAAAATAATTGAATCAGACAAGACAGCAGTTATCTAAACAGATAACAGAAGAATGTCAAGCTGTTCATTTAAAGAGTGGAAAGACATTGAATGTCTCAACTCAAAGCAGTAGGAAGCCAATAAAGGAACATCTGACAGAGGATGACCAAACCACTGCCCAAAATCCCTTGAGGACAGTAAGAGCCCAGAGAGGAATGAATTTAGCATTCAAACGCCAGAAAAGGGTCAGAAGTTGGCGTTGAACGCCAGTGGATCGCCAATTCTGGCGTTCAAATGCCAGAAAAGGGTGGCAATCTGGCATTGAACGCCTAAAAAGCACCCAGTTCTGGTGTTCAAATGCTAATGAGGGATCAGACACATGCAAGTGCTGATAACAACCCCCTTAAGCAAGCATCTCCAATCACTTCTGTAGAAAATAAACCTGCAGCAACTAAGGTTGAAGAATATAAAGCCAAGATGCCTTATCCTCAGAAACTCTGCCAAGCGGAACAGGATAAACAATTTTCCCACTTTGCAGACTATCTCAGGACTCTTGAAATAAAGATTTCGTTTGCAGAGGCACTTGAACAAATACCCTTTTATGCTAAGTTCATGAAAGAGATCTTAAGTCATAAGAAGGATTTGAGGGAGACTGAAAACATTTTTCTCACTGAAGAATGCAGTGTAGTCATTTTGAAAAGCTTACCAGAGAAGCTTAAAGATCCCAGAAGCTTTATGATACCATGCACATTAGAGGATGCTTGTACCAAGACAACTTTATGTGATCTTGGGGCAAGTACTAACCTGATACCTGTATCCACTATCTGAAAGCTTGGTTTGACTGAAGAAGTCAAACCAACCTGAATATGTCTACGACTTGCTTATGGCTCCATTAAAATTCCATCAGGCGTAATTGAGGACATGATTATCAAGGTTGGGCCATTTGCCTTTCCCACTGACTTTGTAGTGTTGGAAATGGAGGAACACAAGAGTGCAACTCTCATTCTAGGAAGACCTTTCCTAGCAACTGGACGAACCTTCATTGACGTCCAAAAAGGGGAGGTAACCCTGAGAGTCAGGATGAGTTTAAGTTGAATGTTGTCAAAGCTATGCAGCATTCAGACACATCAAAAGACTGCATGAGCGTTGATATTATTGACTCCCTGGTGAAAGAGGTCAATATGACTGAGAGTCTTGAATCAGAGCTAGAGGACATTTTTAAAGATGTTTAGCCTGATCTGGAGGAACTAGAGAAAACAGAAGAACCTCTGAAAACTCCTCAAGAAGAGGAGAAGCCTCCTAAACCCGAGCTCAAACCACAACCACCATCCCTGAAATATGCATTTCTGGGAGAAGATGACACTTTTCTGGTAATCATAAGCTCTGCTTTAGAGCCATAGGAAGAGAAAGCACTAATTCAGGTGCTAAGGACACACAAGACAGCTCTTGGGTGGTCCATAAGTGATCTTAAGGGCATTAGCCCAGCCAGATGGATGCACAAGATCCTATTGGAGAATGATGCTAAGCCAGTGGTTCAACCACATAGGCGGCTGAATCCAGCCATGAAGGAGGTGGTGCAGAAAGAGGTCACTTCCTATTTCTGATAGCTCTTGGGTGAGTCCTGTCCAAGTTATCCCCAAAAAGGGCGGCATAACAGTGGTTCATAATGAAAAGAATGAACTGGTTCCTACAACAACAGTTACAGGGTGGCGTATGTGTATTGAATATAGAAGGCTTAATACAGCCACCAGAAAGGATCATTTTCCTTTGCCATTCACAGATCAGATGCTAGAGAGACTAGAAGGTCATGAATACTACTACTTTTTGGATGGCTATTCAGGTTACAACCAAATTGCAGTAGATCCTCAAGACCAAGAGAAAACAGCATTCACATGTCCATCTGGAGTATTTGCCTACAGAAGGATGCCATTTGGTCTGTGCAATGCACCTGCAACCTTTCAGAGGTGCATGCTCTCTATCTTCTCTGATATGGTACAGAAATTTCTGGAAGTCTTCATGGATGACTTCTCAGTATTTGGAGACTCATTCAGCTCCTGTCTTGACCATCTAGCACTTGTTCTGAAAAGGTGCCAAGAGACTAACCTGGTTTTAAACTGGGAGAAATGTCACTTTATAGCGACTGAAGTAATTATCCTTGGGCACAGAATTTTGAATAAGGGAATAGAGGTGGATCAAGCTAAGGTAGAGGTAATTGAAAAATTACCACCACCTGCCAATGTTAAGGCAATCAGAAGCTTTCCGGGGCATGCAAGATTCTATAGGAGGTTTATAAAGGATTTTTCAAAAATTGCAAAACCTCTGAGCAATCTGCTAGCCGCTGATACACCATTTGTCTTTGACACAAAGTGTCTGCAGGCCTTTGAGACTCTGAAAGATAAGCTGGTCACAGCACCAGTCATTTCTATACCAGATTGGACATTACCATTCGAACTAATGTGTGATGCCAGTGACCATGCCATTGGTGCAGTATTAGGACAGAGGCATGACAAGCTTCTGCATGTCATTTATTATGCTAGCCGTGTTTTAAATGGTGTGCAGAAGAATTACACAACCACTGAAAAGGAGTTACTTGCAGTGGTTTATGCCATTGACAAGTTCAGATCTTATTTAGTAGGATCAAAAGTGATTGTGTACACTGACCATGCTGCTCTAAAATATCTCCTCACAAAGCAGGATTCAAAACCCAGACTCATAAGATGGGTGTTGCTTCTGCAAGAGTTTGATATAGAAATAAGAGACAGAAAAAGGGACAGAGAACCTAGTAGCTGATCACCTGTCCCGAATAGAACCAGTAGCAGGAGCGTCCTTCCTTCCTACTAAGATCTCTGAAACCTTTCCAGATGAGCAACTCTTTGCCATTCAAGAAGTACCGTGGTTTGCAGACATTGCAAACTATAAAGCTATGAGATTTATACCCAAAGAGTACAGTAGGCAGCAAACAAAAAAATTGGTTTCTGATGCAAAGTACTACTTGTGGGATAAACCATATCTCTTTAAGAGATGTGCAGATGGAATAATCTGTAGATGTGTGCCTAGAGAAGAGGCACAGAAGATCCTATGGCATTGCCATGGATCACAATATAGAGGACATTTCGAAGGTGAGGGAACAGCTACAAAGGTTCTCTAATGTGGCTTCTACTGGCCTACTCTCTGTAGAGACTCCCGAGAGTTTGTACATAACTGTGACAGTTGCCAGAGAGCTGGTAATCTGCCTCACGGTTATACCATGCCTCTGCAAGGGATCTTAAAGATTGAGATATTTGATGTATGGGGTATTGACTTCATGGGGCCTTTCCCACCATCATATTCAAACACTTATATTCTGGTGGTAGTAGACTATGTATCTAAATGGGTAGAGGCAATTGTAATACCCACTAATGATACTATGACAGTGATAAAGTTCCTCCAGAAGCATATCTTCAGCAGGTTCAGTGTCCCTAGGGTACTGATCAGTGATGGAGGCACTCATTTCTACAATAAACATCTTGACTTTGCTCTGATCCGATATAGAATTAACCATAAAGTGGCAACTCCATATCATCCACAGACAAATGGGCAGGCTGAAGTCTCAAATAGAGAACTAAAATAAATCCTGGAATGGACTGTAAGTACCTGTAGAAGGGATTGGGCAATAAGTATAGATGATGCTTTGTGGGCAAACAGAACCGCATTCAAGACTCCTATAGGGACCTCTCTATACCAGCTTGTCTATGGAAAAGCCTGTCATCTGCCAGTGGAACTGGAACACAAGGCCTACTGGGCAACCAGGTTCCTAAACCTTGATGCTAAGGTAGCTAGAGAGAAAAGATTACTCCAGTTGAATGAGCTGGAGGAGTTCATACTCAATGCTTTTGAAAATGCTAAAATTTACAAGGAGAAAGCAAAAAGGTGGCATGACAGAAAGCTGTCATCTAGAGTCTTTGAGCCAGGACAGAAGGTTCTGCTATTTAACTCTAGGCTCAAATTGTTTCTTAGGAAATTGAAATCCCGGTGGAAGGGACCACATGTGATTACAAGTGTGTCACCATATAGATATGTAGAGCTTCAGGATATTGACTCTGACAAAAAGTTCAATGTTAATGGACAGAGAGTCAAACATTTATCTTGAAGGCAATGTTGAGCAAGAGTGCTCAAAACTGAGACTAAATTAAAAGCTTAGTAAAGTCAGCTAAAGACAGTAAAGAAGCGCTTGGTGGGAGACAACCCAACCATTATAAAAAATTAGATGTTTATAACAATTATATGAGTCTATATAATTTTGTTATTCATGTTCGTTAATGCATTTCAGTGAATAAGTCAAGGAAATGAAGGTTCAGGACATAAAGCAGAGGAATCACAAAGAAAACGAGCTCACTTGCGTCAAAACGCCAGTAAAGGGGCATTTTGGGCGTTAAATGCCAGAATGGCTATCATTCTGAGCGTTTAACGTCAGTAAGGCTATCATTCTAGGAGTTAAACACCAGAATGGGCAGCATTCTAGGCGTTTAACGCCAGAAACAGCAGCATCCTGGGCATTCAGAAAAAAAGCCCAGTAACAAAGAAATTTTGGCATTTAACGCCAGCCAGGTATCCTGGCTGGGCGCTAAACGCCCGAATTGGCTGCCAGATGGGCGATAAACACCATAATGGCTGGCTATCATTCTGGGCGATTAATGCAAGAACAGCAAAGGAGAGGTAATTTTGTTTCCAATTTGATTTTTATTCAATTTATCATGTTTTAATTCATAATTTTTTTGCATAAAAAATATTTCAAATGTTCATCTTTCAATTTCTATTTTCAAAAACTAATAATCCTTTCAATTCTTTTTAATTCTTTTTTAATTCTTTTTAATTCTTGTCCATATCTTTTTCCAAACTTACAAATCTTCTCAAATTCATTTCAAATCCTTTTAATTTTTTTAACATTAACAAGTTTTTCAAAATTAATTACCTCATTCTTGTTCTACTCTATTCTATCTTATTTTGCTCGAGGACGAGCAAAGCTTTTAAGTTTGGTGTGGAAAAGTCTGCTTTTTCCTTTCCATTACCACTTATGGCACCCAAAGTCGGAGAATCCTCTAGAAAGAGGAAAGGGAAGGCAATTGCTTCCGCCTCCGAACCTTGGGAGATAGAGAAATTCATCACCAAAGCCCATCACTAAGAAAGAGGATGAAGCAAACTAGAAGAGCTCAAGCACTCCATTGGACCATCAAGAGGAAGAAGTAGCCGCCGTTACTAAGGTGGACCCGCTCCTTAATTTCCTTGCTTTTATTATTATTTGTTTGTTTTTATCTTTATTTTCCATCTAAGTCTTGTTTTTATTACATGATCATTAGTGTTTAGAGTCTATCTCTTAAAGCTATGAATGATTCCATGAATCTCTCACATTTCTTAACTGAAAAATACTTTTATTTGCAAACAAAAAAGAAGTACATGAATTTTGAATTTTATCTTAAAAATAGTTTAATTATTTTGATATTGTGGCAATACTTTTTGTTTTCTGAATGTATGCTTAAATAGTGCATATTTGAAATTGGAATTAAGAAAAGTTGGCTCTTGAAAGAATAATGAAAAAGGAGACATGTTATTGGTGATTAATCATAAAATTGATTCTTGAAGCAAGAAAAAGCAATAAAAAAAAGCAAAAGCATGTGAAAAAAAATTAAAAAAAAACCAATAACCATTTAAACCAAAAGACAAGGGTAAAAGGATCCAAGGCTTTGAGCATTAATGGATAGGAGGGTCCAAAGGAATAAAATCCTGGCCTAAGCGGCTAAATCAAGCTGTCCCTAACCATGTGCTTGTGTCATGAAGGTTCAAGTGAAAAGCTTGGGACTGAGTGGTTAAAGTCATGATCCAAAGCAAAAGAGTGTGCTTAAGAACTCTGGGTACCTCTACCTGGGGACGCTAGCAAAGCTGAGTCACAATCTGAAAAGGTTCACCCAGTTATGTGTCCATGGCATTTATGTATCCGATGGTAATACTGGAAAACAAAATGCTAAGGGTTATGGCCAAGACTCATAAAGTATCTGTGTTCAAGAATCAAAAAGAAATTAACTAGGAAAATCAATAGCATTATATGTATTTTTGTGTTCCAAAAGAGACCAACAATTCTGAACTCCAATGGATAGAGAGATGCCAAAACTATTCAGAGGCAAAAAGATACTAGTCCCGCTCATCTAATTAAAACTAATCTTCATTGATATTTTGAAATTTATTATATTTTCTCTTTTTTTTATCTTATTTTGTTTTTGGTTGCTTGGGGACAAGCAACAATTTAAGTTTGGTGTTGTGATGAGCGGATAATTTATACGCTTTTTGGCATTATTTTTAGGTAGTTTTTAGTATGTTTTTGTTACTTTTTATTATATTTTTATTAGTTTTTATGCAAAAATCATATTTATGGACTTTACTATGAGTTTGTATGCTTTTCTGTAATTTCAGGTATTTTCTAGCTGAAATTAAGGGGACATGAGCAAAAATCTTATTCAGAGGCTGAGAAAGGACTGCAGATGTTGTTGGATTCTGACCTCCCTGCATTCAAACGCATTTTTCTGGATCTATAGAAGTCTAATTCGCTCATTCTTAGTTGGGCTGGAAAGCTAGCATCTTGGACTTTCCAGCAATGTATGATAGTCCATACTTTGCCCTAGATTTGATGGCCCAAACTAGCATTAAACGCCAGTCAGAGACCCTTTTTCTGGCGTAAAACGCCGGAACTGGCACCAAAACTAGAGTTGAACGCCCAAACTGGCACCCAAGCTGGCATTTAACTCCAAGAATGGCCTATGCAACTGAAAGATGAAAGCTCAGTCCAAACACTCACAAAGTAGGTCTCGAAAGTGGATTTCTGCACTTAGTTACTCATTTTCTGTAAACCTAAGTTACTAGTTTAGTATAAAAACTACTTTTAGAGATTCATTTTGTAACTTATGACATTTTACATCTCATATTGTATCTTCTACAGCATGAGTCTCTAAACCCCATGGGTGGGGGTGAGGAGCTCTGCTGTGTTTCAATGGATTAATGCAATTACTATTATTTTCTATTCAATCACGCTTGCTTCTGTTCTAAGATACTCACTCGTACTTCAATATGAAGAATGTGATGATCCATGACACTTATCATCATTCTCAAATTTATGAACGCATGCTTGACAACCACTTCCGTTCTATCAGAACTCAACGTAGTCATTAGGCGACAGCTTGAGTGCGTATCTTTTGGATTTCTAATCCAGGAGTTTGACTTGCATCTCCTGACAATAGAGCATTCAAACTCGTGAGATTAAAACCTTCATGGTAGAGGCTAGAACCAATTTCCAGCATTCCTGAGATCCGAAAAGTCTAAACCTTATCTTTGGTATTTCGAGTAGGATCTGGGACGGGATGACTGTGACGAGCTTCAAACTCGTGAATGTTGGGCGCAGTGACAGTGTGCAAAAGGATAGAGAGATCCTATTCTGACACAAGTGAGAACCATCAGATGATTAGTCATGCAGTAGCTGTGCTTGGTATTTTTCATCCGAGATGAGAGATCCGACAATTGATTAGCGGTACAGAAACCGTACCTGGACCATTTTCACTGAGAGGACGGATGGTAGCCATTAACAACGGTGATCCACCAACATATAGCTTGCCATGGAAGGAAGCCATGCATGTTTGGAGAAGAAGACAGTAGGAAAGTAGAGATTAAGAAGACAGAGCATCTCTGAAACCTCAACCTGTTCTCCAGTACTGAATAACAAGTATCATTAATTTCATGTTCTTTTACTTTTTACAAATGAAATCATTTTTATCAGTAATCTCTTGACTAAGAGTTACAGGATAACCATAGCTTACTTCAAGCCAGCAATCTCCGTGGGATCGACCCTTACTCGCGTAAGGAATTATTACTTGGACGACCCAGTGCACTTGCTGGTTAGTTGTACCGGAGTTGTGAAAAGTGTGATCACAATTCTGTGCACCACCCACTTCCCACTTTTCTGAGATTCCAATGGATATGCTTCTCCTGATCGGCTGTGTCATGGAGGGGAAGGAGGTCTACTTCCCCCAGCTGATCAGAAGAGGTATGTGGCGAGCACATATCAGGGGCCTCCTACCATTTCCTACTTTGGTCACTCGGATGATTGAGTTAGCTAGCGCCCGATGGAGGGATGATGACGCAATACCACCATCCTAGACGACGACGATAAGGAGGTTACTATTCTGTGGGGTACGTGGGTGCACGAGAAGCCCCCATCTAGGCGCCGCTCTCGAGCTAGAGCAGCAATAGAGGCAGCTAAACCTTTATCAGCAGCACTAGCAGGACCTTCCTTCTTCAGCAGCAGTACCTTTACCATCACCAGCACCCGAGCCGACCTACCTTCTGGTTTAGCATCTATTCTGATTCATGGAGTGCAGTGAGTGCCGGATTATGCGACGCTTAGACCGATTGGACCAGGCATTCGCAGCACAGGGCATTGAGCTACCACCTCTTCCCGATTCTCCAGCATTTGATGAGGAGGAGCATGTGGAAGAGCCGGCTTAACCCCTCATTCTGAGCCAGAGCGCTAGCATCGAGGACGATGCTTGATCTTAAGTGTGGGGAGGTCACCGTCGTCACCATCGGTGCATTTGGTGAACATTTTTGGACACTATCTCCTAGTTTATCTTCTAGTTTATATTATTTTGCACCTTTTGGATCATTGTATATATTAGTATTGTGGATTGTGGATACTTTTGTTTAGTTTGTTTTGTTGATTTTACACCTTTGCTTTATATATTTACTTTTGCTTTATATAATTGTTTTAGCTTGTTGTAGCTCATGATTGTGATTAGAAAAAAAATATATTGGATTATTAAGACCTAGTTAACCCTTTTTACATAAAAGAGCTTGTATTTGATTGGAAAAAAAGGGATTAACTAAGAATTTGTAGAATTTCTCAATCACAACGTTGCATTAATAAGCTTAATAAAAAATGATAAAATTTTCCAAGGAATTTACCTATATGGCACCACCCCAATTAATTGGAGGAATTTTTGTGGAACTTGCATGAAGTTATATTTTGTGGATCATGTTTTAAGCTAAGAACACAAGCAAGTGAGATTTGAGCCTATTGATGTGGTTACATCTTATAACCACTTATTTCCCTTCTTGTGTGTTATTGTTTTCTTCCTATGATTGTGATCCTTGATTTGCCTAATTCTATATATCCACTTATTCCTTGTATTCATGCATTTATATGATTGAGACTATCATTTCATTAGCTCACTTACCCAAATAGCCTACCTTTTACTCTCCATTTTTAACCAACTTTGAGCCTACACTTAACCCAATTGTTCTTTATTTTAGCACTTTACAAGCCTAAAGTGAAAAACAATAAAAGTCCTTTGTTTGGATTTTTGATTAGCTTAGGCTAGTGAGAGTGTTTAATATTCAAGTTTGGGGATATTTGGAAACATTGATGGGGATAAAATGAGTGTTTTTGTTTTTTTGTTGTAAATATTGGGAATTGGATACATACTCATATATTAATCAAATGTTAAACCTTATGCGTTGCTGTTCTTGTATATTGCTGAAAGAAAGAAAGAAATATGAGAAAAGCAAAAAAAAGTGGAAAAAGAAAAAAGAAAAAAATAGAAAAAGAAAGAAAAGAAGAAGAAGAATAATAAAAAGGGGACAAAATGCCCCAAAGTGAAGCTCAATAAAAGGTCGATGCATAAGTGTTGTGAAATGGAAAGAAAATACACGAGCATGTGAAAAAGTGAAGAATGGGTAGTTAGGTTAGCTTTGAATTTGTATAGGTCATTATATAGGTTAGGTGGGAAAGTCTAGGTTAATCAAAGATGCAAATCTCTAGCCCACTCAACCATATGTGATCCTACATTGACCCTAGCCCCATTACAACCTTTGAGAAAGACCTCATGATATTTGTATGCATGCATTGAATGATTGTTGATTGTTAGATGAGGAACAAATTTTGAAAAGTATGATTAGGGGAGAATTGAGTGAATCAACCCCTAAACACTTGAACGAATAGAGCGGATACATATCCGGTGAGGGTTCGATTGCTCAATTACATGTATTCACCACTATCATCTATATTCATGCAAGTTTGTAAACCTTTTTGATAGTTCAATGCAATTGTGGGTTTGATTGGATTTAATTCCTATTGCTCTAAGCCCTTGTATTAGCATATGCTCCCTTGGAAGTTGATTTGTTTTGACTGAGCATTTGCATTCATATAGATAGTTGCATTTAGGTAGTTTGCATATAGGTTAGTTGCATTGAATAAATGTCATTCCCCTTGTTCCATTCTTGCTTTAGCATGAAGACATGCTAAGGTTTAAGAGTGGGAAGGTTGATAAACCCCATTTTTAGGGTTTATCTTGTGTTGAATTTAGAGCATTTTGATAACCTTTTCTCACATTTATTCAATAAAATAGCATGATTTTGTGATTGTCTCCTTACTTGTGCTTAGATGTGAAAACATGCTTTTTAGACCTTTAACTTGATGATTTTAATCTCTCTTTGATTCTGTTAGATGCCTTGATGTGTTTGTTAGTGATTTCAGATTGAATAGGGCTAGGAATGGATCAAAGGAGTAAAGAGGAAAGCATGCAAAGAGGAGAAATCATGAAAAGGCAAGGATTTGAAAAATGCCATGGGCGTGCGTGCGCACCGTACGCTCCCGCGCGAATTGAGAAAATCTCCATGGGTGCGCACGCACACTGTGCGCGTACGCGCCGTAAGCCGCACGTGACTCTTTTAGTAAAACTCGTGCCTGGCAATTTTGGAGGGTTTCTGATCCCATTTGGAGCTGAGTTTTTGGCGGGAAAAGATAAAAGGAACCAAGGATTGAAGAGGAAGGCATCATTCACTCATCTGGGATCATTCATTGACACTTTAGATCTAGTTTTAGTTTAGTTTTTAGAGAGAGAGCTCTCACTTCTCTCTAGAATTAGGATTAGGATTAGGTTTGATTCCTCCTTAGATCTAGGCTTAATTCTTGTTTTGATTTACTTCTTCTTTATCAATTCTTGCTCCTCTACTCTTTCTTTATCTAGTTTTGTGCTTTAATTCTTGTAATTCTCATACTTTGTTGTGGATCTATTTTTGTCTCTCTTGTTTTCTTTTAATGCAATTTGAGGTACTTCATGTCAATTGTGATTTTCTTGATTGTTGTTGTTAATTCCTTGCATTCAATTGTTGTTAGAATTTATTCTTGTTGTTGAATTACTATGCTTTTTTTTGTGCCTTCCAAGTGTTTGATGGAATGCTTTGAAGGATTTTAGAGTGCAATTTTATGTTCTTGGCTTGGAAAGATAACTTAGGAGTTCTTGAGTTGCTAATATCCAAGTGATTGATGATTGATAGCCATGAACTCTAGTTCTCGCTAATTCAATTAGTGGAAAGCTAGAACTTAGGGACTTAGATTGATATAGCTCACTTGACTTTCCTTTACTATTAGTTAGAGGATGACTTAGTGGGATGGATCCTTGCAATTATCATGTTGTAGTTAGTAATAAGGATAGAGATCCTTGATCACCAATCCTTGCCAAGACCGTTTTATCATTTGAATTCCGTTGCCATTTACTTTTCTTGTTTCTCACCTCAAAACCCCAAAATATACAAATTCATAACCAATAACAAGGACACTACCCTGCAATTCCTTTGAGAGACGACCCGAGGTTTAAATATTTCGGTTTATAGATTTTAGGGGTTTGTACTTGTGACAAACAAATTTTTATATGAAAGGATTATTGTTGGTTTGAAAACTATACTGTACAACGATATTTCATTAGTGAAATTCTAAACCATCAAAAATCCAATCATTAATGCTATAATCCTTAACACTCAATACAGCTTCCTCCTTAGTCTGGAAAGATTGGCCAATCTAAAATTTCCCAGAAGGATTTTCCTCGTGTAATCCTTGGCCTCCAAAGGTGGGATTAATATCTGGTTGCTGGCCGATTGCTTCCAAGTTCAACGTCGAAAAATGTCGCAGTTGTTGGTGGAACCCAGAACTGGATGGCCCCTGACGAGCTGGTCAGTTCCTAAGAGTATACTCCTCACTATCCCCCAATATGTGTTCTGGCTCATTGTCCGAATCATCCTTTTGCATCGCATTTTCAACATGATCCGACTCACCATCACCTAAAACACTAGGAATCAAACCAGGTGACCAAGCTAACCCTGCTGGAACAGATGGAGGTTCAACCAATAGACAAACAGGTGCAACGACAAGCATCAATGTAGAAGCACCCCACACCGTTGTCGACTGAGGATTCGGCATTGATCCCCCGGAACTGTCGACACCATCTTCCAACTTGGCATACAACTCGTGTATTCTCACCTCCGGAAAACTGTGCCGATAATGAAACAAAACCTGTATATCTTCGTCCGACCCTATCACAAATGTTTCATACTACACACGAGTTGACATAATCGCAATCAAAATCTTGTAGAACACCTTCTTTACCCACTTGGCCCCACACAATCCTGTCTTTTGCAATATGTTCGTCTTTAGCTCTAACAAAGTATTATTTGAACGGATAAAAATACTCATCGATTTTTTATCAGTGAACTTAACACCGTGCTTTTTACTTTTTTTTTTGTTTTACTAGAGCAGTGGACTAAAACAAAAAAACTCTCCTCACTATCCATTTCCGAAGGTGTGAAAATGACTCTCTACTAAGGGTGGAAAACGGGCATAAACCCGTCGGCCCGATCCGTGTAACCAGCCAAAAAGGCGGGCCGGGATAGAAAATTAGGACTGCCAAAGAGCAAAAACCCACCTAACCCGCACCGCTTAGACCGCGGACTTTGGTGGGACGGGACGGGCTTAGTTTTTTTCGGCAAGGAGGTATTTTTGCAGTTTTTTAGCCAAAATCCAACTTCCTCCCACTCAACTTACAAGAGTAT
This sequence comes from Arachis duranensis, assembly GCF_000817695.3. Classification (NCBI taxonomy): domain Eukaryota; kingdom Viridiplantae; phylum Streptophyta; class Magnoliopsida; order Fabales; family Fabaceae; genus Arachis; species Arachis duranensis. The sequence continues at coordinate 49,242,374 of NC_029772.3, read as the reverse complement.
GAAGATGAAAATTGAGTGTTTGAGATTATATTTATGTTGCTTTATAGACAATATTTATAATTATGTTTTAGATTATGATTATTTTGCTTTGGAGACAATATTTATAATTATGTTTATTAGATATTAATAATTACAAAGATTTTAATGTTTATGAATATAAAAAATATAATTTTTTATACCTTTAGAAATTATAAATTTATTAATATGGTTGTGAAATTATATATATTATTTAGTAGTTAATAGTAAAAAAAAAAACAAAAAAAGAGGAATTTTGGCAGGTTTAGCCCGCCAGCCCGCAATTAGGCGGGGCGGGGGGGGATCTTTCCACCCTTATTCTCTACCATCACACCACTTCCTCTTGGTTGGTATATATAGACGAATTTGGTGCAAGCATAAACCGCTGGACCCCTGTCGCAGTTTATGCATATTTGCTATTTACACAGAAACTGCGAGACCCCTACCACAGTTTCTGGCCATTTCACGATTTAACATAAATCGCTACACCCCTCTAGCGGTTTATGTTCATTTAGAATCTATAAAACCCCTCTCAATGTTTATATAATTTTGTGAAAAATTGCATTTCCATATACAATATGTAAAAGTTGTATTTTGATAAATTTAAAACTCAAATATTTTATTTTAGTGATTTATCCTAATTTTTATGATGAGTTTAGAATAATCTAAGTTGAATATTCTTTCTTCTAATTATATAACATTCTTTTCCAATATCATCTAGCCATGAGTTATCACATTATTTATTTATTATGCCAACTTTTTTTCTTTTCCCAGTAATAAACTATTAAATTAGTATTCAAAAATTTATATGATTGATAAAAATAATATTCAAAATTACAAACGATAAATTAAATATGTTTTTAAATGATTTAAAAATTCAATAAAAATAATTAATAAGTATTATATTTTTCTATAAATGACAAATAAAATTTATATTTAATAAATAATTTATCTATTTGATTCGAATATTTTTAGACATTTAAATAACTATTTAAAAGATAAACACGTAAAAATAGAATAAATGATCTTTAAATTTTTTTTAAAAATTTGGTCATTTATAATAAAATACTTTTACTTAAAATTAAGTTTTTTATTAGAATATATATTTAATATTTTTTTTTGTATTTTAAATCTTTAAAAAGTTTGTTTGTTATTTATATCTTTTACGATTATTTTTGTTAATAATATAAATATTTATATATTATTTTGATAATTTACCTTTCTTTTGACTATATAAAAAATTATTAATTAAATTCTTGAATATAATCTGTTGATCAGTTGATTAATGCATATTAATTAAACTCATAAGTTTATTTTTTATTTAGTTAGCAGGTTAGATTCTTAATTTTAATATAATAATTTTTTTGGTAGTTGAAATCAAATTAACTTAATTAGCCAAGTGGTCAATTATATTTTCGGAATTTCTCATGGACAATGGGAGGCTATGGTCCAAGTTTATATAAAATAATAGCAGAACTATCTTAAAGAGTTGAATTCACTCAATTGGGCATATTCTACACAACTAATTGATCAACTAAATTTTCATTTTGACATTAGATGAGATTCACATGATTACCCATTTTGTTCTTTAAAATTCAAAATTTTTTATAATGGTGCTCCGTCCGGATTTAAGTTCGAGCACCATATTAGTTTCTCTTCTTTTTCGATAATAAATAAGTAAATAAAATATTAACATGACATATTTTTGTCATACTAAATGCTACAATGATTAGCTGATGTGATAAGATTTGTATTTATACTCAATGTAGTTCGTAAAATTTTAATTTATTTCAATTATTTATTTGAGTTCCAATCTTCTTCATCCTCGTTCCTCCTTCTTCTTGTCTTCTTATTAAACAATGCTCTTGATATTTAATATCTCGATGATAAGAAGAAAAATTATTCTAACAAGAGAAAGCTAGAAGGAATCATTGTTGGCTCTATATTATTGTTCATCATCATGATCGTAATATTTGGGCTGGAATTATTTCTATGGAGAAAAGACTTCAGGAGCCAGGTGAATATATGATATTCTATAAGTGAACTAATATTCCAATATTTGGCAGAAATATAATTTTACAATATTAAAAGTCTTATTGTTCTTTACATTGACCATGTTAAACTCTAGAACTTCAAATTAATTTCTATTCTTGTATCATTCTTTCATTTTGCTAGATATATTTTTATTGAAGCAACGTGATTACAAATGGAAAAAAGAATACATGGACCTCCCAACATTTGATTTATCAACTACAGTTGATGCCACTAATAATCAATTTTCTAGCAATAATGAATTGGAAAAAGGAGGATATGGATCAGTTTATAAGATACTAAAATAATTTGATATGCTAACTATGGTATTATATATACTCCACATAATGTTTTATTCTAACGATTATTATCATCAGGGGTACTTGCAAACGGAACCAAGATTGCAGTCAAGAGACTTTCTAAGAACTCCAACCAAGGATTACAGGAGTTCAAAACTGAAGTTTAGTTAATTGCAAAACTTCAGCATCGCAATCTCGTAAAGTTTTCAGCTGTAGTGCTCTCACCTTCCGTCATGATTTCTCAACTAATAGCAATGAATGGCAAATCTTAATAAGAAGAAGAACAAGAAAAAAATAGAAAAAAGAAGACAGAGAAAGGAGGATGAAGAAGACTAGAATTTAGATAAATAATTGAGATAAATTAGAATTTCATATATCACATTGGGTACAAATATTTTATTTAACTCAAATAAAAAAATTAATTTGATATATTTAGATTAAAAGAACATAACAACCAGCCAAAATGGAACCTAGATGTAATATTGTAATCAATACTGATTGTGGAGAAGTTTGCCTTTGGAGGTTGCTCCCTACTTTTCCAATTGACTTGTTCGAATTCACACCAATTAAGTTGATATTGAGTTTGTTCTTGTTATTTTCTACTCTCACTTGTTTCCTTTTCAGGTACTTGGAGTAGTTTTGGTATTATATTTGCTAAACATCTATTGTAAGTTTTATAACATCTTATCACACAAAATTTTATGTTATTATCGTAAATCAGAAGTGATAAGACATTACGACATCTAAAAATAAAAGTACATACATATATAGTTGAAGGATAATAATATAATTAGAAACCTGGGAAGAAAGGATAAAACAGAAGCGATAATAGTCATCACACATGTAGAAGTAAGGATAAAAGTAAGAATACTCAAAATACAATCCTATTTTTCTAAAAGTAAAACCTCTAAGAGGGATATACAATTACATATATAAAAGTGGAGAATAACTATACTAAGTATAAAATGCAAAAGAGCCTTTGCTTCCTAAAGAGAGTCCGGCACACTCAACGAGAGTGTGCCATGTCCTGTATTTAAAATTCAACAAAATCCACAATGGGTGAGAATCTGAGGGCTTTCAGTAGGGTAAGAGTTTCAAATAGAGACGATGTAAAACTACATGAACCCACTAGACATTCCTAAACTCCAAATAGACAATATTCAAGCCTAAGGTTTCCCTAATCCAAACAGGCAGGGAAAATACGCTAAGTTCTTAGTTATACCAGTAGTCCATAACCTCAGTTCTTCACAACATACACTACAAGAATAATTAATTTTAGCGACAAATTTTTAGCGACAATAATACAATGGCCGCTATTTCTTTTATTTAAGTTATGTTTTTGTGGCTATTATATATTTGCCATTAATATTATATATTATAGTAATTGCCATTAAAATTATAAGAAAAATTATTTTTAATGAAAAATTTTTAGTGGCCATACTATGGCTGGTATTATTTTTATTAAAATATAAGAAAAATGATCTTTAATAAAAAAATTTTAATGGCATTGTACTATGGTTGGTAATAATTTATTAAAATATTTTATTTCTAACAATTAATCAAAAGAAGAAGAAAGACCCAGGACACCTGCTATCTCACTCCCTTTCTCTTACTCCGAGAAACCTAACCCTAAACCTAGCCACCATCACCATCCCTCATCGCCAAACTCTTCTCCTCCGGTAGAGGGTGCTGTCACCGCCGGCGGGGACAGACCATGGGTGCCATCATACTCTTCTCATCATCGAACTCTTCTCAGTTCTCATCATTTCTCTTTTCGTCACCGTCGCACGAAGGAAGCGTTGACCCCGTGGCGTCGCCGTCGTGAAGGTTGCTCAGTCAATCATCGTGTCTTCGAGCTCTGTGTGTGTGTGTGTGTGTGTGTGTGTTTCCGAGGTCAACATGCACTCTTCGAGCTCACTTCCCTTCCTCCGTCACCGTCACTTGCCTTTCTCCTTCGCCGCCGATAAGTACTGCTGCTTCAATTTAATTTTGCTTGTTTTGTACTTTTGTTAATAATAGGAGTTTCTAGCTTTTTTTTTTATTTCTGTTTGAGTTTGTTAATTTTTGCTTATTCTGAGATACTGGATTTCTGAAATAATGGTTGAATTGAATGATTCTTCGCTGTCGAATGTTTCTTTCTTTTTTCTCTTCTAAATTTGGATTTTGGTCTGCACAACCTTGGTTTGAGTCAATATGGTTAATTTTTTTATTATGAAGTTGTTGACATCGACAATGGTGAGGTATCTGGTTTAGTGCTGCATCGAATTCCTATACTTGTTCTTTCTTGTTTGAGTTTCCCTGGTCTTGCTTGAAAGCCTTAAGAATATGGATCCTGTGAAAGGATGTAGTGATCAAAGTAAATTGCAAATTCTATAAATTATTTGGAGTATTAAATTGTTAATGAACATATTATGAAATTATGAAATTCTATAAATTTCATGTATTTGATATATATACAGGTGTGGCTCTTATGATCATAACTTACATGCATCAGACTCTCCAGCTTCTCCTGCACCAATTGAATCATTTAGTGATATGGTTCTCTCTCTCTCTCTCTCTCTCTCTCTCTCTCTCCTTATATATATATAAATTGAAGTGTTTGAATGTATTGTGTTATCAAATGTACAGGGAATCAGCCTCTTTATAGAGGAATTACAGAAATAGAAATAACTAGAAAATAGGAAAGAAGGAAAAAATACTATCCTAAAATAAAGGAAAGATTTCTAATCATAAAATCCCTAAAATTAAGCTAAACCTAAAAAGGAAAAGATTTATAATTAATTCTATTTACATAAAAGATTCAAGAAAGGAATTAGGAATCTGATTTTGATTTGATCTAGTCAACACTCCCCCTCAAGCTGGCTTGAAGATATCATTCATTGACAGCTTGCTTATTATGCTATCAAAAGTCTTCTTGGATAATCCTTTAGTTAGAACATCTGCTAATTGTTCCGTAGTTGGAACATAGGAGATGCAAATCTGTCATCTCTCAATCTTTTCCCTGATAAAATGCTTGTCAACTTCAACATGTTTAGTTCTATCATGCAACACTGGATTATGAGAATGGAAATTGCAGATTTGTTGTCACAATACAACCTCATTGGTGGAGAAATGAAAACTTTTAGTTCTTGTAGGATTTTCTCTACCCATAGTGCTTCACATATTCCATGAGCCACTGCTCTAAACTCAGCTTCTGCACTACTTCGTGCCACAACACTCTGTTTTTTACTCCTCCAACTAACCAGGTTTCCGCCAACAAAAGTACAATACCCAGATGTTGACCTTCTATCCATAACATTCCTAGCCCAATCTGCATTTGTATAAACTTCTACTTGAAGATGTCCATGCTTTTTATAGAGTAACCCTTTCCCAGGCGACCCTTTCAAGTACCTTAGGATTCTAAAGACAGCATCCATGTGTTCTTGACCAGGTGAATGCATAAACTGGCTTACCATGCTCACAGCAAAGGCTATATCCGGGCGTGTATGGGATAAATAGATTAGCCTCCCTACCAACCGCTGATATCTCCCTTTGTCCATTACATTTTCTGGTTCAGCTGGCTTCAATTTTAAGTTGGGCTCTATAGGTGTTTCAACAGCTTTACAACCAAGTAATCTCGTCTCTTTTAAAAGATCTAGGATGTTCTTTCGCTGGTTCATAAAAATGCCGTCCTTAGACCTTGCAAATTCAATTCCAAGGAAGTATTTTAATGAGCCAAGTTCTTTGATTTCAAATGCTTTGGCAAGCTTCTCTTTCAAGTCTTTTAGCTCCCAAAAATTATCACCTGTCAGAATAATGTCATCCACATATACAATTAAGATGGCAGTTTTATTAGCTGCTGAATGCTTATAGAAAAGTGTATGGTCAGCTTGGCTTTGAGTATAACCAAGTCCCTTCACCACCATTCCAAGTCGTTCAAACCAAGCTCTTGGGGATTGTTTCAATCCATAGAGAGATTTCTTTAGTTTGCACACTTTATTCCTCCCTAGTTCAGCTTCAAATCCAGGTGGAAGTTTCATGAACACCTCTCCCTCTAGTTCCCCATTCAGGAAAGCATTCTTTATATCCAATTGATGTAAAGGCCAATTGTAATTCGCAGCAAGAGATAAGAGAATCCGCACAGAATTGAGTTTGGCAACTGGAGCAAAAGTCTCTCAATAGTCTACTCCATAGGTTTGTGTATATCCCCTAACTACTAACGTAGCCTTATACCTCTCTATGCTTCCATCAGCATTGTACTTGATGGTAAAAACCCACCTGCAGCCAACCAATTTTGTATTCTGTGGCAGATCTACAATCTCCCAAGTTTCATTTTTCTTGAGTGCATGCCACTCTTCCATCACTGCTAATTTCCAGTTGGGATCATCTAGTGCTTCCTCTATATTCCTAGGCTCAAATAGATTTGTAATTTTAGAAGTAAAAGCTCGATGTTTTTGAGAGAGATTTTTGTAAGAGACATAATTGGAAATAGGATGGTTGGTGCTGTTTTTGAGTACTTTTTTGGTGCAGGTTCTGGTTTCTTTCCTAAGGGCTATTGGCAAATTATTATTAGAAGTGACAATTTCAGATTTACCTGGAAGTTCCTGAAGTACTACAGTTGGGCCGTCTTCCGGGTTTTCAGATTGGGTTGGTACAGAGATGATGGGCTGTCCTCTAGTCTTCTTGGGATATTTCCGAACATAACACCGAAGCTCCTTTTCTTGTGGTATTTCTTTTCCTGTTTGGATTCCAACTAATTCTGGCACAATTTCAGAATTGGTTTCCACATCTTGTTTTGCAATTGTTTCAGAATTTACTTGATTAGTGGAAGTTGTATCCTCAATATGTAAAATAGGAGTGGGTAAAGGTTCATGCAAAAAATTTTCTTCCCTTAGACTCTCCCCCTGAAGAGAATTCTTTTGAAAAAAGGTTTCATGTTCCAAAAAAGTAACATCCATACTTACATGAAATTTCTTGGTGTGTGGGTTGAAACATTTATAACCCTTTTGACTTGGGAAATAGCCAATAAAAATGCATTTTTCTGCCCTTGGATCAAGTTTACTTCGATATGAAGGTGTATGTAAAAACACAGTACAACCAAATACTTTTAAAGGTAAGTCAGAATGCAACCTACATGCTGGAAAATTCTTTTTGAAAGTATCCAACGGTGTGCAGTAATTTAACACGCGTGTGGGCATTCAATTTATGAGATAGGCTGCTGTTAGAACAGCATCTTCCCATAAATACTTTGGAACATTACCCTCAAACATAATGGCACGTGCTACTTCAAGAAGGTGTTTATTCTTCCTTTCAGCAATGCCATTTTGTTGGGGGTGTATTGGGGCATGCAGATTGATGTTGAATACCTTTCTTTTGAAGAAATTCACCAAGATTTTTATTAAAGTATTCAGTGCCATTATCACTTCTTAATATTGAAATTTTTGTGTCAAATTGTGTTTCTACCATTGTTGAAAAATACTGAAAAATTTTAGAAACCTCAGATTTTTCATGCATGAGATAGATCCAACATAGTCGTGTGTGGTCATCGATAAAAGTTACAAACCATTTTTTTCCAAATTGAGTTGTTATTTTTGATGGACCCCATACATCACTATGAATCAGGTGGAAAGGTTTAGATGCATGATAAGGTTGAGAGTAATAAGGAGCTCTATGGATTTTTGAACGAATACAACTTTCACATTTAAGTAAGGAAGAATCAATATTTTTAAACAAACTTGGAAACAAATGTTTGAGATATGGAAAACTAGGGTGTCCTAGTCTATTGTGCCAGAGAATTATTTGGTCCTTTATAGGCATAGAACTTATACCACTAAATCCTTGAGCTATTTTATCCTCCGAAATATCCTCAAAGTGATAAAGCCCATTCATCATCTTAGCACTGCCAATCATCTTCCCTGAAGTCCGATCCTGAAAAATACCATGAGTGTCAAAGAATGTCACAGCACAATTAGAATCCTTGCAAATTTTACTAATAGAGAGAAGATTACAAGAAAGCTTTGGTACATGTAGGACATTTCTTAGATTAATGTTTTTGGACAGTTTAATTGTACCTTTTCCAGCAATAGATGAAAAACTACCATCAGCAACTCTAATTTTTTCATTTTCAAAGCAAGGAGAATAAGTTTTAAATAAAGGGGAGAGGCTGGTCATATGGTCAGATGCACCTGAGTCGACAATCCATGGTGCATTCAAGTTTGAGGTGCAGTTAAGGGACATAGGAATACTAAAATTACCTGTTTGAGCCAAAGAACCACTAGGAGTACTAGACACAGAACTGGAATTTAACAGCCTTATGAGCTGCTCAAACTGTTCCTTACTCAATGATGATTTTTCAGCCTCATGAACAGTTGGGGTAGAGCGTATTCTGGGACCAGGTTTGCTGCTTTTAAGATGTGCTGGTTTTCCATGAATTTTCCAGCAGGTTTCTCGGGTGTGACGAGGTTTATTGCAGTGGTCACACCAAAGATTGGAGGGGTTCTTCTGATTTGATGAACTTTTAAGTGCAGCAGGTGCCACTAAAAGTGCATTAGACTCCAAAGAGGTCTGTTCAGTCTTGCATTTTCCCATCATCACAGCTCTACGAGTTTCCTCTCTTCTAACTTCAGCAAATACTTCTCCAATTGAGGGTAGGATTGCTCTTCCAATAATTCTGCCACGAACTTCATCTAGCTCCACGTTGAGGCCTGCAAGAAACTGGAATATCCTCCCTTCTTCCACTGTTTGTTGGTGGTGTTTGGCATCAGCGGCTGAATTCCACTTGTAGTTATTGAAGTGGTCAAGATCCTGCCACACCCGTTTCATTGTGTGGAAATATTTGGTGACATTGTCACTCCCTTGAATTTCTCTAGCTTTTAGAGTAAGTTCATAAATCTGGGATTTATTCCCAAGATCAGAGTACATCTCCTTGACACTATCCCACAATTCTTTGGCTGTGGTATAGTACATGTAGTTACTGCTGATATTCTCCTCCATTGAGTTCACCAGCCATGTCATCACCATGGAATTTTCGGTATCCCACACATGATATTGTGGGTCAGTGATGTTAGGCTGGCTTCGCTCACTAGTGAGATATCCAATCTTCCCTCTTCCATGGATATACATCTGAACTGATTGAGACCACCTAAGGTAATTTGACCCATTGAGTCGAAATGTGGTGATCTGAACTGAATGGGAGTCACCACTAACTAGTACCCGTTGCTCAGATTTTAAATCTGATGGAGTAGGAGTGGTGTTCTCCTTCTGTTCAGGATTAATGACTGAGGAATTGTCAGCCATAGCTATAAATCAGAGGCACAGTGCAGAGATCCGGCTCTGATACCAAATTGAAGTGTTTGAATGTATTGTGTTATCAAATGTACAGGGAATCAGCCTCTTTATAGAGGAATTACAGAAATAGAAATAACTAGAAAATAGGAAAGAAGGGAAAAATACTATCCTAAAATAAAGGAAAGATTTCTAATCATAAAATCCCTAAAATTAAGCTAAACCTAAAAAGGAAAAGATTTCAAGTATCATGAAGGATATTGCATATCATCAATACACCAGGCCAACTTCTATCCAGGCACAGGCCATGCCAATTGCTCTTAGTGGAAGGGATCTACTTGGGTGTACTGAAACTGGTAGTGGGAAAATTGTAACTTTCACAATTCCTATGATACAGGTCCAAAATTATTATAGCTTGCGTATTTGACTTAACCATATAATGTTTTCTTAGATATTATGTTCTGAAAAACCAACCTATTTTAATCATCCTTTTTTCCCTTTCAAATTTACAGCATTACATGGCTCAATCTCCTATTTAGTGTGGTGATGGTTCTCTGGCATTAGTTTTGGCTCCTACTAGAGAACTTGTTCAACAAATAGAGAAAGAGGTGATATACATAATTTTATTCGGGTTGTGACTTATGTGGGAAGAATTTCTTCTTAATTTCTTCAATTAGAGTTGATAAGTTGATAATTCTCTGTTGGATCAAATTTTTTATACAGCTTAGTTCACATATTTCTTGAAATATGATTCACATGAAGTTTTTTACTTTTTTATTTCCTTTTGAGAAGAATTATTCTACACTCGATAGTGTTAGAGAGAGAGTTCATGCTTAAGTTAGTTATGACGCCTATTCTAGACTCTTACTTAGCTCCCTCTATTAATATTTTTTCCATTGAAAAGAATGGTCAATTACTTTTCCGTTATATCCATTTTTGTTCAAATAATTTCTACTATTTATTTTGGATGCTTAACTTCAAAGCTATTTGTTGGCATCTACCAGGTGTTTTTTAATATTGAATTTTTGTTATCATGTTTCTGTTTAGAGTAAGGATCCTTACAAAAATAATTTTCTCCATGAATAGAAGAATCTTTTTATCATATTATTAAGTATCTCTGTTGGTGTTTTGAACTTTAGATAGCTTAAAGGCTTTAACAGATCTCGAGTCATTGAAAACTGCCATAGTTGTGGGTGGAACTAACATTGAAATGCAGGTAACTAAAGACATATTTCTGGTCTGATGCCCCTTTTGAAAAGTTTAATTATCAAAGAATGCTGGTTATCCCTTGCCTGGTTTAATTATTATGCAGTTTTTCAGATCTTGAAAAGCCACAAGGTGAATTCGATGGAAAAGCATGTGCAGCCATTGAGCAGAGTAGTCTTATTTCTCTCTATGATACTATGTTCCTCCAGGTGCTTAAGCATTTCAACCTATAATATAGATTCCCAATATCTTTATATCTATCACCATCACTCTTTGGTATATCCTTATGCATATTCAAGAATGTATTAACTAGTGTTTCTTTGATTAATCTCATATAATATAATTTCTTCCTTAGTTATTGTTTATTGATGCTGATATATTATGATTTGGTTGGTGCAGCTTGATGTGACTTCATCCCAACTTCTTGTGAATGATGGCTTCTTTAGGGATGCAGGTTTCAGAAAACAACTTTCAAACACTGTGCACTCACTATTGGATTTAAGAGTTATCCTCATTTTCAATGAAAATGATGCTGTTAGTACTAGGAAGACACCATATGAGGTATCTTGATTTTCCTTATCACCTTTTATCTATTGTTTTCTTTACTTCTATTAATTTTAAAAGTTCTATTAGTACTTCATATGTTATATTTCCAATTTTTTGGTAGATATATACTCACAGATCTAATTAGGAAGACATATACTACTTGTAGCGAATGTTGTATAGAATTTGAGGTGGATGGACAATACAAGTTAAACTAGAACTTGTAGTATATGATTTGAATATTTTTCCGTGCTTCACTATTTGTGAATGACTTATATATGGTTTGCTTTGACATAGGCAATGATTCTTCCTGCTTAGCTTCCAGATTAGTTGCTCTATAGAATTTGAATATTTCAGCTTATAGCAAAAGTTCAAGTATGGATCTTTATTATATTCCATCATATTATTCCATTTTCAGATATCTTAAACTAACAAGATTCTTATTTCAGGTGTTAGGTTCTAACTATCTTAGTGTGTTACTTGAGGCTATTGATATAAGGTAACAAAATTTCTTTTCCTTTTGTTTAGTCATCGCATTTTTATGGTAAATGTGATAATATAGTGAACCTATAAGATTTAATTATTATTTGATTATTATACAGTAAATTGCCAAGTTTTTTGGGTGGTAAATGCACATGTTCTGATTATGGAGGATGCTTAATGCACATGCTTAATCCAGATCTAGTAAAAATGATTGAGGTTTGGGAGTACTTGAAAATGGCATCTTTTTAACTCTTTCAACATCAAAAGGGTTGTGCTTTTACTTGGCATGTATGAATAGTAGTTGAGAGAGATATATCACTTAATTTTGCAGGTCATATCCTTGAGAGAAGAGACGGATAGTAAAAATGATTCAAATAATGGTGATGTGGCTTCAGAAGATTCTCCTTCGTGCCCAAAAAGGTGGAATTATTTGCCATTGTTCTGCTTTTACTATATGTTCAGCCTTTTTACATGACATAACATAATGAAATATGGGGCAGGTGGGAAACCAAAATGACTTTGGTTTTAATCTAGTACTTGATGAGTCAGCATGTGCTGGATCAAACTCAAAATATAAGTTAGCATCGCAAAAAACTAATTGCCTGGAAGTTGCTTTTGGAGACACCAAGAACGTGAGTTGCATTCTCTTATACTTTCTTTTGTTTGTAGTCGCCAACACTAAGTGGAGTATCTTGGTAAATATCATTTGTGCAGGCAGGTTATGGAATCGGTAGCCTTCTGGTAGATGCGGTCGCTGGGTGGCGCTATATGTATGGAGTTAGTAGTCCTTTGGCAGTAATAATGGGAATTAAAATGTGTTGGCTCCCAACTTCTCCTAGATGGCTACTTTTATGTGCTATATAGGGAAAAGGGGATGGAGAGAATTTGAATAGCACCATAATTCATTATATGTTCCGTCTTCGAGATCAAGCTGTTGATGACTCAGCTCATCGGCAAGTGGATGAAATTCTGGCAAAGCTTGCTTATGTGGGTGAAGAAAAAGAGGTTACTTTTGGAGAAATGTTCAGAGGAAAATGCTTGAAAGCCCTTACCATTGGTGCAGGATTGGTCTTGTTTCAACAGGTATAGCAACAGGTATAGCTTGAAACCCCATTTGTCTTGACTGTTTCACAAATCCTTAAGAAAACAGACAAATGTTGGCTGGGGTCTTCAAGAGGGCCACCTCCATAAGCACAATTATTCTACACCAAGGTGATTAGTTGAGGCTTCAACTCAAAGTCATTTGCCTGAACATTTGGGGTGAGGATGCTGCTCCCATAATGTCTGGGATTAGGGATAGTGTAAGAGGCCAACACCCTTCTTGCAGACCGGGTATTATTTCTCACTCCCTCTTCACGCACCTCAGCCTCCATGACTTGCAAAAATCACAAACAAACCAAATGAAACATGAATATTCTAGCGCTAGAATGTGGTTAGAGGGTTAGGTGACACAATGTGTCAAATAGTTAATGTGCTTAGTAAAAATAAAGAAAAACAAAGAAAAAGTGCTTAATCTAGACCACTACCTTACTTAATCATTGTCAATCTATTTCAATACCCGGTAACGGCGCCAAAAACTTGATGTGTGGAAAATGATCCAACACAAAACTCACCGGCAAGTGTACCGGGTCGCATCAAGTAATAATAACTCACATGAGTGAGGTCGATCCCACAGGGATTGAAGGATTGAGCAACTTTAGTTTAGTGGTTGATTTAATCGAGCAAACAAGAATTAATGTGATTGGTTTGTAGCAGACAGAAGCTAAATTGCATGAATTGTAAAAGGGGAAGGGGAAATTGCAGTAAATTAAAGAGACAAGAAGTAAAATAGCTGAATCTTAAAGTGCAAGTAATATAAATGACTGAAACTTAGGTTGCAAGAAGTGTAAATAGCTGAAGCTTAAACTGCAAGAAATGTAAATTGACTGAATAATAAAGGGTGCAGGGAGCTGGGATTGCAGAATTTAACAACAGAAAGTAAGAAAACTGAATTAAACATAGTAGATCTAAACATAATTTGAATGAAGATCAAACAGAAAGTAAACTCAACTCAATTCCATGAACTAGGGAAGAAAGCCAAGAGCTCAGAGGCTCAGTGAGACTAGATAACAGTTCTAGATCTCAAATCTTCCCTTGGTTCAATCAGAGAGCAAATTGCAGAAGAAAAGAAAATGAAAACAGTGAAGAAACTTAGATCAACTTCTTGGAATAATTGAGAAGAGAGGCAAAAGATGATTCTCAAACTTAGAATCAGTGAAGCTCTTCAATCTCAATTCAAATTCCAAGAGAAGAAAGCAAATATAACAGAGAAAGCAGAAATGAAATCAGAGATCTGAATTCAAAACACAATTCATCAAAATTATGCAGAAGACAACAAAGATGAATTGTAGATCAAGGATTGAAACATAATTTCTTCAATCTCTATCCACAACTCACAAACAGAAAAGCAAAAGAAAGCAAAAGAGAACAAGGAGGAGAAAACTCAGCTCTCAATCCCAATTCTCAATTCCAAGTTAATAGCTAATGAAAATTCCAGAGCACAGAAAAATTCAAAGTAAAATTAAAGAAGTAAAAATCCTATCTAAATCAAACTAAGTCCTATTTATACACTTTCTATTTTTGATTTTGGAATTTGGAGTGGGCTTTTCATTTGATGGAGAATTGGATCCAAAGTGGCAATTGGATGGAATTTGGACCATGGTGCACCTCCCAGTGAATTGCTCAGTTAAATAAGGTAACTGAGCGCTCACTTCTTGCTTTTGCTTGGAGGTTTTGTGCGTGTCTTGCTCCAGGGTAGCGCTCAGTTAAAAGGTTTTAACTGAGCGCCCCACCTTATGTTCTTGGCCCATATGTTGCGTACAACATCCTTGAGGCCTGCAATCAAGGTAGCGCTCAGTTAAAATGTTTTAACTGAGCGCTCCTTCTCTTTGTGTAGCTCCTTGTTTGGTGGGCTTGAGGCACTTGGTTCGAAACCTGATGGAATCATTTCATGGCTTAATTTCCTTGGCCAAGTAGTAGCGTTCCTTCCTTGCAAGAGAGGGCTTCCTTGTTCGAATCCTGGTGGTAGCTTTTTGGCTAATTTCCCTTGGTGAAGAATAGCAAGTAGCGCTCCCTTGGTCCCCTCATGTACACGGTTCGAGACTTGGCTCCCCCACTTTTGAAAATTCCCTTTGATTTCTTTCTTGGAGAAGCACGAAAAAGGTAAAACAAGTTAACTGAGCGCCAATGCTTCCTTCCATTCTCTTGGGCGCTCAGTTAAAATGTTTTAACTTAGCACTGATGCTTCCTTGGCCTTGGTTTGATGCTGCGCTACTCCTTGCTCCCTTGCCCATGTTTCAGATTGGCGCTCAGTTAACAAAGTTAACTGAGCGCTATGCTTCCTTGCTCCCTTGAGCATGCGCCACGCTTTTGGTTTCTTGGGTCGCAATGCACCACGCTTTTGGTTCCTTAGGTTACACTTTCCAAAGCGTGGTCTAAGGTCTAAAGCGTGCTTTTTCTTCAAAAAGCGTGCCCAAAATTCTATTTTTAACCGTTTCTTCTCCTACAAGCAATCAAAACAACCAATCAAAGCATCACAAAATTCACAAAGCTTAAATTTATTTAAAAACCAATTAATTTTAACTCAAATTTTATGATTTTGTGTCAATTAAAGGGTGGTTGATTGATTTAAAGAAATCATGCAATTTCACTCCAAATCACTTACTTATGATACAAGAAAGTGCATAAAAACTAATTAAACAAGTGAAATTAGCTAAAAAATAGGTATATGATGACTTGTCATCGGTCATCTTGTAAATCTCAGTCAGGCGGATTCAAATGGTTATAGAGTTTTGAAAATTAAAAGATGAATAAACATATAATAAAGATAGAGATACTTATGTAATTCATTGGTGGGAATTTCAGATAAGCATATAGAGATGCATTATTCCTTCTGAATCTATGCTTTTCTACTGTCTTCATTCAATCATTCATACTCCTTTCCATGGCAAGCTGTATGTAGGGGGATCACCGTTGTCAATGGCTACCGTTCATCCTCTCAGTGAAAATGGTCCAACTACGAATTACGTAGGGCTAATCATCTGTCGGTTCTCATTTGTGTTGGAATAGGATCCAGTGATCCTTTTACATCTGTCACTACGCCCAACAGTCATGAGTTTGAAGCTCGTCACAGTCATCCCATCCCAGATCCTACTCGGAATACCACTGACAAGGTTTAGACTTTCCAGATCTCAAGAAGGCTACCAATTGGTTCTAGCTTATACCACGAAGACTTTGATCTCAAGAAATTGAAGGCTCTGTTGTCAGGAGAGGCAATCAAATGTATGGACCAGGAATCCAAGAGATACACACTCAAGCTATTGCAGATAGAACAGAAGTGGTTGTTAGGCACGCGTTCATAGGTGAGAATGATGATGAATGTCATGGATCATCACATTCATCCAGTTGATATGCGAGTGAATATCTTAGAATAAGAATAAGCTTGAATTGAATAGAAAAACAATAGTATTTTGCATTAATACTCGAGGAACAGCAGAGCTCCACACCTTAGTCTATGGTGTGTAAAAACTCCACCGTTGAAAATACATAAGTGATGATGGTCCAGGTATGGCCGAATGGCCAGCCCCCAAAACGTGATCAAAAGATCAAAAGATGATCAAAAGATGTGAGTACAATAGTAAAAAGTTCTATTTATACTAAACTAGTTACTAGGGTTACAGAAATAAGTAAATGATGCAAAAATCCACTTCCGAGCCCACTTGGTGTGTGCTTGGGCTAAGTATTAAAGCTTTCATGTGTAGAGACTTTTCTTGGAGTTAAACGCCAGTTTTTATGCCAGTTTGGGCGTTTAACTGCAGCTTCTATCCTATTTTTGGCGTTTAACGCCATAATAGGGCAGGAAGTTGGCGTTTGAACGCCAATTCGCGTCGTCGAAACGCGAGCAAAGTATGGACTACTATATATTGCTAGAAAGCCCTATATGTCAACTTTCCAATGCATTTGAGAGCGCGCCATTTGGGTTTCTGTAGCTCCAAAAAATCCATTTCGAGTGCAGGGAGGTCAGAATCCAACAACATCAGCAGTCCTTTTTCAGCCTCTGAATAAGATTTTTGCTCAGGTCCCTCAATTTTAGCCAGAAAATACCTGAAATCACAGAAAAACACACAAACTCATAGTAAAGTCTAGAAATGTGAATTTTGCTTAAAAACTAGTAAAAATATACTAAAAAGTAGCTAGATCCTACTAAAAGCTATCTAAAAACAATGCCAAAAAGCGTATAAATTATCCACTCATCACAACACCAAACTTAAATTATTGCTTGTCCCCAAGCAACTGAAAATCAAATAGGATAAAAAGAAGAGAACATACAATGAATCTCACAATATCAATGAAACTTAGTTCCAATTAGATGAGCGGGGCTAGTAGCTTTTTGCTTCTGAACAGTTTTGGCATCTCACTTTATCCTTTGAAATTTAGAATGATCGGCATCTATAGGAACTCATAATTTTAGATAGTGTTCTTGATTCTCCTAGTTCAATACGTTGATTCTTAAACACAGCTACTTTATGAGTCTTGGCCGTGACCCTAAGCACTTTATTTTCCAGTATTACCACCAGATACATAAATGGCATAGACACATAACTGGGTGAACCTTTTCAGATTGTGACTCAGCTTTGCTAGAGTCGATAGTTAGAGGTGTCCAGAGTTCTTAAGCACATTCCTTTTGCTTTGGATCATGACTTTAACCACTCAGTCTCGAGCTTTTCACTTGGACCTTCATGACACAAGCACATGGTTAGGGACAGCTTGATTTAGCCGCTTAGGCCTGGATTTTATTTCCTTGGGCCCTCCTATCCATTAATGCTCAAAGCCTTGGATCCTTTTCACCCTTGTCTTTTGGTTTAAAGGGTTATTGGCTTTTTGCTCTTGCCTTTTGGTTTAAAGAGCTATTGGCTTTTTCTGCTTGCTTTTTCTTTTTCTTTTTTTTCTTTTATTTTTCGTCACTTTTTTTCGCAAGCTTTCTTATTCAATGCTTTTTCTTGCTTCAAGAATCAATTTCATGATTTTTCAAATTATCAATTACATTTCTCTTTGTTCATCATTCTTTCAAGAGCCAACAAATTTAACAATCATAAACTTCACTATAAAAAATATGCACTGTTCAAGCATTTATTCAGAAAACAAAAAGTATTGCCACCACATCAAAATAATTAAACTAATTTCAAGATAAAATTTGAAACCCAAGTACTTCTTGTTCTTTTGTAATTAGGCACATTTTTCATTTAAGAGAGGTGAATGATTCATGGAGTTATTCATAGCTTTAAGACATAGACACTAGACACTAATGATTATGTAGTAAAGACACAAACATGGAGAACACATAAAGCATCAAATTCGAAAAACAGAAAAATAGAAACAAGGAAATTAAGGAACGGGTCCACCTTAGTGATGGCGGCTAGTTCCTCCTCTTGAAGATCCAATGGAACGCCTGAACTCCTCTATGTCTCTTCCTTGTCTTTGTTGCTCCATCCTTAGCGCTTTTGGTGCTCCTATCCTTAGTTGGTCCATGTTGTAATTCAAGCCTTCCAAAGAGGTGTTGAATTACTCCCAATAGTTATGTGGAGGAAAATGCATCCCTTGAGGTATCTCAGGAATTTCATGAGGAATTTCTTCACGCTCTTGTTGAGGTCTATGAGTGGGCTCTCTTATTTGCTCCATCCTCTTTTTAGTGATGGGGTTGTCCTCTTCAATGAGGATGTCTTTCTCTATGACAATTCTAGCTGAATTGCATAGGGATCTCCTTTTTCTTGGCCTCAACTTCATAGAAGTGGTCTTGATGGACCTTTGAGATGAATCTCTCCATCTCTCATGACTCGGAGGTGGAAGCTTTAGCCTTCCCTTTCCTCTTTCTAGAGGTTTTTCCGGCCTTAGGTGCCATAAATGGTTATGGAAAAACAAAAGCAATACTTTTACCACACCAAACTTAAAAGGTTTGCTCATCCTCGAGCAAAAGAAGAAAGAAAGAAGGGGAAGAAGAAGAAAATAGAGGAGATGAAGGGGGAGAGTGAATTCGGCCAAGGGGGTATAAGGTGATTGTGATGTGTGAAAATGAAGGAGGGGTGATGGGTTTATATAGGAGTGGGGGGAGGGTTGGATGCGTGAATTTTGGGTTGGGTTTGGGAGGTAAAAGTATTTGAATTTGAAAAGAGAGGTAGGTGGGGTTTTTGGGGAAGAGGATTATAGAGATGTGTGAGGGAGAGAGAGAGAGAGAGGTGGGGTAGGTGGGGATCCTGTGGGGTTCACAGATCTTGAGGGGTCAAGGAATTTTCATCCCTGCTCCTTTTAGACGTGCAAAATGCCATTATTGTGCAATTCTGGCGTTTAACGCCAGACTGCTGCTTGTTTTTGGCGTTAAACGCCAGCTTTTATACCTTTTCTAGCACTTAACGCCAAGTTGTTGCTTGTTTCTGGTGTTAAATGGCAGCTTTGTGCCCTTTTCTGGCGTTAAACGCCAGTCTGGTGCCCATTTCTGGCGTTAAACGCCCAGAATGGTGCCAGACTAGGCGTTTAACGCCCATTCTGCTACTCTTACTAGCATTTAAACACCAGTGAGCTTATCCTCCAGGGTGTGCTATTTTTAATGCTGTTTTTGAATTTGTTTTGATTTTTGCAATTGTTTTTGTGACTCCACACGATCACCAACCTAAAGAAAACATAAAATAACATAGATAAATAAAATTGGGTTGCCTCCCAATAAGCGCTTCTTTAATGTCAATAGCTTGACAGTGGGCTCTCATGGAGCCTCACAGATAATCAGAGCATGGTTGGGACCTCTCAACACAAAACTTAGAGTTTGGTTGTGGCCTCTCAACACCAAACTTAGAGTTTGGTTGTGGCCTCCCAACACCAAACTTAGAGTTTAAATGTGGGGGCTTTGTTTGACTCTATATTGAGAGAAGCTTTTCATGCTTCCTCTCCATGTGTACAGAAGGAGAACCTTGAGTCTTGAATATAAGGTAGTTCTCATTCAATTGAAGGACCAACTCTCCTCTGTCAACATCAATCACAACTTTTGCTGTGGCTAGGAAGGGTCTGCCAAGGATGATGGATTCATCATCATCCTTTCCAGTGTCTAGGAATATGAAATCAGCAGGGATGTAAAGGCCTTCAACATTCTCTAGCACGTCCTCTACTAGTCCGTAAGCCTTTTTCATGGATTTGTCTACCATCTCTAGTGAGATTCTTGCAGCTTGAACCTCAAAGATTTCCAGTTTCTCTATGACAGAGAGTGGCATGAGGTTTATGCCTGACCCCAGGTCACATAGAGCCTTCTTAAAGGTCATGGTGCCTAAGGTACAAGGTATTAAGAACCTTCCGAGATCCTCTTTCTTTTGAGGTAATGTCTGCCTAATCAAGTTATTGAGTTCATTGGTGGGCAAGGGGGGTTCATCCACCCAACTCTCATTACCAAATAACTTTGCATTCAGCTTCATGATTGCTCTAAGGTACTTAGCAACTTGCTCTTCAATAATATCTTCATCCTTTTCAGAGGAGGAATAGTCATCAGAGCTCATGAATGGCAGAAGTAAGTTCAATGGAATCTCTATGATCTCTAGATGAGCCTCAAATTCCTTAGGTTCCTCAAATGGGAATACTTTTTTGTCCAGAGGACATCCCATAAAGTCTTCCTCACTGGGATTCACGTCCTCCTCTTCCTCTCTAGGTTCGGCCACACCAAGTAAGGTTATGGCCTTGCACTCTCTTTTTGGATTCTCTTCTGTATTATTTTGGAGAGTACTAGGAAGAGTTTCAGTGACTCTTTTACTCAGCTGGCCCACTTGTACCTCTAAATTTCTAATGGTGGACCTTATTTCATTCATGAAACTGAGAGTGGCCTTAGATAGATCAGAGACTATATTTGCTAAGTTAGATGGTTTCTGCTCAGAATTCTCTGTCTATTGCTGAGAGGATGATGGAAAAGGCTTGTTATTGCTAAACCTGTTTCTTCCACCATTATTATTGTTAAAGCCTTGTTGAGGCTTTTGTTTATCCTTCCATGAGAAATTTGGATGATTTCTCCATGAGGGATTATAGGTGTTTTCATAGGCTTTACCCATGTAATTCACCTCTGCCATTGTAGGGTTCTCTGGATCATAAGCTTCTTCTTCAGAAGATGCTTCTTTAGTACTGTTGGATGCATTTTGTAATCCATTCAGACTCTGAAAAATTATATTGACTTACTGAGTCAACATTTTGTTCTGAGCCAATATGGCATTCAGAGCATCAATTTCAAGAACACCTTTCCTCTGGGGCGTCCCATTACTCACAGGATTCCTTTCAGAGGTGTACATGAACTGGTTATTTGCAACCATTTCAATGAGTTCCTGAGCTTCTGCAGGCATTTTCTTCAGGTGAATAGATCCACCTACAGAATAGTCCAATGACATCTTAGACAATTTAAACAGACCATCATAGAATATATCTAGGATGGTCTATTCTGAGAGCATGTTAGAAGGACACTTTTTGGTCAGTTGCTTGTATCTTTTCCAAGCTTCATAGAGGGATTCACCTTCTTTCTGCATGAAGGTTTGAAAATCCACTCTAAGCTTGCTCAACTTTTGAGGAGGAAAGAATTTGGCTAAGAAAGCCATGACTAGCTTATCCCAAGAGTTCAGGCTATCTCTAGGTTGAGAGTCCAACCATGTTCTAGCTCTGTCTCTTACAGCAAAAGGACAAAGCATAAGCTTATAGACCTCAGGATCAACTTCAATGGTCTTAATAGTATCATAGATCTGCAAGAATTTAGTTAAGAACTGAAAAGGATCTTTTGATGAAAGTCCATGAAACTTGCAATTCTGTTGCATTAGAGAAACTAATTGAGGCTTCAGCTCAAAATTGTTTGCTCCAATGGCAGGGATTGAGATGCTTCTTCCATGGAAGTTAGAATTTGGTGCAGTAAAGTCACCAAGCATCTTCCTTGCATTGTTGTTGGGTTCGGCCATTACTTCTTTTTTGAGATTCTCTGTAAGGTTTTCTTTGGATTGTTGTGCTTTACCTTCTTTTAGCTTCTTCTTCAGAGTCCTTTCAGGTTCAGGATCTGCTTCAATAAGAATGTCCTTGTCCTTGCTCCTGCTCATATGAAAAAGAAGAGGACAGAAAAGGAAGAGGAATCCTCTATGTCACAGTATAGAGATTCCTTAATGTGAGTAGAAGAGAAGAAGAATAAGAATGAAGAAGGAAGAAGAAAAATTCGAACACATAGAGGGAGAGAGGGTCGGAATTATAAGAAGAAGAGAAGAGTGTTAGTGATTAAATAAATAAATAAAAGAAGATGAGAGAGAGTTTTCGAAAATAATTTAAAGGAAAAGGAAAATATTTTTGTTTTTATTTTAAAATTTAGTTAGAATTCGAAAATTAAGAAAAAGAATAAAATAAAAATTAAAATTTGAAACAATTAGTTAATTAAAAGAATTTTGAAAAAGAGGAAGGTGATTTTTGAAAATTAGAGAGAGAAAAGTAGTTAGGTGGTTTTGAAAATCAATCAGTTAATTGAAAAAGATTTGAAAAAGATTTGAAAATCAATTTTTAAAAGATAAGAGGTTAGAAAAGATATTTTGAAATTAAAGTTTGAAAAAGATATGATTTGAAAAGATATGTTTGAAAAGATATGATTGAAATTTATTTTGAAAAAGATTTGAAAAAGAAATTTTAAAAAGATTTGATTTTGAAAATTGAAGTTGATGATTTGACTAACAAGAAACTAAAAGATATGATTCTAGAATTTAAAGGTTGAATCTTTCTTAACAAGAAAGTAACAAACTTGAAATTTTTGAATCAAAACATTAATTGTTAGTGTTAATTTCGAAAATTATGAAATAAAGATAAGAAAAAGATTTTGAAAATCAATTTTTTTTGAAAATATAAAAGAAAAATGAAAAAAGATTTGATTTTTGAAAAATTTTTGAAAAGATAAGATTTTTAAAATTGAAATCTTGACTTGACTAACAAGACATAACTTATTTTAAAACTTTTTGTCTAAGTCAACCCAAAGATTTCAAAATTTATGAGTGAAATAAAGAAAAGATATTTTTTTTTAAATTGAATGAGGAAAGAAAAAACCCACAAAATGACTCAACACATAAAAGTTTTGGATTATAACAAATGATGCATACAAGAACACTATGAATGTCAAGATGAATACCAAGAAGACTTTGAAGATCATGATAAACATGAAGAACTTATTTTTGAAAAATTTTCAAGAAAAGAAAAACATGCAAGACACCAAACTTAGAAATTTTTAATGCTTAGACACTAACAAACTAAAAATGCATATGAGAAACAAGAAAAGACACAAAACAAGAAAATATGAAGATCAAACAAGGAGACTCATTAAGAACAACTTGAAGATTATGAAGAACACCATGCATGAGTTTTTGAAAATTTTTAGAAAAACTAAAACATGCAATTGACACCAAACTCAAAACTTGACTCTAGACCTATACAAGAGACACAAAATATTTTTGTTTTTATGATTTTTATAATTTTTTTGTACTTTTTTTCGAAAATTATTTTGGAAAAAGAGAAATAAGGAATTCAAAATTCTTAATGAGAATTTCAAGAATCATGCAATGTTAGTCTAAAGCTCCGGTCCAAGAATTAGACATGGCTTACTAGCTAGCCAAGCTTCAAGTGAAAGCTTCGGTCCAAAACACTAGACATGGCCAATGGATAGCCAAGCTTTAGCAGAGCATTGTATACAATAGCTATGTGTGTAACAAACAAATTGATGGGAATCAACTAACACGCTTTTGCATTGATAAGTGGAAGCCTCGGTCCAACAAAATTAGACATGGCTTCACAGCCAGCCAGGCTTCAACATATCATCATTAAACTCTAGAATTCATTCTTAAAAATTCTAAAGAACAAAATAAATTTTTTTTTGAAATATTTTTAAAACTTATTGAAAATAAAATAAGAAGAAAATTACCTAATCTAAGCAACAAGATGAACCGTCAGTTGTCCAAACTTGAACAATCCCTGGTAACGGTGCTAAAAACTTGGTGCACGAAATTGTGATCTCAATGGCACCAACAACTTGGTCCGCATAATTATAATCTCAACTCTTTTTCACAACTTTGCACAACTAACCAGCAAGTACACTGGGTCATCCAAGTAATAAACCTTACATGAGTAAAGGTCGATCCCACGGAGATTGTCGGCTTGAAGCAAGCTATGGTCATCTTGTAAATCTCAGTCAGGCGGATTCAAATGGTTATAGAGTTTTGAAAATTAAAAGATAAATAAACATAAAATAAAGATATAGATACTTATGTAATTCATTGGTGGGAATTTCAGATAAGCGTATGGAGATGCGTTATTCCTTCTGAATCTCTGCTTTCCTACTATCTTCATTCAATCATTCATACTCCTTTCCATGGCAAGCTGTATGTAGGGGGATCACCGTTGTCAATAGCTACCGTCCATCCTCTCAATGAAAATGGTCCAGCTACGGGTTACGTAGGGCTAATCATCTGTCGGTTCTCACTTGTGTTGGAATAGGATCCAGTGATCCTTTTGCGTCTGTCACTACGCTCAACAGTCATGAGTTTGAAGCTCGTCACAGTCATCCCATCCCAGATCCTACTCGAAATACCACAGACAACATTTAGACTTTCTGGATCTCAAGAATGCTGCCAATTGGTTCTAGCTTATACCACGAAGACTCTGATCTCATGGAATTGAAGGCTCTGTTGTCATGAGAGGCAATCAAACGCATGGACCAGGAATCCAAGAGATACATAGTCAATCTATTGCAGATAGAACGGAAGTGGTTGTCAAGCACGTGTTCATAGGTGAGAATAATGATGAGTGTCACGGATCATCACATTCATCCGGTTGAAGTGCGAGTGAATATCTTAGAATAAGAATAAGCTTGAATTGAATAGAAAAACAATAGTACTTTGCATTAATACTCGAGAAACAGCAGAGCTCCACACTTTAATCTATGGTGTGTAGAAAGTCCACCGTTGAAAATACATAAGTAATGATGGTCCAGGCATGGCCGAATGGCCAGACCCCGAAACGTGATCAAGAGATCAAAAGATGATCAAAAGATGTGAGTACAATAGTAAAAAGTTCTATTTATACTAAACTAGTTACTAGGGTTACAGAAATAAGTAAATGATGCAGAAATCCACTTCCGGACCCACTTGGTGTGTGCTTGGGCTGAGCATTGAAGCTTTCATATGTAGAGACTTTTCTTGGAGTTAAATGCCAGTTTTTATGCCACTTTGGGTGTTTAACTGTAGCTTTTATCTTGTTTCTGGCATTTAACACCAGAATAGGGTAGGAAGTTGGTGTTTGAATGCCAGTTTGCATCGTTAAAACTCGAGCAAAGTATGGACTATTATATATTGCTGGAAAGTCCAAGATGTCTACTTTCCAACGCATTTAAGAGCTAGCCATTTGAGTTTCTGTAACTCCAAAAAATCTATTTCGAGTGCAGGGAGGTCAGAATCCAACAGCATCAACAGTCCTTTTTCAGCCTCTGAATCAGATATTTGCTCAGGTCCCTCAATTTCAGCCAGAAAATACCTGAAATCACAGAAAAACACACAAACTCATAGTAAAGTCCAGAAATGTGAATTTTGCTTGAAAACTAATAAAAATATACTAAAAGTAGCTAGATCCTACTAAAAACTATCTAAAAACAATGCCAAAAAGTGTATAAATTATCCGCTCATCAAAGAGCCATGTTTGTCTATTCAAAATCAGTTCATACTCTTTTGGAATCAATTGTTGTTAAGAAACAAACTCTTCTCATTTTCCCATCTATACAATGCAATGCGACACTGATGAGGGAAAAATGATTCCACACAAACTCACCGGCAAGTATACCGGGTCGCATCAAGTAGTAATAACTCACGGGAGTGAGGTCGATTCCATAGGGATTGATGGATTGAGCAACTTTAGTATGGTGATGAATTTAGTTAAGCGAATATTTGAAGATTTGGGTAAAATTTGATTGACAGAAGTGAAATTTCAAGGAAAATAAAATGCAAAAATTAAATTGGCAGAATCTTAAATTGCTGAAGTAGTAAATTGCAAAAACTTAAAGTGCAAGAGATTAAAAGAGCTAAAACTTTAATTGCAAGAAAGGTAAATAACTGAAACTTAAAGTGCAAGTAATTTAAATTGCTGTATCTAAATTGCCAAGAAACTTAAATTGCATGAAAAATAAAAGGATTTGGGTAATTGGAATCAAAAGAGAACTAAAAGTTGCAAAGTGCAGTAAACTAAAGAACTCTCAGATAACAGAATTCAAATCAGAACTTTAGTACCAAAATAGAAAAGTGAAATTGCAGAAGAATTAAAATAGAATGGAAACTTAGATAAACTTTAAAATCCTAAAAGAGAAATTGACAATTGCAGAAGAATAACGAAACAGAAAGAAACCTAAGATCTCAAATGCTCTCTTAACAAAAGAGAAAAAAAAGAAATTGCAGACGAAATGTAAACAGAAAGAAAACTATGATCAGATCTTCAATTCATAAAGCTATCAAAGGAAAAATAAAAGAAAACTCCACAATGAAGGAATTCAAAAGAATTCTTCAATCCGATGTCCAAGACCCAAACAGAAAAGTTAAAGTTGCAGAAGAGAGAAAAACAAAACAGAAAATGAAAACTTCGATATGATCCCAATTATAAAATTCTAAAAAGAAATTAAAAAAGAGCTCCCCGATATAATCAAATTTTTTCCTATTTATACACTTTCTATTTCAGTCCTCAATCACTTGAAGCGGGCTTTTTGGCCTGTGGAGAAATGGACTAAAATGGCACATGGTTGCTGCATTCAGGGGAACGTTGCATTCTCAAAGTGAGCGCAGTGTTGATTCATCCATGCGTGTGCGTCCTTTGCGCGTGCGCGTCGTGATGAGAGGATATTCTATACGCTTTTTGGGGGTATTTTCATATAGTTTTTAGTAGGATCTAGTTATTTTTTAGTATATTTTTATTAGTTTTTATGCAAAAATCACATTTTTGGACTTTGCTATGAGTTTGTGTGTTTTTCTGTGATTTCAAGTATTTTCTGGCTGAAATTGAGGGACCTGAGCAAAAATCTGATTCAGAGGCTAAAAATGGACTGCAGATGCTGTTGGATTCTGATCTCCCTACACTCGAAATGGGATTTTTGGAGCTACAGAAGTCCAAATAACGCGCTCTCAATTGCTTTGGAAAGTAGACATCCAGGACTTTCCAGAAATATATAATAGTTCATACTTTGCCCGAGTTTAGACAACGCAAACTGGCGTTCAACGCCAGCCTTCTGCTCTATTCTGGCGTCAAACACCAGAAACACGTTACAAGCTAGAGTCAAACGCCAGAAACAGGTTACAACTTGGTGTTTAACTCCAAGAATAGGCTATGCACGTGAAAGCTTCAATACTCAGCTCCAGCACACACCAAGTGGGCCCCGGAAGTGGATTTCTGCACTATCTATCTTAGTTTACTCATTTTCTGTAAACCTAGGTTACTAGTTGAGTATAAAAACTACTTTTAGAGATTTATTTTGTACCTCATGACATTTTACATCTAAATTTGTATCTTTGACGGCATGAGTCTCTAAAACCCAAGGTTGGGGGTGACGAGCTCTGCTATGTCTCGATGAATTAATGCAATTATTTCTGTTTTCTATTCAATCGCACTTGTTTCTATTCTAAGATATTCATTCGCACTTCAACATGATGAATGTGATGATCCGTGACACTTATCACCATTCTCAACCTATGAACGCGTACCTGACAACCACTTCCATTCTACCTCAGATTAAATGTATATCTCTTGGGTTCTTGGTCCATGTGTTTGATTGCCTCTCCTGACAATAGAGTCTTCAATTTCTTGAGATTAGAGTCTTCGTGGTATAAGCTAGAAATAATTGGCAGCATCCCTGAGATCCGAAAAGTCTAAACCTTGTCTGTGGTATTCTGAGTAGGATCCGGGAAGGGATGACTGTGATGAGCTTCATACTCATGAATGTTGGGCGTAGTGACAGACGCAAAAGGATCACTGGATCCTATTCCAACACAAGTGAGAACCGACAGATGATTAGCCATATACATGGACCCTTTTCACTGAGAGGACGGCTGGTAGCCATTGACAACGGTGATCCACCAACATACAGCTTGCCATGGAAGGAGACCTACATGCGTGAAGAAGAAAATAATAGGAAAGCAGAACTCCAGAAGACAGAGCATCTCCAAAACCTCAACATATTCTCCATTACTGCATAACAAGTATCATTTAGTTCATGCTCTTTTACACTTTGCAATTAAAACTAAAAATCACTATTGATATCCTGACTAAGAATAATAAGATAACCATAGCTTGCTTCAAGCCAGCAATCTCTGTGGGATCGACCCTTACTCACGTAAGATATTACTTGGACGACCCAGTGCACTTGCTGGTTAGTTGTGCGGAATTACAAAGTGTGATTGTAATTTTCGTGCACCAAGTTTTTGGCGCCGTTATCGGGGATTGTTCGAGTTTGAACAACTAACGGTTTATTTTGTTACTGAGATTAGGAAAAATTTGTCTTTTTGGTTTAGAGTCTTTTAGTTTCTTTTCAAAAAAAAAAAAAGAAAAAAATATTTTTTTAAAAAATATTATTTTTTCTTTATTAATTGTTAGTTTCTCATTGAGTCTAGTTGCATGTTTTAAGTTTGGTGTCCTTTGTGTTTTTGTTATCTAAAAAATAGTTTTTATCTGCTTAATCCTTGCATTTGTTGACTGTGTCTATTTTATTGGGAATAGTTGCCCCTTTGAGTCTTCCTTTCTAAAATCTTTTTAAGAAAATAATTTTTCTTTGATTAAATCATGTGCCAAATTTTAGGTTTGGTGTTCTCTTGTTAATTTTTCTTTAGTTTTCAAAAATTTTATTTTGGTTTTCTAAAAATTTTAAGTTTGGTGTTCTTTCTTTTGTTTTTGTTGTTCTTGAGTCTTCTTTGTGTTTTGATCTTAAAATTTGTCTTTTATGTGTTTTTCTCTTTCATAAAAAAAATTCAAAAATAAAAAATATCTTTTCCTTTAATTGCTCATACTTTTCGAATCCCTTTGGTTGACTTGGTCAAAATTTTTCAAATGATATCCTTTTAAGATTTTTTAAATCATATCTTTTTCAAAAACATCCTAACCACTTTCTCTCTCCTCACATTTTCGAAAGTCCTCATAAAATATTTTCAGATCTTTTTTTTTATTTATTTTAGTTTTTTATTTTATTTTATTATTTCAAAAAAATTTTTAATAAATAAATGTAATAAAATAAATAAAATAAATCTACATCATTTTCCTTTCTCCATCATGGACCTAAGTGGAAATGAACAGTCCAGAAGGACTCTAGGGTCATATGCTAACTGATGTGCGGAAAACGATCCGACACAAAACTCACCGGCAAGTGTACCGGGTCGCATCAAGTAATAATAACTCACATGA
>NC_029772.3:49208156-49208683 GCF_000817695.3 Arachis duranensis | reverse complement strand
ATATTTTTTTCGCCAATTTTTTTTTTCGCACAAGCTTTTGCTTTTCACTGCTTTTTCTTGCTTCAAGAATCAATTTCATGATTTTTCAGATCCTCAATAACATTTCTCTTTGTTCATCATTCTTTCAAGAGCCAACAATTTTAACACTCATAAATAGCAATATCAAAAGACATATGCACTGTTCAATCATTCATTCAGAAAACAAAAAGTATTGTCACCACATCAATATAATTAAATTAAATTCAATGATAAATTCGAAATTTATGTACTTCTTGTTCTTTTGAATTAAAAAATTTTTCATTTAAGAGAGGTGAAGGATTAATGGAATTTATTCATAGCTTTAAGGCATGGTTACATACTAGTGATCATGAAGTAGAGACACAAAACATAGATAAACACAACACTAAAAACCGAAAACAGAAAGAAATAAAGAACAAGGAATGAATCCACCTTTAGTGGCGTCTTCTTCTTGAAGGACCAACAATGTCCTTAAGCTCTTCTATGTCCCTTCCTTGCCTTTGTTGCTC
>NC_029772.3:49207402-49207956 GCF_000817695.3 Arachis duranensis | reverse complement strand
TCTTGATGATGAGCTTCCTCATGCATCTCTTGAGGACCGTGCATGGTCTCTCTTGCTTGCTCCATCTTTTTCTTGGTGATGGGCTTATCCTCTTCAATGGGGATGTCTCCTTCTATGATAACTCCAGCTGAGTAAGATAGATGGCAAATTAGGTGAGGGAAGGCTAGCCGTGCCATGGGTGAGGGCTTGTCGGCTATTTTGTAGAGTTCATTGGAGATGACCTCGTGAACTTCTACTTCCTCTCCAATCATGATGCTGTGAATCATGATGGCCCGATCCACAGTAACTTCAGATCGGTTGCTTGTAGGAATGATGGAGCGTTGAATGAACTCCAACCATCCTCTAGCCACATGCTTAAGGTCCAGTCTTCTTAGTTGGACTGGCTTGCCTTTGGAGTCTATTCTCCATTGGGCTCCTTCCACACATATGTCCATAAGGACTTGGTCCAACCTTTGATTGAAGTTGACCCTTCTAGTGTAGGGGCGTTCATCTCCTTGCATCATGGGCAAGTGAAACGCCAACCTCACATTTTCCGGACTAAAATCTAAGTATTT
>NC_029772.3:49206675-49207089 GCF_000817695.3 Arachis duranensis | reverse complement strand
GGAAGTGGAAGCTATTGTCTTCCCTTTCCCTTTTCTAGAGGATACTCCGGCCTTAGGTGCCATTGATGGTAATGGAAAAACAAAAAGCTTATGCTTTTACCACACCAAACTTAAAATATTGCTCGCCCTCGAGCAAGAAAGAAAAGAAGAGAAGAAGAAGTAGAAGAGAATAGGGTAGAGAGGGAGAAAGGTAGGTTCGGCTACGTGGGAGAAGATGGGTTTGTGTTGTGTGAAAATGAAGTAGAATGGAAGGGTATTTATAGGGAGAGGGGAGGGTGGATGTTCGGCCATTTTGGGTGGGAATGGGTGGGAAATTGAATTTGAATTTTATGGAGGTAGGTGGGGTTTATGGGGAAGAGTGGGTTGATGTGAGTGGTGAATGGGGCAATTGGGAAGAGGAATTGAGGTGATTGG
>NC_029772.3:49204234-49206423 GCF_000817695.3 Arachis duranensis | reverse complement strand
TGTTCTGGGCGTTCAACGCCCATGTAAAGCATGTTTCTGGCGTTGAACGCCAGTTTCATGCTTGTTACTGGCGTTCAGCGCCAGCTTTTCTTCTCTGGGCACATTCCTGGCGTTCAGCGCCAGAATGTTGCTTGTTTCTAGCGTTCAGCGCCAGAATGGTGCTCTGTTCTGGCGTTGAATGCCGGCCAGATGCATCTTACTGGCGTTGAACGCCAGCCTGTGCGTCCTCCAGGGTGAAAAATATTTTTCTTCTGTTTTTGACTCTGTTTTTAATTTTTATGATTTTTTTTCGTGACTCCTCATAATCATGTACCTAATAAAACACAAAATAACAATAAAATAAAAATTAGATAATTAAAATTGGGTTGCCTCCCAACAAGCGCTTCTTTAATGTCAATAGCTTGACAATGGCTCTCATGGAGCCACAAGGTGATCAGGTCAATGTTAGTGTAGTCCCAACACCAAACTTAGAGTTTGGACATGGGGTCTTAACACCAAACTTAGAGTTTGGTTATGGCCTTACAACACCAAACTTAGAGTTTGACTGTGTGGGCTCTTCTTGACTCTGAACTGAGAGAAGCTCTTCATGCTTACTCTCTTTTGTCACAGAGGGATGGCCATGTGCCTTAAACACAAGGTAGTCCCCATTCAATTGAAGGACTAACTCACCTCTGTTGACATCTATCACAGCTTCTGCTGTGGCTAGGAAAGGTCTTCCAAGGATGATGCAATCATCCTCTTCCTTCCTAGTGTCTAAGATTATGAAATCAGCAGGGATGTAAAGGCCTTCAACCTTTACTAACATGTCCTCTACTATTCCATAAGCTTGTCTCAATGATTTGTCTGCCAATTGTAATGAGAACAAGGCAGGTTGTATCTCAATGATCCCCAGCTTCTCCATTACAGAGAGTGGCATAAGATTTATCCCTGACCCCAGATCACACAGAGCTTTTTCAAAGCTTATGGTGCCTATGGTACAAGGTATTAAGAACTTGCCAGGATCTTGTTTCTTTTGAGGTAGAGTTTTCTGAATCCAAGTATCTAGTTCACTAATGAGCAAGGGAGGTTCACTTTACCAAGTCTCATTACCAATCAACTTGGCATTCAGCTTCATGATAACTCCTAAGTATTGAGCAACTTGCTCTCCAGTCACATCTTCATCCTCTTCAGAGGAAGAATAGTCTTCAGAGCTCATGAATGGCAGAAGGAGATTTAATGGAATCTCTATGGTCTCTATATGAGCCTCAGATTCCTTTGGATCCTTAAGAGGAAACTCCTTCTTGCTTGAGGGACGTCCCAGGAGGTCTTCCTCACTAGGATTTTCGTCCCCCTCCTCCCTTGTGCATTCGGCCATACAGATCACATCAATGGCCTTGCACTCTCCTTTTGGATTTTCTTCTATATTGCTTGGGAGAATACTGGGAGGAGTTTCAATAATTTTCTTACTCAGCTGGCCCACTTGTGCTTCCAGATTTCTGATGGAGGATCTTGTTTCATTCATGAAACTGAAAGTGGCCTTTGACAGATCAGAGACTAGATTGGCTAAATTAGAAGTGTTTTGTTCAGAATTCTCTATCTGTTGCTGAGAAGATGATGGATATGGCTTGCTATTGCCTAGCCTAGTGCGTCCACCATTGTTAAAGCCTTGTTGAGGCTTTTGTTGATCCTTCCATGAGAAATTTGGATGATTTCTCCATGATGAGTTATAGGTGTTTCCATAAGGTTCACCCATGTAATTAACCTCTGCCATGGCAGGGTTCTCAGGATCATAAGCTTCTTCAGAAGCTGCCTCTTTAGTACTGTTGGATGCATTTTGCCATCCATTCAGACTTTGAGAGATCATGTTGACCTGTTGAGTCAACACTTTGTTCTGAGCCAATATGGCATTCAGAGCATCAATTTCAAGAACTCCTTTCTTCTGAGGTATCCCATTATTCACGGAATTCCTCTCAGAGGTGTACATAAATTGGTTGTTTGCAACTATGTCAATGAGTTCTTGAGCCTCTTCAGGCGTTTTCTTTAGGTGAATAGATCCACCTGCAGAATGGTCCAGTGACATTTTCAAAAATTCAGAGAGACCATAATAGAATATATCTAATATGGTCCATTCTAAAAACATGTCAGATGAACATCTTTTGGTCAGCTGCTTGTATCTTTCCCAAGCTTCATAGAGGGATTCACCATCTTTT
>NC_029772.3:49202135-49203966 GCF_000817695.3 Arachis duranensis | reverse complement strand
TCTCTTAATTTTCTCTTCAGAGTCCTTTCAGGTTCTGGATCAACTTCAACAAGAGTGCCTTTTTCCTTGTTCCTGCTCATATGGAAGAGAAGAAAACAAGAAAAGAAAGAGGAATCCTCTATGTCACAGTATAGAGATTCCTTTATGTCAGTAGAAGAAGAAAGGGGTAGAAGAATCCAAATACAAGGGATATAAGAAGTTCGGATTCTTAGATGAAGAGAGGTGAAGAGAAGTGTTAGTAATTAATTAATTAAATAGAATAAGAGAACAGAAGAGAAATTTCGAAAATAATTTTTTAAAAAAAAAATGGTTAGTGATTTTCAAAAATTACAGATAATATATAATTAAAATTAAAATTTAAAACAAAAAGAATTTTTGAAAAAGAGATGAGATATTTTCGAAAATTAGAGAGGGAAAAGTAGTTAGGTGGTTTTGAAAAGGATAAGAAACAAACAAAAAGTTAGAGAGTTAGTTGAAAAAGATTTTGAAATTAAATTTTAAAAAGATAAGAAGATAAGAAGTTAGATAAGATATTTTGAAATCAAATTTTGAAAAAGATAAAATTTTGAAAAAAGGTAAGATAAAAAGATAAGAGTTTTAAGAAAAAGATATTTTGAAAAAGATTTAATTTTTAAAATTACTTAACTAACAAGAAACTACAAGATAAGATTCTAGAACTTAAAGATTGAACCTTTCTTAACAAGAAAGTAACAAACTTCAAATTTTTGAATCAATCACATTAATTGTTAGCTAATTTTCGAAACTTTGATTTAAAGATAAGAAAAAGATTTTGAAAATAATTTGAAAAATATTTTTGAATTTTTCAAAAAATTAAAAAAATGGAAAAGAGATAATTTTTGAAAAAGATTTTGAAAAGATAAGATTTTAAAAATTGAAATTTTGACTTGACTTGTAAGAAACAACTAATTTTAAAAATTTTTGACCAAGTCAACCCAAAATTTCGAAAATTTGGAGGAAAATAAGGAAAAGATATTTTTTTGATTTTTTAATTTTTAATGAAAAACACAAAAATGACCCAAAACATGAAAATTTTGGATCAAAACACAAGATGCATGCAAGAACACTATGAATGTCAAGATGAACACCAAGAACACTTTGAAGATCAAGATGAACATCAAGAACATAATTTTGAAAAATTTTTGACGCAAAGAAAACATGCAAGACACCAAACTTAGAAATCTTTAATGCATGGACTCTAGCAAACGAAAAATGCATATGAAAAACAACAAACAACACAAAACAAGAAATCATCAAGATCAAACAAGAAGACTTGTCAAGGACAACTTGAAGATCATGAAGAACACTATGAAAGCATGGAGTTTTCGAAAAATGCAAGAAAAATTTTTAAAGCATGCAATTGACACCAAACTTAAAAATTAACACAAGACTCAAACAAGAAACACAAAATATTTTTGATTTTTATGATTTTATGATTTTTTGTATTTTTATTAATTTTTTCGAAAATATTTTTGGAAAAAAACGAAAAAGAAAAGAAAAATTTTGAAAAAGATTTTTGAAAAATTTTTGAAAAGAAAATTACCTAATCTGAGCAACAAGATGAACCGTCAGTTGTCCATACTCGAACAATCCCCGGCAACGGCGCCAAAAACTTGGTGGACGAAATTGTGATCAACAATAATTCCAGGCACTATTAGAGAAGCTTTTTCTTTCCACAACTCCGTTCAACTTAACCAGCAAGTGTACTGGGCCATCCAAGTAATACCTTACGTGAGTAAGGGTCGATCCCACAGAGATTGTTGGTATGAAGCAAGCTATGGTTACCTTGTAAATCTCAGTTAGGCAGATTAAA
>NC_029772.3:49198783-49199380 GCF_000817695.3 Arachis duranensis | reverse complement strand
CTTAAGGATCTTCAAGTAATTCTTGATGATTTTCGTGCTCTGATCTTTAAATTCAATTGACTTGAGTGTTTTGTGTGTCTCATATGCATTCTCATTTTGTTAGTGTCAGTAGTATACAAACTACTAAGTTTGGTGTCTTGCATGCATTGTTATTTGATTCTTATTGCATTTTGATTTGTCCTAATTATTAAAAATCCAAAAATATTTTTAATTTGTGTCTTCTCAAGTCAATAATACAAAGAATTGAAGATTCAGAACATACAGCAGAGGAATTGCACAGAAAAAGCTGGGCGTTTAAAACGCCCAGTAAGGAAGACAGACTGGCGTTTAAACGCCAGCCAGGGTACCTGGTTGGGCGTTTAATGCCCAAAAGGGTATAGTTTTGGGCGTTAAACGCCAGAATGTGCACCATTCTGAGCGTTTAACGCCAGGATGGCTAAAAGGGAAGATTTTGTTTTCAAATCAAATTTTTTTTTAAGTTTTCAAAATCTTTTTAAAATCAAATCTTTTTCAAATTAATTTTTCAATCAAATCTTTTTCAAAATCAATTTCTTTCCATTTTCAAAGATACTTGCTATCAATTAATGATTTGATTCA
>NC_029772.3:49197683-49198573 GCF_000817695.3 Arachis duranensis | reverse complement strand
ATCTTCTTAACCACATCTTTTTCAAAATAGTTTTCAATCAAATCTTTTTTATTTCTAATTTCAAAATCTTTTTCAAAAATCACTTGATTTCTTTTCTACTCTTAATTTTCGAAAATCAATCAATGTTTTTCAAAATGTTTTTAAATTTTTTACTTGATTTTCGAAAATTTCTTCCCTTCTTCTCACATCTTTCTATTTATGGACTAACACTATCCCTTAATGCAAAATTCGAACTCCATCTTCTTTGATAAGTTCGAATTTTCTACTTCTGTCTTCTACTTTTCTTTTCCTCTGACACTTCAAGGAATCTCTATACTGTGACATAGATGATTCCACCTTTTCTTGTTCTCTTCTCTTTCTTATGAGCAGGAGCAAAGACAAAAGCATTCTTGTTGAGGCAGACCCTGAACCTGAAAGGATCTTGAAGAGAAAGCTAAGAGAAGCCAAAGCACAACTCTCTTTAGAGGACCTGACCGAATTCTTCAAAGAAGAAGAACCTATGGCAGCCGAAAACAACAACAATGCCAACAATGCAAGGAAGGTGCTGGGTGACTTTACTGCACCTACTCCCGACTTCTATGGGAGAAGCACTCTATCCCTGCCATTGGAGCAAACAACTTTGAGCTTAAGCCTCAATTAGTTTCTCTAATGCAACAGAATTGCAAGTTCCATGGACTTCCATTGGAAGATCCTCATCAGTTTTTAGCTGAATTCTTGCAAATCTGTGACACTGTCAAGACTAATGGGGTTGACCCTGAGGTCTACAGACTTATGCTATTCCCTTTTGCTGTAAGAGACAGAGCTAGGACATGGTTGGACTCACAACCTAAAGAAAGCCTGGACTCTTGGGAAAAGCTAGTCAATGCCTTCTTGGCAAAGTTCTTTCCACC
>NC_029772.3:49189547-49190296 GCF_000817695.3 Arachis duranensis | reverse complement strand
GTGTCTTGTGATCATTAGTGTCTTAGTGTCTATGCCTTAAAGTTATGAATGTCCTATGAATCCATCACCTTTCTTAAATAATAAAAAAAAATTTTGTGCTTAATTGAAAAAGAAAAGAATTGCATGAATTTTGAATTTTATAACAGTTTGATTATTTTGATGTGGTGGCAATACTCTTGTTTTCTGAATGTATGCTTAAACAGTGCATATGTCTTTTGAATTTTTGGTTCATGAATGTTGGCTCTTGAAAGAATGATGAAAAAGGAAACATGTTACCGAGGATCTGAAAAATCATAAAAATGATTCTTGAAGCAAGAAAAAGCATTTCTATTCAAAAAAAAAATCGAAAAAGAAAAGAAAACAAAAAAAAAAGAGAGAAAAGAAAAAAAAATATAAGAGTTGTGATCCAAGGCAAAAAGAGTGTGCTTAAGAACCCTGGACACCTCTAGTTGGGGACTCTAGCAAAGCTGAGTCACAATCTGAAAAGGTTAACCCAATTATGTGTCTGTGGCATGTATGTATCCGGTGGTAATACTGGAAGACAGAGTGCTTTGGGCCACGGCCAAGACTCAATAAGTAGCTATGTTCAAGAATCATCATACGTTACTAGGAGAATCATTAACACTATCTGGATTCTAAGTTCCTAAAGAAGCCAATCATTCTGAATTTCAAAGGATAGAGTGAGATGCCAAAACTATTCAGAGGCAAAAAGCTAAAAGCCCCGCTCATCTAATTAATACTGATCTTCA
>NC_029772.3:49183055-49187471 GCF_000817695.3 Arachis duranensis | reverse complement strand
TCCGGATCATGACGTTTTTCTGGCGTTTAACTCCAGACAGCAGCATGTACTTGGCGTTCAACGCCAAGTTACGTCGTCAATTTCCAAATAAAGTATGGACTATTATATATTGCTGGAAATCTCTGGATGTCTACTTTCCAACTCCATTGAGAGCGAGCCATTTGGAGTTCTGTAGCTCCAGAAAATCTATTTCGAGTGCAGGAAGGTCAGATTCCAACAGCATCAGCAGTCCTTTTGTCAGCCTTTTTCAGAGTTTTGCTCAAGTCCCTCAATTTCAGCCAGAATTTACCTGAAATCACAGAAAAACACACAAACTCATAGTAAAGTCCAGAAATGTGAATTTAACATAAAAACCAATGAAAACATCCCTAAAAGTAGCTCAAACTTACTAAAAACTACCTAAAAACAATGCCAAAAAGCGTATAAATTATCCGCTCATCAGTGTCCAACCTTTATTCTTTGTTTTTCTTGCCATTTTGGCTTTTTCTTCTTCCTTTTCTTGCTGTTTTTGTTCCCAAGGGCTTTTTCATTATTGATAAGAGTCTTTGTAACAGCAAGCTAACTCATATTTGAATGAGAATGATATTATGCAACAATTATTTCATGAGTTATGCATTTAATCAAACACATATACCACCATTAACTTCCATTCTTACTTATGCAACATTGGATATTTCACTTTTCAATTCAAACAAATCTCTTTTATTTAAGCATGTGGGAAACAAGACAAAATTTTAGCTAAGTGATGGATAACAAGCATTATGCAGATTTAGCATTTCTCTAGCTATTTATTAAATAACTAAAAATGAAAACAAAGAACAACAATTGCATGAAGTAAAAAGAAATAGATGATGGAGGCATATCATGTTTCAGATATGCATCTCCTTATTAGAGACATGAAAGAGGAAATATGAAAGAACTTTTGCCACCTTCTAATGGTCGTGGCTACTGCTTGATTCTCCCTTTTTCTTCTTTCTCTTCCCTGTCTTGGAATAATCTCGGATCTCTTCACCAGGACATCTTCTATCCCAAACAGAATCTAAGAGTCCTGAGAGCCCAACGTCTTCCAATCTTTTAAAAGTTGCCTCAGTATATTGATGAGATCTTGCCTGTTGCTTGGCTAAAAATTCAGGGCATTGCTCAAATGGCTTGATCTCAGGATTGAGCGTTGGCAAATTGTGGGTCAAGTACTCCAACCTTGCTTGCATGTCTTCATCATTCTCCATTCTTTGTGCATATCTAACTTCTCCCATGGTGTGATGAATATTCTTCCATTGATACAGGTTGTGACTATATTCCCCTGCTTTAGCTTGACTAAAATACAGCTTATCATATGATTCTTTGAATTCTTTATATTGCTCTTTTTGTCCTTCAAGAATCTGTGCTTGAAATTCTTGCTGCTGAGTCATCATTTGTTGTTGCCATCTCTCTTGTTTCTCCTTCATTTGATGCTGCCAAGCTTCTCGTTCCTCTTTATCTTTCAAATATTGCTCCATAAATTCTGGATGGGGCTCTAGATATTTCTCTTGGCCCCCCTGATTTTGACCTTGTTGAGTCTGCATGAGTTGCTGAGATAGTTCTTCAATTGATCTTTGTAACTGGCTCATGTCTATGGCATCATGAGCTTGATTTCGTCCTTCCTCTCTTTGTGATCTCCTTTGTCTAGGAACTACCACCCCTTCTTGATCTTCTTCTTCATTCATTCCCTCCATACTCTTCTTGGTGATTCCTTTTCCCTTTTTCACTTTTTCTGTATCCTCATCTTCAAAGATTACTCTAGCTTTGTCACATAGCCTGAGGATGGTACTTGGATGTCCAAGACCACTTGATTTGCTTGTGCTATTGGCCATCTCTTAGATGCTGTCGGCTATGAGTTGTGCGAGGTTGATTTCACCTCCATGTAAGATGCAGTATGTCAAGAGTGCTCGTTTGATTGTGACCCAAGAGGCGTTTCCAGTAGGAAGGATAGATCTCCTCACTATTTCATACCATCCCTTGGCCACAGGAGTAAGATTTATCCTTCTCAGGTGACTTGGAACTCCCTTTGAATCTCTTTCCCAATCTGTATTTTCCACACATAACCCTTGCAATATCTCATCAGGATTGTTTTCCATTTACAACCTAGTTTCATAACTAGGCTCTGCATAAGTTATGGTTCTCAACTTTAGAGCCCTAGTGATGGCTGCTGGATTGAAGCTCACTTCAACTCCTCTGACATAACTTGTGTAAGGGGCACTATCTTTGTTTTCTTTTACAGCATTTGCATAGAACTCCCTGATTATGACTGCACTGATGTCAACAAGAGGAGCACATAAAAGTTCCCACCTTCTTTCTTTAGTGATTTGCCTCATGATGGGGTATTCCCCGTCTCTCAACTCAAGGCCTTTCTCATAGATTACATTCTTTGTCTTCATGAACCTATGATATCTCCCTTTATGGAATTGGGATCTAAATTTGTTTGCATCAAATGATGGAGGTTCGGCTCCCATAGGTTCCTTTCCTGGCCTTCTTTTTGAACTTGAGGAAGCCATCAGATTTGAAGTGAAAATGAGGTAAAAATTGGAAGTAAGAGAAGAATGTGTTGTGTTTGGGATGATGTGAGAAAAGAAGAAGTATGTGTTGTGTTTGGGAAGAGTTTTGGTTCGGTTCTGTTGTGAGACAAGGGAATTATGTTGGCTTTAGGAGTAAAGGGGATTATGATTTTCATATGAAGGTAGCTTGAATGAGTGTGTAAACCGTGTAGTGCTACGGCTATTAATAGGCAGATTCTTCAAGCTTTCCAACAAAACCACAATGAATGAAGAAAGAGCTCGTTGGTGCTCATGAAGGGTTGAGATTGAGTTATTCATCTAAGGGGTTCATGGGATGGACAGTCTACATGCATTGTTGAGGCTTTGACGAGGATCCTCCTCCCATTGGCTGCATGCATTTAGGCGTTCAATGATGCATGCATGCATGCAAATTCTGCTTCCCCATGAGCGCATTCTTCTAGGCACATGTGACCATCCTCACATAGCTTATCCTAACCGTGGCCCCTCCTTGTTTTTGTCTTAATCTTTTTCTCCTGCCTGAACCAAAACAGCTAGCCTTAGAACATTAATATAGTCGTTGGCAATTTATTTGCAATAAAAAATTGTTTCGTTTTGTTTAATTGTTATTTATTCTATATATTTTTTCCGTGGTCAATTGTGTCCCTTAATTAAAGATGCTAAAAGTTGGTGAACACCAAACTTATCTTTTATTGAGGGAATGGCTTAACAATGCAAACCATTCTTCACAATTGATGCATTTTATAAAAAAATTGATGCATGATCCCTTTGTATGGTTTTGAGTCCATGATTGGGAAATGACCTTCTGAATATTGTTACACATGCAGACACCAAACTTAGTGTTTGGTCATATGCTTCATCAAAAGAATTATGCATATGTTCTAAGACTAATCCCCTTTTTTTTTTTTTGAAAAACAATGAACTTGGGTGTGCTTTAAGGTACACCAAACTTAGAAGTTTGTCATGTGCTTTAAAACAATGTATGCATTTATCAGGCATGAAAGTTCAAAATCATACTCAGAGGAATCATAGCTTATTAAATGAAAGAGAGGACAGGAATCTTAAACCATGGGTTGCCTCCCATGAAGCGCTCTTTTATTGTCACTAGCTTGACATTGAACTCCCTTTAGGGTGGTTGATGTTGGTGATGTCTCAACTTGTCACTTCTCACTGTAAGCTTTTCTCTCACTGTCAGCTTTCTTTGTGTGCCTTGATGCTCAATTTCCATGTGCTCAAGAGAAAGTATTTGGTTGACAGTGTAATAATCTTCTGTTCCTAGCTGTTGATATACTAATTGTACTTTGTCACCTTTGGAAAATCCCTCAGTTGGAATCTTCTTGTTCTTCCACCCTTTGTGAGCCTTATTCTTGCTCTTCATCTTTTTCTTTCTTGTTGATCTTTCTTTCTTGACAGTGACTTGGGCTGTGATACCTTCCTTCTTGTTTATTACCCCTGCTTCCTTTTGAATTCCTTTTTCTTCTTGCATCTGCTTGTTTTTCTGTTCTACTGCTTTGTCGGTTGTTTGCTTTGGAAGGAAGTCACCACTTGTTTTGCTTGTTTCTTCATTCCTTTGTAATTCTAGAAAGACTTTCAAGATGATGCTCTCCTCATGCATCCTGAGGGTTAACTCTCCCTGCTCTACATCCACAATGGCTTTAGCAGTGGCCAAAAATGGTCGACCAAGTATTATGGAGTCATTTCCATTTTCTGATGAATCCAGGATCACAAAATCTGCCGGATAGATGAACTTGTCAACCTTAACTAAAAGGTTCTCAATCATCCCTTTAGGATATATTACTGATTGGTCCACCAACTCCAAAGACATCTGTATTGGTTTCACCTCCTCTATGCCAAGCTTTTTCACTAA
>NC_029772.3:49167062-49181318 GCF_000817695.3 Arachis duranensis | reverse complement strand
CTCTTCTTATTCTCCGAAGAGTTCTTTGATCAATTTCAGAGATGATAGGGGAAGATCTTCCTGTACCTGACATACAAACACACAACAATAAACACACAGATCCAGAAAACCAATGAAACTTCAATCTATAGCTAGAGTGAAGTTTTGGTTAGTTTAAGCAAAAATTCAAACAGTTAGTGTGTTAGTCAAAATTAAAATAACAGAAAAGAAAAAAAATGCTTGATCTAGATCTCCACTTCACTTAATCATTGTCAATCTATTTCAATCCCCGGCAACGGCGCCAAAAACTTGATGTGTGGAAAACGATCCAACACGAAACTCACCGGCAAGTGTACCGGGTCGCATCAAGTAATAATAACTCACATGAGTGAGGTCGATCCCACAGGGATTGAAGGATTGAGCAATTTTAGTTTAGTGGTTGATTTAGTCAAGCGAATTAAGTTTTGGTTGAGTGGATTGTATTTAACAGAAGCTAAATTGTTTGGAATGTAAAGGGAGAGGGGGAAATTGCAGTAAATTAAAGGACAGGAAAGTAAAATAGACTGAATCTTAAAGGACAAGAAATTAAATGACTGAAACTTAAAGTGCAAGAAATATAAATTGCAGTAACTTAGATAGCAAGAAATGTAAATTGCTTGAATGTAAAAGGGATTTGAGGACTGGGATTGCAGAATCTAAACAAAGAGAAATTGAATTGCCA
Source organism: Arachis duranensis (assembly GCF_000817695.3). Lineage (NCBI taxonomy): Eukaryota > Viridiplantae > Streptophyta > Magnoliopsida > Fabales > Fabaceae > Arachis > Arachis duranensis. The sequence continues at coordinate 49,180,618 of NC_029772.3, read as the reverse complement.
CAATTAATAGAGCAGAAATTTAATTGGGAGCAATGAGAATTCAAACAGAAATTGTAAGGTAGAACTCAAACAGTAAAGAAATTAAGTGCAGTAAAGGTTCATAGAAGAACCAAAAGGAAATTGGGATCTCAGGACTCCAGAGACTAGGTAGCAGAGCCTAGATCTCAATTGCCTTCCTAGATCCAAGTTCTCAAAGCAATTGACAAGAAATAGAAGAAGAAGCAGTAAAGGAAATTGAACTTAAACTCAATTGTGCAGAAAGATGTTTAAAGAGATTTTGAATGGAGAATGAGACAGAATTTCCTCAATTCTTCACACCCAAAACTCAAAACAAGGAAATTACAAAGGCCTAAGCAAGAACGAGGAAGAAGAGAGATCAATTCTCCTCCCCAATTATCTGAAATCTCGGTTCAGTCTCTCAAGAAAACTTGCCAAAAATTCAAAGCTCAAAGAAAGTGCAAAATTCAAAAGTCAACCTAAAAGTCCTAATTACATCAAACTAGCTCCTATTTATACACTTTCTATTCTTGGATTTTGGGATTTGGATGGGCTTTTGATTTGGTGAAGAAATGAATTAAATTGGATTTTTAATTCAATTTTTGGCCCAAAAATGATAGCTTCCAGGAGGCTGCCCTGCCCTTGCGGAGGGCAGGGCAGGATTTGGTGCTTGGTGTGTGCATGGTGCGGGCGGATGATGCTGTGGTGCGCAGGATGCTGCCCTGCCCTCGCGGAGGGCAGGGCAGAAAAAATTGGTGCGCCAGAAATGTGCCGTGGTGCGCTGCTGGTGCTGCCAGATGATGCTGTGGTGCGCCAGAAAGGTGCCTTGGTGCGCCAGAGTTGTGCACCAACAAAATGCTGCCCTGCCCTCGCAGAGGGCAGGGCAGTGTTTCCAAACTGAAGTCCCGAGTTCGAATCCTGGCAGAATCACACGCTTATTCAATTTCCTTGGCTTTCTTGGCACCATAATGGAGCCTAGTTCCTTGCTTCCTCATGGTCCCGTGTTCAACTCTTGTGGCAAGCATTGGGAGACATTTTCCTTTGCATTTCTCCCCTTGTGAGCCCGATACTGCCCTTGGGGAGGGCAGGGCAACATTTTCTTCTTCTTGATTCCAAGGCACAGATTTGTGCTCTGCCCTTGTAGTGGGCAGGGCAAAGTTGCCTTTTATGCTTTGTTCTCTTATGTTGCCCTCCTAGAGGGCAGTGTGCCCTTGTGGAGGGCAATGCTTGCCTCCCCTCTTTGCATGCGGCACACTTCTTCTTCCTTCGACCACGTTTTCTTCTCCTTTGGTCACGCTTTCTTAGGCCATGCTTTTCTCTTTTATTCTTTTCTTCACCTACATTAAACCAAAACAACCACTCCAAGTATCACTGAATTCACAAGGCTTATAAATCAAGTAAAATTCAATTAAAATTAGCTTAAACCTCATGAGTTAACATTAATTTCATGGTGGTTGTTTGATTTAAAGAAGTTATGCATTTTCACTCCAAATCACTTACTTAGGATGCAAGAAAGTGCATAAAGACTAATAAAGCAAGTGAAATTAGCTTGAAAAATGGGTATATGATGACTTGTCATCACTAACCCCCTACTGCTTTATATGAGAGTAGTATCTGTATACCCTCCATCAGAGTCAGTAGTTTTGAGTTGAATCCTCAACTCATTATCATGGTGCAGCAACATTGCTAGTATTCCGGTCTTCCACAGGAAGAACCTACTGAGTTTCTGGCACAGTTCTTACAAATTACTGACACAGTACATGATAAGAAAGTAGATCAGGATATCTACAGATTATTACTGCTTCCATTTGCTGTAAAAGACCAAGCTAAGAGGTGGTTAAATAACCAACCTAAAGCTAAGGCTGGACATCCTAAGAGGATGACACAGCTAAGGCTGGACATCCAATGCTTTAAACAAGAGGATAATGAATCCCTTTATAACGCTTGAGAGAGGTACAGAGAGATGCTAAGGAAATGTCCCTCTAAAATGTTTTCAGAATGGGTGCATTTAGACATCTACTATGGGCTTACAGCAAATGCTCAGATATCTCTAGACCACTCAGCTGGTGGATTTATACACATGAGAAAAATAATTAAAGAGGCTCAAGAGCTCATTGATACAGTTGCTAGAAATCAGCATCTGTACTTAAGTAGTGAGTCCTCCATAAAAGAAGAGGCTAAAGCAGTATCCACTGAACCTAGTCCTCTAGAACAAGTTGCTAAAATCAATAAGCAATTATGTTATCTGACAGAACAGTTAGCAGAATTTAAAGAGATGTTACAAGACACTAAGGATGCTAACAAGAAAATGGAAGCACAACTTGACTAGACAGGACAGCAGTTATCAAAACAGATAATAGAAGAGTGCCAAGCAGTTCAATTAAGGAGTAGAAAAACATTGAATACCTTATCTCAAAGCAGCAGAAAGCCAAGAAAAGAACAAATAATAGAGGATGAGCAGACTGCTACCCAAAATCCCTCTAAGGACAGTAATAGCCCAGAGAGAAATGATTCTGGCATTCAAACACTAGAAAAGGGTGAAAAACTGGCGTTAAACGCCCAGTGGACGCCCAGTTCTGGCGTTCAAACGCCAAAAAAGGGAGAAAAATTGGCGTTAAACACCCAACCCATGTTCAGTTATGGTGTTCAAATGCCAAAAAGGGAGGGAATCTGGCGTTGAACGCCAATCCAGCCCCCAATCCTGACGTTCAAATGCCTATGAGGGGTCAGACACTTGCAAGTGCTGATAATAACTCCCTTAAGAAGGCTTTTCAACCTACCTCTATAGGAAATAAACCTGCAGCAACCAAGGTTGAAGAATACAAAGCCAAAATACCTTATCTTCAGAAACTCCGCCAAGCAGAATAGGATAAACAATTTGCCCGCTTTGCAGACTATCTCAGGACTCTTGAAATCAAGATTCCATTTGTAGAGGCGAGCAAATACCCTCTTAGGTTAAGTTCATGAAAGCAATCTTAAGTCATAAGAATGATTGGAGAGAAACTGAAAAAGTTCTTCTCACTGAAGAATGCAGTGCAATCATTTTAAAGAGCTTACCAAAAAAGCTTAAGGATCTTAGAAGCTTTATGATACCATGCACATTAGAGGGTACCTGTACCAAGACAGCTCTATGTGATCTTGGGGCAAGTATCAACCTAATCCCTGCATCTACTATCAAAAAGCTTGGCTTGACTGAAGAGGTCAAACCAACCAGGATATGTCTTCAACTTCCTGGTGGCTCCATTAAATACCCATCAGGCGTGATTGAAGACATGATTGTCACAGTTGGGCCATTCGTCTTTCCCACTGACTTTATAGTGCTGGAAATAGAGGAGCACAAGAGTGCAACTCTCATTCCAGGAAGACCTTTCCTAGCAACTAGACAAACCATCATTGACGTCCAAAAAGGGGAAGTAACCCTGAGAGTCAATGAGGATGAGTTTATGCTGAATGCTATTGAAGCAATGAAGCACCCAGACACATCAAAAGACTGCATGCGTGTTGATATTATTGACTCCCTGGTACAGGAGATCAGTATGGCTGAGAGTTTCGAATCAGTGCTAGAGGATATGTTTAAAGATGTTCAGCCTGATCTGGAAGAACCAGAGGAAATAAAAGAACCTCTGAAAATTCCTCAAGAAGAGGAGAAACCTCCTAAACCCGAGCTCAAACCACTACCACCATCCCTAAAATATGCGTTTATAGGAAAAGGTGAAACTTTTCCTATAATCATAAGCTCTGCCTTAGAGCCACAAGAAGAGAAAGCACTAATTCAGGTGCTAAGGACACACAAGACAGCTCTTGGGTGGTCCATTAGTGATCTCAAAGGCATTAGCCCAGCCAGATGCATACACAAGATCCTACTGGAGGATGATGCCAAACCAGTGGTTCAACCACAAAGGCAGCTAAATCCAGCCATGAAGGAGGTGGTGCAGAAAGAGGTCACTAAATTACTAGAGGCTGAGATTATTTATCCCATTTCTGATAGCCCCTGGGTGAGCCCTGTCCAAGTTGTACCCAAAAAGGGAGGCATGACAGTGGTTCATAATGAAAAAAATGAACCGGTTCCTACAAGAACAGTTACAGGGTGGCATATGTGTATTGACTACAGAAGACTTAATACAGCCACCAGAAAGGATCATTTTCCTTTACCATTCATAGACCAAATGCTAGAAAGGCTAGCAGGTTATGACTATTACTGCTTTCTGGATGGCTACTCAGGCTACAACCAAGTTGCAGTAGATCCTCAGGATCAAGAGAAAATAGCATTCACATGTCCATCTGGAGTATTTGCCTACAGAAGGATGCCATTTGGTCTGTGTAATGCACCGACAACCTTTCAGAGATGCATGCTCTCTATTTTCTCTGATATGGTGGAAAAATTTCTGGAATTCATGGATAACTTCTCAATTTTTGGAGATTCATTCAGCTCCTGTCTTGACCATCTAGCACTTGTTCTAAAAAGGTGCCAAGAGACCAACCTGGTTTTAAACTGGGAAAAATGTCACTTTATGGTGATTGAAGGAATTGTCTGTGGACACAAAATTTTGAACAAGGGGATAGAGGTAGATTAAGCCAAGGTAGAGGTATTTGAAAAATTACCACCACCTACCAAAGTTAAGGCAATAAGAAGCTTTCTTGGACATGCAAGATTCTATATGAGGTTTATAAAGGATTTTTCAAAAATTGCAAAACCCCTAAGCAACCTGCTAGCTGCTGACATGTCATTTATCTTTGACACAAAGTGTCTACAAGCTTTTGAAACTCTGAAGGCTAAGTTGGTCACAGCACCTGTTATATTTGCACCAGACTGGACATTACCATTTGAATTAATGTGTGATGCTAGTGACTATGCTATTGGAGCAGTATTAGGAAAGAGGCATAATAAGCTTCTGTACGTCATTTATTATGCTAGCCGTGTTCTAAATGACGCACAGAAGAATTACACAACTACAGAAAAAGAGCTGCTTGCAGTGGTCTATGCCATTGACAAGTTTAGATCCTATCTAGTAGGATCAAAAGTGATTGTGTACACTGACCATGCTGCTCTTAAATATCTACTCACAAAGTAAGATTCAAAACCCAGGCTCATAAGATGGATGTTGCTTCTGCAAGAGTTTGATATAGAAATAAGAGACAAAAAAAGGGACAGAGAATCAAGTAGCAAATCACCTGTCCCGGATAGAACCAGTAGAAGGGATGTCTCTCCCCCTCACTGAGATCTCTGAAACCTTTTTGGATGAGCAGCTCTTTGCCATTCAGGAAGTGTCATGGTTTGCAGACAATGCAAACTATAAAGCTGCAAGATTCATTCCTAAGGAGTTCAGCAGGCAGCAAAAGAAAAAACTACTTTTTGATGTGAAGTACTACTTGTGGGATGAACCATATCTCTTTAAGAGACGCACAGACGGACTAATCCATAGGTGCGTACCCAGAGAAGAGGCACAGAAGATCCTATGGCATTGCCATGAATTACAATATGGAGGACATTTCAGAGGTGAGCGAATGGCCACCAAAGTCCTCCAATGTGGCTTCTACTGGCCTACAATCTATAGAGACTCTTGAGAGTTTGTATCTAACTGTGACAGTTGCCAGCGAGCTGGAAACCTGCCTCATGGTTACGCCATGCCTCAACAAGGAATCTTAGAGATTGAGTTGTTTGATGTATGGGGTATTGACTTCATGGGGTCTATCCCACTATCATACTCAAACACTTACATTCTGGTGGAAGTAGACTATGTATCTAAATGGGTGGAGGCAATTGTAACACCCACTAATGATACTAAGATAGTACTGAAGTTCCTCCAAAAACATATCTTTAGTAGATTTGGTGTCCCTAGAGCTCTAATCAGTGATGGATGCAATCATTTCTGCAATAAACAGCTTTATACTGCCATAGTCCGATATGGAATTAACCACAAGGTGGCAACTCCATATCATCCATAGACCAATGGCCAAGCTGAAGTCACTAATAGAGAACTAAAAAGAATCTTAGAACGGACTGTAATTTCCCATAGAAAGGATTGGGCAAAGAGCTTGGATGATGCTCTATGGGCATACAGAACAGCATTCAAGACTCCTATAGGAACCTCTCCATACTAGCTTGTGTATGGAAAGGCCTGTCACTTGCCCGTGGAACTGGAGCATAAAGCCTACTGGGCAACTAGATTCCTAAACCTTGATGCCAAATTAGCTGGAGAGAAAAGATTGCTCCAGCTGAATGAGCTAGATGAATTCAGACTCAATGCTTTTGAAAATGCCAAAATTTACAAGGAGAAAGCAAAGAGATGGCATGATAAGAACCTGTCATCCAGTGTCTTTGAGCCAGGACAAAAGGTTTTGCTATTTAACTCTAGACTCAGGCTATTCCCTGGGAAACTAAAATCCCAGTGGAGAGGACCATATGTGATTACAAGCGTGTCACCATATGGATATATAGAGCTTCAGGATATTGATTCTGACAAAAAGTTCATTGTTAATGGACAGAGAGTCAAACATTATCTTGAAAGCAATTTTAAGCAAGAATGCTCAAAACTGAGACTAGATTAAAGCTCAGTAAGGTCCAGCTAAAGACAATAAAGAAGCACTTACAGGGAGGCAACCCAGCCATTACTGTAGTTTATTTGTTATTTAAATAATAATTATAGGAGTTTAATAAATTACCATAAGAACTAATTCTCATTTACAGGAGTTCACAGAGTTACATAAGGATTCAGAGCAGAGAGCAGAGAAAAGAAGCTCACTGGTACGAAATCGCCAGTAAGAGGCACTTTTGGGCGTTAAACGCCAGAATGGGCACCATTCTGGGCATTTAACGCCAGAATGGGTGCCATTATGGGAGTTTAATGCCAGAACTACAGCATCCTGGGCGTTTAGAAAAACACCCAGTGATAAAGACTTTCTGGCGTTTAACGCCAACTAGGGTACCTGGCTGGGCGTTAAACGCCCAAAACAAGCAGCAAATGGGTGTTAAACGCCCAAAACAAGCACCTCCTGGGCATTTAACGCCAGGAACATGGAGGGGAGATAGTTTTGTTTTCCAACTCAATTTTTTTTATTTTTTCATATTTTCATCCATAATTTCTTGCATAAACATATTACAAATCCTCATCTTTTAATTTCAAATTTCAAAAATAACTCTTAATCCTAAAAATCTTTTTTTCTTTTCAATTTTTTAAAAAAAACCCATATATCTTTTTAATATCTTTTCAAATCTTTTTCAACTCATCATAATATCTTTTCCAATTTAATTTTATCTTTTTCAAAATTCTCTCATATCTTTTCAATTTTAAAATTACATCTTTTGCATTTCATACTTATCTTTTACAAATCATATCTTCTATCATATCTTTTTCAAAAATTTTCAAACCCACCACTTCCTTTTAAATTAACATTCAGCCAACCCCTCTCCTCCACAATTCGAATTTGGCTCTCCTCCTTCTCCTCTCCTTTCCTTTCTTTTGCTTGAGGACAAGCAAACCTCTAAGTTTGGTGTGTTGTGCGTGATCACTGAGCTAAGACTCACTAAGATCATGGCTCCTAAGGAAAAACAAACCACTTCAAGAGGCAAGAAAGAGAATAATCCAAGACTACTTTGGAATCAAGATAGGTTCTTAACCAAGGAACATTCGGACCATTATCATAAAATAATGGGTCTAAGGTCAGTGATCCCGGAAGTTAAATTCGATCTGAAAGAAGACGAATATCTGGAGATCCAAGAGCAGATTCAAAACTAAGACTAGGAAATTCTAGCTAATCCTGAGATAAAGGTGGGTAGAAACATAGTTCATGAATTCTACTCAAATCTGTGGCAAATAGAGAGGCATAGAATGACTAGAACCGCTTTCTATACCTTTCGAACCATGGTCAGAGGGAAAATTATTTACCTCCACCTTGACAAAATAAAAGAGGTCTTCAAGCTGCCTCAACTATAAGATGATCCAGCATCCTTTAATAGGAGAATGGTTGTGTGATGATAAGTGCTGAGACCAAATTCTAGAGGACATATGCATCCCTGGAGCCAAGTCGATAACCAGTACAAAAGGTGTTCCAAACCAACTCAAGAGAGGGGATCTCAAACTAGTCGCTAGGGGCTGGCTGGATTTCATTGGGCATTCCATACTACCTACCAGCAATCGCTCCGAAGTCACTATCAAGAGAGCAGTGATGATCCATTGTATTATGCAAGGAAACAAAGTGGAAATTCATCATCTGATTTCTTGTGAGCTCTACACAATTGCAAATAAGAACTCTAAGGAAGCCAAATTGGGTTATCCAAACTTGATTTTTCTGCTATGTAAAGAGGCTGGGGTGAAGATGGGAGTAGATGAGTTCATCCTAATCGAACATCCAATCACCAAGAAGTCAATGGAAGGACAACAAGTACAAGAAAACTCCATCAAAATGAGGGTGCAAGAGTTCCTCCCAGAAATCCCTCAGATTGACTATTGGACCCGCCTAGAAGCATCTGTCACCAAGCTGCAAGAAACTATGGATCAACTTAAGGAAGAACAGCAAAATCAAAATAGTATGATCTGCAAGCTGCTTAAAGAACAAGAAAAGCAGGGGCATGAGCTACAGGAACTGAAGTGCCAGAGGCTCTCCCTTAAGGGACCAAACACCCCACAGATTGAAGGAGCATCCGTCTCCCAAAATAAAGGTTGTTGAGTCCTAATCTTAACTCTGTGATGACTTCTGTTATTAGAAATCTATTTTAGGAGTCATATGAGTAGTAGTAGTTAGTATTTTTATTTTTATTTTTATCATCTCCAAATAAGCTATAATTTATTTTTCTCATCATCATTAAACATGAATGAAATAGCAGATATTTTTAGAATAAGGAGGCAAATTCTTCGAGTTCTTAATAAGAAAAATTTAGATTATTTAAATGTGGTGGCAACACTTTTTGTTTTCTAAAAGAATGCTTAAACAGTGCATATTTTTTATCTTGTTGTTTATGAATGTTAAAACTGTTGGCTCTTGAAACAATGATGAAAAAAAGAAATGTTATTGATAATCTGAAAAATCATAAAATTAATTCTTGAAGCAAGAAAAAGCAGTGAAAAAAAAGAGAAAGAGAAAGAGAAAGCAAGCAGAAAAAGCCAATAACCTTTTAAACCAAATGGCAAGGGTAAAAAGGATCTAAGGTTTTGAGCATTAAAGGATAGGAGGGCCAAAGGAATAAAATCCTGGCCTAAGCGACTGAATCAAGCTGTCCCTAACCATGTGATTGTGGCATGCAGGTCCAAGTGAAAAACTTGAGACTAAGTGGTTAAAGTCGTGATCCAAAGAGTGTGCTTAAGAACTCTGGACACCTATAATTGGGGACTTTAGCAAAGCTGAGTCACAATCTGAAAAGGTTCTCCCAGCTATGTGTCTGTGGCATTTATGTATCCGGTGGTAATACTAGAAGACAAAGTGCTTAGGGCCACGGCAAAGACTCATAAAGTAGCTGTGTTCAAGAATCAACACACTAAACTAGGAGAATCAATAACACTATCTGAATTCTGAGTTCATATGGATACCAATCATTCTAACCTTCAAGGGATGAAGTGAGATTCCAAAACTGTTCAGAAGCAAAAAGCTACTAGCCCCGCTCATCTAATTAGAATTGAGCTTCATGTAAAACTCTGAGATTGCCTCTTAATCTTCTTGCTATCCTATTTTGTTTATCTAGTTGTTTGGGGACAAGCAACAGTTTAAGTTTGGTGTTGTAATGAGTGGATATTCTATACTTTTTTTGGGGGTATTTTCATATAGTTTTTAGCAGGATCTAGTTACTTTTTAGTATATTTTTATTAGTTTTATGCAAAAATCACATTTATGGACTTTGCTATGACTTTATGTGTTTTTCTGTGATTTCAGGTATTTTCTGCCTGAAATTGAGGGACCTGAGCAAAAATCTGATTCAGAGGCTGGAAAAGGACTACAGATGCTGTTGGATTCTGACCTCCCTGCATCCGAAATGGAATTTTTGGGGCTACAGGAGTACAAATGACGCGCTCTTAAATCATTCAACTCAACAATTAGTTTAGCAGTAGCAAGCACAAGTAATAAGATTCAAACACAAACAAAAGCAATTACAACAACTAGCAGTTAAATAGAGATATTCACTTAGGCAAATCAAAACACAAGATGCACATTCAAACAATTGCACATAGATGTACATGATGCATGCATGTCCTACTGGCCATGAGCTCACGTGGTAGCTATTCCGGACATTGTCTCTCTTTTGTATTCAGGGATATAGTGTCCGACACACTCTCGATATATAGTGTCTGACACACTCTCAAGATATAGTGCCCACCACACTGCTGGAATATAGTGCCTGTTACACTCTCATGATATAGTACCCGTCACACTTTTACACTCTTGAGAGAATATGTTATTAAGGATATAGTACCCACCACACTGTTGGGATATAGTGTCTGCCACAGTTTCAATCATAATCATTATCATCATCAAACTCGTTACTAACATAATCAAGTTAAGGATAATCTAGATCATAAACAAAATCATACTTTATATAATCATTTCTCAATCATATCTCTTCATATTCATAATCACCATCTATCAGACATATTAAGGAGTTTACAGGAGCTTACAAGCTCACCGAAAAGGCCAAACAGTCAAAAACAGAGTTTATTCACGAAAATAGGAGCTATGCGTATGCATCACTCTCGTGCGTACGCACAACATGCAGTTTTCCTCTCATGCATATGCATCACCCCTCGTGCGTACGCATGAGCTGCAACACTCATTCTGAGTGGTGCATGCGCACCGTACCGTGTGTGCGCACACAGGCCAGGATTATGGTTTTTCTGCAATATCTCATATTTTAGTTTAAAACATCAATTTTCAATCGTTCATAACTTCCTCTACAAAATTTTGTTTTCCTTCATTCTTAAATCATTTTAAAGCTCTCATCACTATCTTTAATTAAGACAGGTTTCATCAAATTTTGAACTCTGAGTGCAAGTTATGGCCTGTTGAAGTTGATAAAATACCCATTTTTACAAAAAATCTGTATAATGTTATTTTCACCAATTCTCTAATTTACCTCATTCCAAAACATTAGAAACCACTTCTAGATACCATTAACATACATTTATCAACACTCACTCACCTTCTAACCAAGCAAGTCTAATCAATCCAATTTTAGCTCATATAGCATAAAAGGTTGACGTTAGGATTTTTGTCAGTAAAGAATGTCATAAAAATAGTCGCGTTGTAGATATAATCTCTAAACCAACAAGAATCCCTTCGTACAAACGTTTTGGTTGTCACAAGTAACAAATCCCTTTAAAATTGATAACCGAGTATTTAAACCTCGGGTCGTCTTCTCAAGGAATTGCAGGAAGGTATGTTCTTATTATTGGTTATGAGTTTGTAAATTGGGGGATGTTGAGTTTGGGCAATGTGCACAGGTATATTTTCAAGTAATAAGAATAAATAAATAACTGTAAAATAAACTCTTGGCAAGGTATGTGAACTGGAGGTCCTATCCCAATTATCCTTATCAATTGTAATGAGAATTGGATTTTTCTCCCACTTTGTTAACCTCTAACTATGAAGGTAAGTTAAGTGGATGAATTCCAATTTTCAATTAACAATGAGTTTGATAACTCAAGAGTCACCAATTAATCAACCACACCCAAGAATGTAAAAAGCTAAATTAAAATTATAAATATCTGAAATACCTTCAATTCATTCAAAGCAGTAAAATCTAACATGGAAAATATTCATAAGCCAATTGGGCAACAGGAAAATCCAAATTATTTATATCAATAAAAGACAGCAATCATCAATCTGAAATATCTCAAATAACATTAATTAAGAAAATCAATCTAAACATGGAACATTGAAAATAAATAAAAATAAAGAACCTGGGATTAAGAGTCACTCCTAAAACTAAGAGAAGTCCTAATCCTAAGAGAGAGAGAGAGGAGAGAACCTCTCTCTCTAAAACTACATCTAAAACATAAAAAGTGAATTATGAAAAGCATGCTCATGAATGGATGCATTCCCCCACTTTATAACCTCTGGTCTATGCTTTCTGGACTTGGATTTGGGCCAAAAAGGGGTTTAGAACTCGCTGGGGCGTGTTCTGTAATTTTCTGGTGCGTGGCCTCTGTCACGCGTCCGCGTGGGTCACGCGGTCGCGTCATTCGGAGCTTTTCCTTGCCACGCGGTCGCATCAGTCATGTGACCGCGTCATGTGCGTTCTGCTTAAGGCGCGCGGCCACGTCAGTCATGCGGCCGCGTCGCTGAATCTTCGCTTCTGGCACGCGATCGCGTCGTCCATGCGATCGCGTGAACACCAGTTTCCTTAAAGCTCCATTTTGCTTTCTCCTTCCATTTTTTTATGTTTCCTTTTCCATCCTCTAAGTCATTCCGCCTTAGAAAATCTGAAACTACTCAACATACTAATCACGGCATCGAATGGAAATAAAGGTAATTAAAATAATTAATTTTTAAAGCTTAGGAAACAAGTTTTTCACAATACGACATAATAAGGAAGGAAAAGTAAAACCATGCAATTAATGTGAATAAGTAGGTGAATGATTATATAAATCACTCAAATTAAGCACAAAACAACTCACAAAATATGGGTTTATCAACCTCCCCACACTTAAACACTAGCATGTCCTCATGCTAAATCCAAGGTAAATAATTAAGGTTAAAGTGATGGAATGCAATACAACCTAAATTAAATGCAACTAAATGCAAATTGTTTTTACCTACTTGGTTAAAAATAAATAAGTTCTTCAAGAAAAATATGAACTGGATTTCACTAATTCAAATCACAAAATACAATATAAATAACTTGCAAGAAAAATATAGCTCATGAAAGCAGGGAACATAGAGTTAAGCACTGAACCCTTACTAGGAGTGTATATCATTCTAGCTCTCAAGTGTCTAGGGTCGATTCTCTCAATTCTCTACTAATTTTGCTTTCTATAGCTTGCTCTTCATCTAACAATCAACAAAAATTTAATGCACCAATACACAAATCAAGAGGTCTTTTAAGGGTTATAATTGGGCTAGGGTCAAGGTAGGATTGTATTTGGCTAAGTGGACTAAAATATGAATCCTTAATTAACTGAAACTTTCCCACCTAACTTAAACAATCTATGTAATCATAATACAACATCTAGCCATCCATTAACCATGTTTTCCACATATTCATGCATTCTAATTTTAAGTATAGTACATATGCATTGCCTTCACTACTTAATTTGGGGCATTTTGTCCCCTTTTTCTTATTTGCTCTTTTTTTTATGCATATGATTAATTTATTGAATGCATGAACATGTCCTAAGCATTTTTTCACATTTTCAAAAAATTCTAACATACTCAATTCTCAAACCAGATGTTTCCAAACCCACTCTTCCCCACACTTAATTCATAAGCATTCTCACTAGTCTAAGCTAACCAAGGATTCAAATTAAGGACATTATTGTTTTTCGCTTAGAGTTAATGATGTGCTAAAATAAAGAACAAAGGGGTAAAATAGGCTCAAAATTGGATTGCAATAGATAATGAAAAGGTTAAGGCCA
>NC_029772.3:49131384-49165263 GCF_000817695.3 Arachis duranensis | reverse complement strand
CTTAAAGCTTCCAACCATGATGAACCTTGCAGGACAATTCTTACCACTGACCATCTTCCTCTTACTCTTGATGCCACAAAGAGCTCTAAGTTGACCATCCGTCTCCAGTAGCCCATATTCAAGTGGGATTAGAAAGCTAAGGGATATGAATTTTACCCACTTGAATGTTGTGAAGGATGATGGTAACTTAGGGGGAGGTATTTTCAATGAAATTGCAAGCTCCACTCCCTTGTGCTCTTCTCTGACAATTACCACTTCTTTGCAAGCTTCTTCAATTTCAGCCTCTTCCTCTTGGTAGCTTTCTTCCAATTCAATCATCTCTTCATTGCTTTCCAAGGGCATGGGAGGTTGTGCTTCTTCTTCTTAAATCTCCATCTCTTGATCAACCTCTTCCAAGTCTTCAACTATGATATGCTTTGGAGGTTGTACACCCTCCTCAGCATCAATTTCAACCGTCTTGGAAGGAGGCTCTATGTCTTGACTTTCCCATGGAGGTTTTACATCTCCTAAGTCTTCAACCACTTCTTCTTCTTCAATAATTCCGGCTTCCTCTACTTGTTCTAGTACAAAGTCATGCTCTGTACTGTTCACTGGAGTTTCTAGTATCTCCTTCATACTACGTTCTTCATTAGATTGTCCACATGAAGCCATGGGGGTTCCTTGAGTGTCCGAACGTCGGGAGGCTAATTGACTCATTAGGAGTTGCCCCAATTGATGAAGGGTTGCCTGACATCGATCCACTATTTCCTTGAGACGATCCTTTGCCTCTTGATGCACTCGGTTTTCTTAAATAGGATCATAATGCTCTTGGATTGATGGATATGGAGATGGTGAATATTGAAGTGGTGGTTCTTGTGAGTAATTGGGTTGGAATTGGGGTGGTTCTATATATGGTTCATATGGCTCATAAGGTGGTTGGTATGGTGGTTGAGGGTTAGGGTCATATGGAGGTGAATGGTGAAAAGGGGCTTGTGAGTGTGGTCGGTTGAGGTTGTGTTGAAAGGATGATCTCTGAGCATAGGGTGGGACTTGTTGGTAGCTACAAGGTGGTCCACCATATCTATCAGCTTGGGATGCATTGTAGCCTGGTCTTTGACCATGATATCTAGGATGGTGTTGTTGCCTAAAGGGTTGACTAGATCCTCTTGACTCCATCCATCCTTGATTGGTCTGACCTTGATGCATATTCCTGCTGTGGTTTCTATTTCCTTCAACAAAGTTAGAACCAAACTCAAAGCGAGATGGGTGAGAATTCATAGTAGTTATCAGAAATAAAGGGGAAAAAGGAGAAACAAATAAACAAGTAAAAGAAAAAATATTTTTTTTTGAAAAATATTTACAATAACCAATAATAAGGCACACGTTTGCAATTCCCCGGCAACGGCGCCATTTTGACGTTAGGATTTTTGCCAGTAAAGAATGTCATAAAAACAGTCGCGTTATAAATATAGTCTCTAAACCGACAAGAATCCCTTCGTACAAATGTTTTTTCGTTGTCACAAGTAACAAACCCCTTTAAAATTGATAACCGAGTATTTAAACCTCGGGTCATCTTCTTAAGGAATTGCAGGGAGGTATGTTCTTATTATTGGTTATGAGTTTGTAAATTGGGGGATGTTGAGTTTGGGCAATGTGCACAGGTATATTTTCAAGTAATAAGAATAAATAAATAACTGTAAAATAAACTCTTGGCAAGGTGTAAGAACTGGAGGTCTTATCCTAGTTATCCTTATCAATTGTGATGAGAATTGGATTCTTCTCCCACTTTGTTAACCTCTAACTATGAAGGTAAGTTAAGTGGATGAATTCCAATTTTCAATTAACAATGAGTTTGATAACTCAAGAGTCACCAATTAATCAACCACAGCCAAGAATGTAAAAAGCTAAATTAAAATTATAAATATCTGAAATACCTTCAATTCATTCAAAGCAGTAAAATCTAACATGGAAAATATTCATAAGCCAATTGGGCAACAGGTAATCCTAAGAGAGAGAGAGGAGAGAACCTCTCTCTCTAAAACTACATCTAAAACATAAAAAGTGAATTATGAAAAGCATGCTCATGAATGGATGCATTCCCCTACTTTATAACCTCTGGTCTATGCTTTCTGGACTTGGATTTGGGCCAAAAAGGGGTTTAGAACTCGCCGGGGCGTGTTCTGTAATTTTCTGGTGCGTGGCCTCTGTCACGCGTCCGCGTGGGTCACGCTGTCGCGTCATTCGGAGCTTTTCCTTGCCACGCGGTCGCGTCAGTCATGTGACCGCGTCATGTGCGTTCTGCTTAAGGCGCGCGGTCGCGTTAGTCATGGGCCGCGTCGCTGAATCTTCGCTTCTGGCACGCGATCGCGTCGTCCATGCGATCGCGTGAACACCAGTTTCCTTAAAGCTCCGTTTTGCTTTCTCCTTCCATTTTTGTATGTTTCCTTTTCCATCCTCTAAGTCATTCTGCCTTAGAAAATCTGAAATTACTCAACGTACTAATCACGGCATCGAATGGAAATAAAGGTAATTAAAATAATTAATTTTTAAAGCTTAGGAAACAAGTTTTTCACAATACGACATAATAAGGAAGGGAAAGTAAAACCATGCAATTAATGTGAATAAGTAGGTGAAGGATTATATAAATCACTCAAATTAAGCACAAAAGAACTCACGAAATATGGGTTTATCAAAGGTCAAAATGTCCATTCACAACAACAATCACAACTCATAATTGCCTATCCAAACCTATCATTCAACCACAATTCACAACATGGCACTTACACCACTTACCATAACTTACCAAGTAGGGGATAGCTCACCCTATCGCAGCCTCTGACCCAATTTTCATATCAAAGTCATTCAATGGCAATCAACCACAACATGTTTCCAAGCACAATTCATATTCAAACTCAACATGCTCATTTATCAATTTCACACTATATCACAACAATTATTCAACCATCAACCAACGATTTCCATTCAATCCTACCCTAAGGCAATTAATCTAGCCATTCACATAACTTTATATAATGCCTATCCGAAATCAAAACTCGTACCTTAGTTGACGGCGATTTTTCAACTCTTTGATTTTCACTCCGAAACGATCCAATGTTTGATCAATTTTCCAAGGCTCCATTAAGTGACCCAAAATCAACCCAAGCACCAAAATCAACCAAGCAACTTTAATATCACCGAACATCACACATATATGAACCTAGGGCTCACATGAAATAGAGATTTAAAGAAGGAAAAGGTCACCTTACCTTATCCCATTTGAAACTAAGGTAGAATCCAACTACAATCCATGCTAGAGCTCCCCTATTATATCAAAATCACAAAAATCTCAACAATCCACTCCCAAAACTTGAATTCAAGAGAGATTTCAAAAATGACTCAAGGTTTTAGGAAGTATTCACTCCAAAAATGGCATAGAATTGAAGAGCGCAATGAGGTGGTCGCGTAGCCAAAAACAGGTCTTTGATTGGAGTTATGGATTGAAAGTTACGTGGGATTGAATGTGGTGATGAATAGTAAAATTAGGGCATTTCACTCTCTTCTCTTCTTCTATCCGTGGGTCTCTCTCTCAATGGCAAATGTGATGAATTTGCTAAGTGAGGCGGAGTTTTAGTGTATGGGCTTGAGCTTAACATGGTCCTGTTTTGTGATTTTTGGTCCGTTGGCCCTATCTTGAGCCAAAACCTTTAGAATAAGTGTCCGTTTCTATTCTAAGTCCTTTTTCTAGTCATTTCCATAGTTTTAATTCCCTCACACGCGGTATTGAATAGACTTAAACTGGTATGACTAATAGTAACACTGATACACATTTTTTTCGTAATTAGTTATATACCGTTCATCTGGATTTTACAGGTGTGCCAGCTTCTGATGGCCTAAGCTTTCTCATAAATGGTCTTAAAGATAAAAGGGGTTTCACAATGGGCTTAACATCTTGTCCCCCGGGTTTGATCAACGAAGACCGGCGGTGAGATTCATCCTGTTATTTGGATGTCATCTTCCTTTTCTTTGTTGGACTGAGCAATAAGAATGCCAATCTTACGTTCCATTGACACCAAGTTAGCTTGAGTTTTCATGCATTCTATTTGAACATATTCTTTAAAATTCTAGTGTAAAATAGTAAATTTTAATATGCATATCATACAATAAGATATAAACTTAAATAATCTCACATTAGTAAAAGGTCTTAATCTTTGTAAATTTTATAAAATTGTCAATTTTACAAATTTATTATTCTATTTTACACCATAAGTTAAAAATATATATGTTTATTAATATCTATGCTAGTTTATTTTCAAACGTGTTGTATTGAAAAATATCTATAAAAGAGAGGACTTGTCTCACTGGGCAGTCCAAAAGCTTGGTACTTTCGGCTTGACTTTGAGAAGAACAGGTAGATAAAGTTGGCTTCACAATGTTGTGCTGCATGGCATTAAAAATAAGAAGTTCAAAAATGAAATAATATATATGCGAGTTTTTTAAGTAAGATGACAAACATCAGAAGAATAAAAATAAAGGCGAAATAATATATATGCTTCAGATGTCACTTATACCTCAAAAATTTTATTTATAAAGCCTACGTCAGGGTTGTCTTCTATCCTTTTCCCTTTCTTTAGCAAATGATCATCTCCATTATTACTATAAAATAAAGAAATTAATTATTAATTAGTGTAACTTCTACAAAATAATAAGGTAAAATAAAGAGTAGAGCCATTAAAAAAGAAGTATCACCTTCCGAAGTTTGGTTGTCCTGAATTAGAATTATTGCAATTATCATGCATAACAACTTCAATTCCATGTGGTTCACCTTATCAGTTGTTTCCAAGTTTGGGATTGGTTCATTTTTTTTTATGGGTCATCTTTAACAATTAAATTTATTGGAAGAGAGAAATATACTCTCTTTTGAGGTACTCAACTATTCTTATATATTGGTAGAATCATAAAGCAATTAACATATACTAAGAAGCTAATAATTCTTCTCGTAGCACTATAAGCATATTAATTATCATAGTTCTGAAAATCGAACCGGACCATCTGGTTCAATTGAATTAATTAAGAACCGATCACGAGGGCGGTTTAGTTAGTCTCAAAAATTGTCTGACAAAAAACTGATCAAAAAACTAGTTAAACCGAAAGTTAACCGGCGAACCGACAAAATCAGCCAATCTTTTAGAGATTTTTTGATTTGGTAAACCCCTCGAAAATAGCGCTATTTTGAGCCTAAAAAGAAAAAGGAAAAAAACCTAAATGACTACCCGAAAGCAACTCAATCCTCCCAGGCTCCCACTCATCTCCTCTCCTCTTTGAAAATTGAAAGGACAAAGAAAAAAATCCTAGCGGAGCACACTACAAGAAAAAGCAATATTTGTAATAAAAAAATTGTTACAAAAAACCGGAATTTTGAAACAAAAAGAATTTGTAACAAAAAAAGGGGTCATTGCAATATGTTCCATTACAAAAAGTTTTTATAAAAAAATGGAACTGTTACAATTCAAAGTAATATTTTGTAACAAATTTTTTTGATACAAAAACCAAAATTTGTTACAAAAGTGATAACAAATTTTGATCTTCAAAATATTTTTGGTGATAAAATATTGTTTCCTATCATAAAATTGTTACAAAATATAACTTGATTTTATAACATTTTTTTCTTTAATTACAAAAGCACAATATTTATTTTATAATAATTTTTTTATTTTTTAATACAAATTGCACGCATACTTTACTAAATTATTTTTTTAATTAACTGATATATTAACTACTTTATTGAGCAAGTCGACATTTATATAATATGTAAAAACATAGATAATTCAAATATACTTCATTTAACTAAAATTGTTTTAAAATAAAATAACATTAGCGTCTACATTGATTAGTTCTACAAGTATTATTTCTTACACTAGTTCAACCAAAAGTTAAAAGTCTAACATAGATTAGTGTCTCTATGAATCAAAATATTCTTGAGTCTTTTAGGTAGCATATTGTCACCATTTTAGCACTCTTGTAAATGAGAAAAATTGAAACAAAAAATTAGAAATAAGATATAACACCAATTATAATTTTTTCCATTAACTTTTATCCAAAATATTTAGAAAATTTTTTGCAAAACCTTCCCTAAAACTTGGATATTTCCACCGTCTACGGTTCCATAAAAATAGCTAATTCATTACTTATTTCTCTGCCAATACACAATATAGTAATTTCAAGGCACAAATGATGACCGGAATTCACTCCCCATATAAAATGAATCCATTCTTTGGCAAGCGCACTAAATTATCGTCAAGTAATAACCCACAATGGAGTGGGGTCGAATCCACAGAGATGATTGATTGAGCAATTTTAGTTAATGAGTGAATCTAGTTAAGATAATCAATGTAGAGAATATTGAGTGCAGAAACTTAAACAGCAGAAATATAAATGGCTCAAAAGTAAAGGAAAGCAATAAAGTGCTGGAAAGTAAATAGCAAGAATGTAAAATACTGAAACATAAATGGCTGAATTATAAATGGGGAATGGGTAATAGCAGAAATTAAAGAAAATCTATAAAGAATAGGGAAGATAAGAATAGGAAAATTTCATTGGGATTAGGAGATGTTGCTCTCCTTGGATTAAATTCAGCTCATCTCATCTTCAATCATGCAACTCATTGACCTCTTGGAAATCATGATTGATTGAACCCCAATCCCTTGGAGATTCAATCTCTCAAATCTTGATAATCAGCCGATTCCTTGGTCTAATTGCTCATGAAGAGAGATATGCTTGGTCCCTGATTATACCACACATCCTCATAGATCCAAATAGCGGGTAGATTATATGTCACCATATCCAATCCCAAAACTCAGTTCTACTCAAGTGTGAGAAGGGATTTCAAGCATGGTTTCATGTTTCCTTTTCCACGGTTCCCATGAAACCCATTTTACATTCAACCTCTTTCCCAAGATAATTGAACACTAGCATGAAGAACGAAATTCCTTCTAGCAAATAAAAAAGAAGATAAAGAAAAAAATAAATTCACTATCATTAATCCATTAAGTACAACAGAGCTCCCTCTCCCAATGAGAGGGAGTTTAGCTACTCATAGCTTAGAGAAAAGTACAAGAGATGGAAGAGATGAAGTGAAGTGTAAAAGTAAAACTAACTTGCGAATCCAACCCCATTTTCAGTACTTCTAGGGGTTATTTATACTATTCCTATCACTAGAATTAAGAAAATACAAAAGAGAAAAGAAAATTACAGCTGGAGGAAAAAGAAAAAAACTCAAAATGTGGCCTATATGCTTGGCGTGTGTCTGGCGCTTGAGTGGCGTGGCACGCCCAGCTTCTCAGCTTCGCTTGGCACGCCACGCCTGGCTTGCAAGTGGCACGCCCTCTTCTTCAAGCAACCTAGCATGCCATGCCTTCGAGCCCAAGTGCACGCCCAGGTTCTTCCCCTTTGCATAGTTAGCCTGGCATGCCACGCCTTTGAACTCAAGTGGCACGCCCAGGCTCTTCCCTCTTGCTCCTTTTCTCTGGAATCTTGAACCAGCGTGGCACGCCTAGGTCGGCATGCCATGCCCATAATATACACTCCATCCATCCTCTCTCGAAAATAATACTGGCGTGCCATGCCCAGTAGGTGGCGTGCCACGCCCTTAATATACCTTGCCCATTCTTCTCTGGAAAATAGCATTGGCGTGCCACGCCTAATAGGTGGCGTGCCATGCACTTAATATGCATGACTGAGTCCCCTATGGTTCAGTGAATGGCGTGCCACGCCTTAAGTCCCAAGTGGCACGCCCATGTCTTCTTCTTCCTTGGTGGTAAAGCTGGCGTGCCACGCCTTCGACATCAAGTGGCACGCCTAGCTTTGGTACTTCCTTCATACTCCTCTAGTCAAGTTTATTGGCGTGCCACATCCTGGAGTTCAAATGGCACACCCTTGTTGGTGTGAGCTTCTTCAAGCTTGGCGTGCCACGCCTGGAACCCAAGTAGCACACCCAAGTCATGAGTGAGGTTGGCGTGCCACACCTTCGATATCAAGTGGCACGCCCAGTGTTGAGCTTTTCAAGTCCCTCTTCTGGGCCAATGAACTGGTGTGTCACGCCTTCGAGCTCAAGTGGCACGCCCATAGTGTATGAAGGGGTTTGGTGTGCCATGCCCAGCCTAGCGTGCCACGCCCCCTTTGTGATCTTCAAACTTGCTCTCTAGAAATTGATGCTGGCGTGCCAGGCCCCATTGCTGGCATGCCATGCCAATGTTAAGGCTTTCAAGTCCACCTTCTGGAGTTTATAACTGGCGTGCCACGCCTAGCCTTGGCGTGCCACACCCATAGTGGGCTCCATGGACTTCTTCTCTGGACAATGATGTTGGCATGCCACACCTTCGATTTCAAGTGGCATGCCCCTTTATAATTCTCCCACTTTGCCTTCTGGGATTATCAACTAGCGTGGCACGCCCACGCCCATACTAATTGGTGGCGTTTGTACCAAGTGGCACGCCCAACTTCACATGCCCAGCTTCTTTTTGTAGATTCCTCATTCCTTTGTTGCTCTTTTCACCTGAAATTCAACATAAACTCATTTCAAAGCAATGTACCATAATATTCACCATTTACTTCATTAAATTGCATTGATTGAATGAGATTATGCTCTTTTTATGGCCCTTTTAGATAAGAGAAAGAGGTAGATGATACAAGTCATCACAACACCAAACTTAAGCTTTGCTTGTCCCCAAGCAAATCAATATGAGTTATTCTTAAATGGATTGAGACGTGACCTTAAAGAAATGCATTCATAACCAAGGATAGAGGCTAAGTATTAACTCATGTAAGAACTTTATTATTTTTATATCATAATGAATTCCTAGACTCTTGAGGATTCTTTTAAGTGCTTGCCTTAGGAGCCCCTTTCTATTGATTGTCACCTTGAAGTAGCAAGAATTGTGCTTATTTTTCTTTTTTATTGTTCTTTTCTTTTCACTTTTCTTTTATTGTTTCAATTGACCATGACCCTAAGTGTTTTATCTCAAGATGACCCTTTAGGCTTTCAATTAGCACTCCCAAACCAGTTGGTTCTAAAGTGCTAGGTGTTGAAACACCCATAAGAATTTCCTTGCCCAAGCTTCTCTTCTTGACACATCTTCACCACAAGAATCTACTAAAATCTTGGCTCTTTGAGCTATTTGTTTCTTTTTTTTATCCTAGTAGTTGATGCTTAGAGCCTTGGGTCTTTTGCTTACTACTTCTTGGTTCTATGGATATTCAAGGGTCATCCTTAGCATCTACTTGTCATATCCTCTAAGTCCAATTGTTCATTATGACTTATTTTCTTCCAAATTCATTCAAGGTTCTATACTTGGTTCCTCATCTCTTAGCCTTGAATGATATCACTTGGTCTTAGTCTCTTTGCTCTTGTTTTTGCACAACTCACCATTGATTTTCATGAAAACAAACTACTTTTATTGATTGTTCTAAAACTTAAACAACATTTTCTTTCCCAAACATAAAGGACTCATAAAGATACTTAAAAAACATAAAGAAATTAAGCAACAACTATCAAAATACTAAAACTACTAAACAGAAATTCAGAACTTCAGAATTGAAATTTTGCAACCATGGGACTCAACAACCTTTGATTTCTTGGAGCAGCTTCAAGGCATAGGCCCTTTTCCTTTGTCTTTCTTCTTGGAAGAGGAGACATCACTATCCTTTTTAGAGGATCCTTCTTGTGCCTTGGTGTCGTTGGGCTTCCAAAAACCCAGCCTTCTCATGTAGGTCCTCTCATCCTCTTTGTGCTTGGCTAATATCTCTTCTTGCCTAGCACTTTGCTCCTCTATTCCTTGTATGAATGTTGGATATCTGGGGTTCAAGGTGGCCACAGCATTACACAAGTGGTTCAGCTTTACTTATGCTCTGAGCTCTTTTTCTTATAGGCCGAGTTTGTCGAAAGCAGATTTGAACAAGATATCTGCGGAGCTCCCTTGGTCTACCAACGTTCGATGAAGATTCACGTTGGCGAGTATGATGGTAATGACCATTGGATTATCATGCCCAGGGATGGTGCCTGTTGCATCTTCTTGGGTAAAGGTAATAGTGGGGAGGTCGGGTGACCTATCCCTTTCTCCGACATGATATACCTCTTTAAGGTGTCTTTTGCGAGATGATTTAGAGATCCTTCCTCCTACGAATCCCCTATTTATCATATGAATATATCTCTCAGGGGTGTGAGGTGGGCGTTCAACTCATCCGACCTCTTCATCCCTTCTTCTTTTTCTCGGTTCATTCGCTTTATTGGCTAAGTACCGATCTAGTCGCCCTTCTCTTGCAAATTTTTCTATGACATTCTTTAGGTCGAAGCATTCGTTGGTAGAATGTCCGTAGATTCGGTGGTATTCGCAGTACTCTGTCTGACTTTCCCCTCCTCTTTTGTGTTTTATTGGGCGAGGTGGTGGGATCTTCTCAGTGTTGCATATTTCTCGGTAAACATCCACAAGAGACACCCGAAGAGGGGTGTAGTTATGGTATTTTTTGGGGTTTCTTAGTGGGTTGGTCTCCTTTCTTCCTGGATTCTTTATCCTGGTTCCGAGGTGGGTAGGAGAATCCGGCCTTTGAGTTATCTCCTAATCGGGAGTTCTCCTCCATGTTGATGTATTTTTCAGCCCTTTCTTGAACCTCGTTTAGAGATTTTTTTTTTTTGGATATTGAGTGGCTAAAAGATCCTTCTCGCAGGCCATTGATGATACCCATGATGGCTGCTTCTATTGGCAGACTTTGTATGTCTAGACATGCCTTGTTGAATCTTTCCATGTAGTTGCGGACGCTCTCCCGATCTCCTTGCTTAATCCCTAACAGACTTGGGGCATGTTTGGCTTTGTCTTTTTGGATGGAGAACCTGGCTAGGAACTTCTTGGCGAGGTCATCGAAGCTTGCTATTGACCTTGGTGGCAAGCTGTCGAACCACTTTATTGCTGCTTTGGTTAAGGTGGTCGGGAAAGCTTTACAGCGGAATGCATTTGAGGCGTTGATAAACTCCGTTTTTAGGGTTTATCTTGTATGGATTTTTGAGGATTTTATCAATGGTCCTTCACACTTATTCATATAAAAATGCATGATTTTGTGTTCCTTTCTCAACCTTGCTTCATGGATTAAAATATGCTTCTTTTACATCAAATTAGATATCTTTTAACCCTCCTCTATTACCATTCAATGTCGTGATCTGTTTGGTAAGTGATTTAAGAACTTATAGGGCAAGGATGGCTTGGAAGAGAGAGAGGAAGCATGCATAAAGGAAGGGAGCATCGAAAATGGAGCTTTGGAGTTTTGAGTAGCGACGTGTGCTTGTGCCTTGCGTGTACGCGTGGATGCGAACTACCAAGATCGGCGCGAAGAAGCCAAAGCCAGAAGTCGGTGCATTTGCATGGCTAAGCCAGAACCTCATGGACGCGCACGCACGCTTGATGCGTGCGCGTGGATTGTAAAGCTCCAGGGACGCGTACGCGTGCTCTGTGCGTACGCGTCGATGCCACACGTGATTTTTAAAGAGAAAACGTGACCAGCAATTTCAGAGCAGTTACAGACCCTGTTTGAAGCAGAATTTCTGGCGAAAAAAGCATAAAAGGACCAAGGATTGAGGGATCCACATCCATTCACTCATTTTACACACATTTTAGATATTTTCTTAGTTAGTTACATTTTGTAGATAGAGAAATTCTCACCTCTCTCTAAGATTTTGCTCTCTCTATTCCAATTTCTCTTGGATTCCTTTGGTGAGATCAATTGCTAATTCACTTCTACTTTGATTCAAGTTGTAGATCTAATTCTCCTACTCTCAATTAGTGTTCTTTTGATTCATTCACTTTGGATCTTAGGTTTGTGACTTTGTTATTTTGATTTTGATCAATGAAGTGAGGAATTTCATTTAATTGTTTGATTGTTGATGTTTGATGTAAATTAGATAGCTTGAATTCAATTCCTTTTCTTGATTTCATAATGTCTCTTACTATTTCTCACCAATTGTTTGAGGAAATGACAATCCTAGCTATGGAGTAGATTCTTCTTTCTTGGCTTAGGGGTTGAGTGTTGGAAACACATGAATAGTTAGTATCAATTGTTGACTATCAATTGAGAATTGTTAATTGACTTGTAGGCCGCTAGAGCTAAACTTCATTAGAACTTGTGCCTCAAGATAATTACTTTCACTTGACTTTGCTCCATGATTAGAGGTCAACTAAGTGAAGCAATGATTGATTGTTGTCACAATTGATGGAAGCTATAATGATGGAACTTCCAATGCTCACCCTTAGCCAAGGCTTTTATCTTGATTGATTATTGTTCATTGTTGTTAGCTAAAATTCTTAGACCAAACTCTCAAAACCACAAAGGCTTCCTAATTAATGATGTGCATTCTAAGGCGATTCCTAGGGAAGACGACTCAGGACTAATACTCTCGGTTATAGATTTTAGAATTGTTTGATGTGAAATTTGCGTGCCGGTTAGACTATACTCACGATTGGACTTATTGATAATTTCTATACCGGCATAAAAATCTCACATCAAAATAGCATCGTTGCCGGGGAATTGTATATGTGTGCCATGTTATTGGGTAGTCTGAATATGTTAATATGTGAATACTTGCATTTTCTCTTGATTGTTTGTTTGTTTGATTGATAGTTAGGATTAATTTTTGTTTAGTTCAATTCGTTGTCATGGGCTCTATATCTCCTTCCTTGTATAACGCGTTCACTACCAGATCCGAGCTTAGCCCCATTTGATCCGGAAATTGAAAGAACTTTGCTTCACATTAGGCAAGCTCGAAGGAGGTTAGCCTTTGAGGAAGGTGAAAAGTGTTTTACCAATTCACCAACCACATCTAAGGTCAATTCCGAATTGTCATTCGAAGAAGGCACTATATACTCTTCCGTTGATACTACTAATAGTTCTTCTCTTGATCTAGGTGCCGACACTATGGCTGCTTGATGCAGCGAAAATTGGTGAATTAAAAATTATTAAAATGTGTACGTTGCAAGTATAGCTCTTAACTCACCGGAAATCCACTTATCAATTTAGAAATATGTCACAGAAATTCAAATTTTAAATACTGGTAGTATGAATCCCAGGTCGTCTCCCAACGAGTTGCAAAAAGGTGTGCTATTTTATTAATCAGATGTTTTCAAAAAGGTTTGAGTTGAATAACAGGAAATTAAATTGATGAATTTGAATAATGTAAATAAAAGCCTTGATTGGGAGTTGATTAGTTGGAATCCCTATTATAGTTTGAATGCTCTCAAGATTAATTGATAATTAAAAGTTATTCTGTTTTGTTATCCTTTACTAGGAAAAGGAAAATCAAACAGGTTGGAATGCTACGTCTGTTCACAAATTGCATCCCACTTAATCAAAAAGGATTGGTGTTAGTGACTAGAAGGCAATCCAACAGTAAACCCAATTACAATCTCTCTTTCAAGCCTTCCAACTCAATTGGTTCCTTGCAATCAACTCCCCATCAAGTTAGGGAACTACTCGCTCATTGTGAATGCAAAATTCATAACATATGAGAAGAAATTAAAGAAAGACATTGTAATTAGAAATTAAAAAATAATCCAATTAAAATAAGAATAATCCTTATATTGAATAAATCCTAATAATATTCCAATGGTAAAATTAACAAAGCAAAGGACCTGGAAGAGTAAAGCCAAGTAAAGAAAATGAACTAGAATGATAAAGTCTTGATGAGGTAATGACTCTTCTCAATATCCCAATGCAAAAATAGTAGAAAAATAATATCCTAAGAGTATCAATTGTGTAGAGAGAAAACCTAGAGGAGGAGTAAAACTAGATCTAAAAACTCAAAACTGTGTAGAATGAATGTTGTTCTTCGTTTCTGCATGTCCTCTGGCTCTAGTCTGCTGTTCTGGGCCGAGAACTGGGTTAAAACAGGGCCCAAAATCACCCCCAGCGAAATCTGCAGATTGTGCAGATCGTGCATGTCACGCGATCGCGTCGTCCACGCAGACGCGTCATTTGCGTTTTTCTGTGCCACGCGTTCGCATCGTCCACGCCTCCGCGTTACTTTTGCTTTTCCTTTCCATGCGGTCGCGTGAGCCATGCGGCCGCGTCACCGCGATTTCTCCTCTTCCGCGCGAACGCGTGAGCCATGCGGCCGCGTCACTTCTCGCTGGTTGTCTCCTCAATTTCTTGTGTTCCTTCCATTTTTGCTAGCTTCCCTTCCAATCTCCAACTCATCCATGCCCTATAAAGCCTGAAACACTTAACACATAGATCACGGTATCGAATGGGATAAAGGAGAACTAAAATGCATAATAAAAAGTCTCTAGGAAGCAGTTTTCAACCATGTAATAATTCCAGGAAGGAAATATAAATGCATGCTAAATTAATGAATAAGTGGGTAAGGATCATGATAAAACAACATAATTATACACACTATAAACCATAAAATAGTGGTTTATCAACCTCCCCACACTTAAACATTAGCATGTCCTCATGCTCAATTGAAAGAGATAAGATAAATGAGTATGAACATGTAGAAATTTATGCAATGCAATACAACCTATATATATATATACAAATGCAACTTTATGATTCTTGCCCACTTGATCAAAAGTAAATAAGCTCTTTAAAACAATTACAAATCAAATTCCATTAATTCTATCACTATACAGTAAAACAGATAAAAATGCAAGAAGATAACTCATGAAAGCAGGAAACATGAAAATTTAAGCATAGAACCCTCACTGATGATGTATATACGCTCTAATCCCTCTAGTGTATAGGGTAATTACTCTAACCTTCTCTAATTATGCTCTCTAACTTTTGTTTTTCTCATAACCAATCAACAACAGTTAATATGCCAATGCAAACATCATGAGGTCTTTTTAAGGTTGTAATGGGGCCAAGGTAAGGATTGGGATATATATGTGGTTAAGTGAGCTTATAAATTGAATCTTTAATTAACCCAGCTTTAACCCAACCGATATATTTTATATAACTTTAGAATTCATACCTAGCTACCCAGAATTCCCTTTTACCTTCCATACTCATGTATCAAATATTTTTTTATCATATGTGCATTGTTCTTTGAATTTTTAATTTAACATTGGGGTAATTTTGTCCCCTTATTCATTTATTGATTTGTAATTCTTATCAATGCACATAGATTTGTAATTCTTATAGCTTCACATGAGTAGGTACCCAAATTCCCATTATATTACCATGACACATTCCCTTAATAATTTTTTTGTTCCCACAAATTCCCATACTTAACTAGCATACACAATTCTATCTTAAGCTAACCAAAGATTCAATTTGGGATATACGATTGTTTTTCCGTTTAAGGCTAGTAATGTGGTAAAATACAGAACAAATGGGATTTTAAGGCTCAAAGTGGTTAACAAAGGTAATTAAAAAGGGTAGGCTTAATTTGGATAAGTGAGTTTAAACAAATAATGGCCTCAATCACATGCAAGCATATAAACATAATAACTATTGGACATATAGGATGAGGCAAAATATAGATTACAATCATAGAGAACTAAACACACAAGAATAAAATAATTATGGTTAAATAATGTAACCATGCATAAAGGCTCAAATTTTTCACAGGTTGTGTGTTCTTTAGCTCAAAAATCATGTTCCAAATACAACTTCAAGCAGATTTATCCTAAAAATTAGGATCAGAATTAGTGAAATTTTGTTCTAAATATATTTTTTTTAGAATAAACTTATTGTCTTTTCAATCAAGTAGAACATGCGTGCAACTAACCTATTCTAAGAAAAAGAAAATCTAACTAAAGTGTCCTAATTTATTGGTGCTAGGGAAGAGAAATTATCTCCGGAAGTCAGGTACTGACCGACCTCCCCACACTTAAAGCATTGCACCATCCTCGGTGCCATTTGTCAGGAACAATGGTGGGCTGGTGGTAGTGTCTCCACAGTCGGGGCCGTCATGGCTCCCTGTGTTGGTGAAGGACGTGGAGTTCGGGGTGTCTGAGTCTCTGCAATCTCCTCGAAGTAGCTCCCTGAGGTGTTTGAATCAGCGTTGGTTACGGCACTCACGGAGCTTTGCTTTCTTTTCATGTTGGTCCAACCGCTTCAGTATCTGATGTAGCAGTTAACTAGTATATGGTGGAGGAGCTGCAGCATCCTTTGTGGACTGGCTTGTAGTGGCAAGTTGTGGCCTGAGATATTTTCCGTTAAGAACATATTGATCATCCCGTGGAAGAATGGCTTTGGTGCCCCCAGCTCTGTAGGATACTCCGACTGCTGAGATGAGATCAGAGACCAATGCGGGAAAAGGTAGGTTGCCCGTGATCTGCACATGTTCCATAGCATTCCGGATATGTCGCGGTAAATTAAGAGGCTGGTCTATGAAGATGCACCATAGTAGAACGGCCATGTCGGCGGTGAAGGATGACTCATGAGTACTCGGGAAGATGTAATGGGACATGATTTGTGCCCAGACGTGAGCCTCTAAAGTAAGGGTGGAAGCCGAGATTCTCTTAGGACGGAAACGATGGTATCCGAATATCCATTTGCTGCCAGGGCGAGCAATAACTCTGAGAACAGCATCCCAGTCAAAAGTGTATGCCTGGCGCTTGGTTGCGGCTTTCTGAAAAGCGTCCAATCCTTCTGGAGTAAGTGGGAGATCTAAGGCTTGCTGTATGGGTTCTTCTGTAATGGGGACTTGCTTCTGGCGTAAATAGATGGACTGTAGAGTCGACAGGTGGAAGTTGGAGTAGAACTCAACAACCCAAGAAAGATTAATCTGTCGTGGCTGTCTCAGTAAAAATCCCCAATGTCTATGTGCAATTTGTGGCTCAACAAATTCAGCGATATGAGGCGGAAGGATAAGAAGGTGTTCGTTGTTGTAATTTCGAGCTGCCAGAATAGGAAACATCTGCTCACAGTAGCGATTTGGGAATCGTGCAGTGTCCTTGGCTGGGAAGGCTCGATCCTTTTCATCAACCTTGATAATCCTTTTATTTCTCTTTGTTGAGGGCTTGACTACAGTTGAAGAAGGTTCGGCCACTAATGCTCTCTTAGTTCCTTTCCTTGTTGTGGGTTTAGGGGTAGCCTTCTCTTTGCCTTTCTTGGTGGCCATTCTGAAAAAGGGAAGAGAAAGTAAGTTAGATCCAAAGAAACAAAGCAAGGAAGGAGACGGAGTGGGTAATAAACAGTGCACGGTGAAGATGAATGAAATAAACACATGGTCTAGACAACATGTGAAAAGATCAAGAAGGGAACTAGGATAGGTGCATAAAAAGGGAAGTAGATGCAAGATGATTATTGGCATGTCGACAAGGGCATGAGTAGCATAGATCAAGCATCACTTCGTAACAAATTAACAATTTGTATTGGCAATTAAATTGGATTAATAAAATAGTAAAAGAATTTTTGTGAAAAACATGCATGGAGTAGTAGAATAGGATAATGTAGAAAAGTGCATAATGCCATATGGGCCTTTTCACAAACACATAGCATGCATGGTAAATAAGGCATAGAAAGTATTAAAGTAAACATGCAAGCAATCCTTTAGTGAGAATAAGATATAAGTGCCAAACAATTTACAATATTCCACAAGCAAATAATGAAGAATGATGGCTCAAATAAATATGCTAGCACCATGTAAAAAGGAAAGAAGAAGAAAGAAAATAATGATAAAGAAAAGAAAAAGAAAAGAAAAGAAAATAACATCTAAAATAAGAAGAATGATAAAAAGGGAAGAAGAGAAG
Source organism: Arachis duranensis (assembly GCF_000817695.3). NCBI lineage: Eukaryota > Viridiplantae > Streptophyta > Magnoliopsida > Fabales > Fabaceae > Arachis > Arachis duranensis. The sequence goes on along the minus strand of NC_029772.3, from coordinate 49,147,546 downwards.
AAGAAAAGAAAACCTTGTTAATGGAGGTGAGAGAAAGAGAGAGTAAAGGGTGGGATAGAAGGGAGAAGGGAGAAGGGAGAAACAAGGAGGGAAAAGAAAAATTAGGATTTGGAGGAGAGAAAGATAAGATAAGTTGGCAGTTTTGGTGGAGCTGTGCGGCGCAAGCGACGCGACCGCGTGGAACATGCATTCGCGTGATTGTGCTGTAAGGTAATTGACGCGGTCGCGTGACCTATATTGTGCTTCTGGGACGAGTATAGCCTCGCGGCCGCACAACTCTCTGTTCAAATTGATAAATTTTCCAAAATTGGGGTGACGCGATCGCGTGGGGTATGCGATCGTGTGAGTGGACTTGTAGAGGAATGTGACGCGGTCGCGTGGGTCACGCGACCGCGTGGGTCACGCGACCGCGTGGGTAGAATTGTGCGTTCAGCACCAATCCAGCACCACTCCAACACAATAATTGGTTGTGCACCCTTTTACGTCGAAATCCAGGGCACGCGGCCGCGTGGGGCATGCGATCGTGTCGAAGGCCAGGAATCCCATGTGACGCGGACGCGTTAGTGACGCGGTCACGTAGGATGATTTGTGCCATTGGCACGCCTCCAGCCACGCTCCGGCGTGACTCTCTGTACGCTTTTTATTTTCTCACCTCTTATTGCGACGCGGACGCGTCGCTGATGCGGTCGCGTCGTGCAGCTCTTGTTTTTTTTTTTATAAAATGCGAATGCAGATGCATGAAGATGCTAAGAAAGAGAAGAGTTATTGACTAGGAAAAACTAAAGATAGAAAGAAAAGTACGATCATACCATGGTGGGTTGTCTCCCACCTAGCACTTTGCTTTAACGTCCATAAGTTGGACGCTCCAGTAGCTCAATCTTCTGGCCTGTGGGGATCTTCCAAGAGGAAGATCTCAAGCTCCTTATTTTTCTGCAGCTTCTCTCCATGGTACAGCTTCAGACGTTGTCCATTAACTTTAATAAGTTCAGAGTGTGAAGGGTGGCTTAGGTGATAAACGCCGTATGGTTCGGCCTTCTCGACTCTGTATGGACCTTCCCATCTCGATCTCAACTTGCCTGGCATGAGTCTTAGTCGAGATTTGTAAAGGAGGACTAAATCCCCAGGTTGGAACTCTTTCCTCCTAATGTGCTGATCATGTACAGCCTTCATCTTTTCCTTGTATATTCTTGAGTTCTCATAAGCTTCTAGGCGAAGGCTCTCCAGTTCTTGCAGTTGCAACTTCCTTTCAGCTCCAGCTTGCTCAATTCCCATGTTGCACTCCTTGACTGCCCAAAAGGCTCTGTGCTCTACTTCAACTGGGAGATGACAAGCTTTTCCATAAATTAAGCGGAAAGGGCTCATTCCAATGGATGTTTTGTATGCTGTCCTGTATGCCCATAGTGCATCTTGCAGCCTGGTGCTCCAGTCTTTTCTATGAGGTTTGACTATCTTTTGCCAGATACGCTTTATCTCTCTATTTGACACCTCGTCTTGCCCATTAAAAATTATTAAAATGTGTACGTTGCAAGTATAGCTCTTAACTCACTGGAAATCCACTTATCAATTTAGAAATATGTCACAGAAATTCAAATTTTAAATACTGGGAGTATGAATCCCAGGTTGTCTCCCAACGAGTTGCAGAAAGGTGTGCTATTTTATTAATCAGATGTTTTCAAAAAGGTTTGAGTTGAATAACAGGAAATTAAATTGATGAATTTGAATAATGTAAATAAAAGCCTTGACTGGGAGTTGATTAGTTGGAATCCCTATTATAGTTTGAATGCTCTCAAGATTAATTGATAATTAAAAGTTATTCTGTTTTGTTATCCTTTACTAGGCAAAGGAAAATCAAACAGGTTGGAATGCTACGTCTGTTCACAAATTGCAACCCACTTAATCAAAAGGGATTGGTGTTAGTGACTAGAAGGCAATCCAACAGTAAACCCAATTACAATCTCTCTTTCAAGCCTTCCAACTCAATTGGTTCCTTTCAATCAACTCCCCATCAAGTTAGGGAACTACTCGCTCATTGTGAATGTAAAATTCATAACATATGAGAAGAAATTAAAGAAAGACATTGTAATTAGAAATTAAAAAATAATCCAATTAAAATAAGAATAATCCTTATATTGAATAAATCCTAATAATATTCCAATGGTAAAATTAACAAAGCAAAGGACCTGGAAGAGTAAAGCCAAGTAAAGAAAACGAACTAGAATAACGAAGTCTTGATGAGGTAATGACTCTTCTCAATATCCCAATGCAAAAATAGTAGAAAAATAATATCCTAAGAGTATCAATTGTGTAGAGAGAAAACCTAGAGGAGGAGTAAAACTAGATCTAAAAACTCAAAACTGTGTAGAATGAATGTTGTTCTTCGTTTTTGCATGTCCTCTGGCTCTAGTCTGCTGTTCTGGGCCGAGAACTGGGTTAAAACAGGGCCCAAAATCGCCCCCAGCGAAATCTGCAGATTGTGCAGATCGCGCATGTCACGCGATCGCGTCGTCCATGCGGACGCGTCATTTGCGTTTTTCCGTGCCACGCGTTCGCGTTGTCCACGCCTCCGCGTTACTTGTGCTTTTCCTTTCCGCGCGGTCGCGTGAGCCATGCGGCCGCGTCACCGCGATTTCTCCTCTTCCGCGCGAACGCGTGAGCCATGCGGCCGCGTCACTTCTCGCTGGTTGTCTCCTCAATTTCTTGTGTTCCTTCCATTTTTGCTAGCTTCCCTTCCAATCTCCAACTCATCCATGCCCTATAAAGCCTGAAACACTTAACACACAGGTCATGGCATCGAATGGGATAAAGGAGAACTAAAATGCATAATAAAAAGTCTCTAGGAAGCAGTTTTCAACCATGTAATAATTCTAGGAAGGAAATATAAATGCATGCTAAATTAATGAATAAGTGGGTAAGGATCATGATAAAACCACATAATTATACACAATATAAACCATAAAATAGTGGTTTGTCACTGCTCCATGGAGAGTGACTCTCAAGGAAACGGGTGCACCGGACTTTGTTCTCCAACTTCTTCATGTGCTTCACCTAAACTTGAATGCAAACTTTGAACTTAAGACCGTCTTGATCAATCTTTTACCAAAGTTCCATAGACTTCCCGCACAAGATCCTATTAGATACCTCGAGGACTTTCACGGTGTGTGCTCAACAACTAGGTGAGAAGGATCCAACGAGGTTGCCATATGGTTGTTTGCCTTCCCATTCTCTCTTGAGGGAAGAGCCAAGTAGTGGTTCTACACTATACCTAGTGAGGTTGTTTCCGATTGGGACTTGCTTAGAAGGGAGTTCCTATATAAATTCCTTCTCGCGGAAGCAACGGACAAGCTAAAAATAGAGATCTCATGCATTGTCCAAGGCGATACGAAAACTCTATACGAGTATTGGGAGTGCTTTCGCAAGCTTCTAGATTTATATCCCAACCACATGATTGATAATCAAGTTTTGCTTAGCTATGTGTGTCAAGGAATGAGACCACAAGACAAGACTCTATTGGATGCTTCAAGAAATGGTTCTTTGTCAAAGTATAGGACGGCAGAGGAGGCATGGCAACTCATTACCGACTTGGCCGAGTCCACTCAACATGCTAGACGGAGGACCTACTATCCAAAGACCGTAAATGAAGTATCTTCTAGTAGTGAGACCGTTGCCCTTGCCAAATCCTTGGGTGAGATGACAAGCATTCTTAAGCAACTCCAACTTGGCCAACAACAAAAACCTCAACAATAATCTCAACCTCCATCCCCTCGACACCAATCAAGTCAACAATTGGTTCTCTAACGTGTGTGCAGGATTTGCTCTTGTTACTCTTATTACACGGATGAGTGTCCAAACCTCTAAGAAGACAATACCCTCACGACTACCCATAATTTCTATGACCACCTGAATCAAGGATTCTACCAACAAGGGGGCAATTTCAACCAAGGGTATCCTCAACAAGGAAGCAATTACAATTAAGGGGGTAGCAATTATAACCAAGGTTGGAGAGATAATGCCAACCAAGGGTGACGAGACAATTATCAACAAAGGGGTAGAGACAATGGAGGCAACCAAAGATAGAACAACAACAATTCACAAAACTGATACTCACAAAACCAACCATACCCTCAACAAAACCAAGGAAAAAACTACCAAATCTACCAACCATCACACCAAAGACAACCACCTCAACCCAACCAATCACAAAATCCCCAACTCACCTATCCTTCCCCTCCCAACCAAGATGAGAGCCTCCGTTCCATCCTCCAAGGACAAAGAGAACTTCAAAATACACTCACATCTAGTCTCACCGGTCTTACATCCACTTTTCAAGCCCTTGTAGCCCACTTGGAACCACCCTCTACCTTCACTCCTCAAGCTTCTAGTTCTAGTGCCATCCCCTATCAACCTCTAGCCAACCCTAAGGGTGGAATTAATGCCATTACCTTGAGGTTCAAAACTAAATTGCAAGAAAAGAGGCCAAAGGGACCAAGCCCAATAATAGTCACTCAAGATGAGGAGGGAATTGAGATAGAAGAAGTTGAAGAGGAAGATGAGGCACAAGAGATAGTTTAAGATAAAGCCCTCAACCAAGAAGTGAAGCCGCCAAAGATGAGAAGGTTGTGAAAGAAGAAATTGCTCAACCAATCCCATTTCCTACACTAGCGGGGAAAGCTAAGAAGCGTGTGGAACTTGACCCCAAAATAGTGGAAATGTTCAAGAAAGTTGAGGTAACAATCCCTCTCTTTGATGCTATCCATCAAGTACCTAAATATGCAAAGTTTCTTAAGGACTTATGTATAAACAAATATAGAATCCATGAGTTAGAAACTATTCCTTTAGGGAGTTCTATTTCGGCTTTGATGGGAGCATTATCGGAAAAATATGGTGATCTGGGCCCGTGCATGGTTACTTGTACCATAGATTGTGTTCAATTCATTGATTGTATGTGTGATCTTGGTGCATGTGTTAGTATTATGCCTCTTTCCGTTTACCATATATTGAAGCTACCACCGTTGAAGCGGTCGGTGTCAAGGTTTGTCTTAGCGGATAAAAGCATAATAACTGTGATGGGTATTGTGGAAGATGTGTTGGTAAACATAAAGGGTTTGATATTCCCGATTGATTTTCATATCATTGAGATGCCACCAAGTGAATCCGAAAGGACATCATCCATCCTACTTGGGAGGCCATTTTTAAAGACTTCTAAATTCAAATTGGATGCCCACTCGGGAACTTATTCATTTGAGGTCGACAGAAGAGTCGTAAGTTTTAGCTTAGATGAAGCAATGAGGCACCCATCGAAAAAGCATTCCATATTCCGGTGTGACTTAGTTGACAACATTGTGGCCGAAGTGCATTACGCAAAGATGGATGAGAAGAGTATGATTGAAGAACCAAGTGAAGAAAACACCTCACCCTATCCGGAACCACCGGAAGTTCAAGTGTCAAGTCAAGAACAAAATGTGGAATTGAAGCCACTACCGCCCCACCTAAAGTACTCCTACCTTGATGAAGCCCACAAGTTCTCGATGATTATTGCAAGGGAACTCAATCCTCAACAAGAAGAAAAAAATTGCTCCATGTTTTGAGGAAGAACAAAAGGGCCATAGGTTGGAGCTTGGCAAATCTAGTGGGCATAAGCCCCCAAGTATGCGAGCACCGAATATTCCTAGAGGAAGGAGCTAGACCCGTTCAACAACCTCAAAGGCGACTAAATCCTATAATTTTAGAGGTTGTGAAAAAAGAAGTCACCCGGTTATTAGAAGCGGACATCATCTACCCCATTTTGGATAGTGAATGGGTAAGTCCCGTCCAAGTTGTGCCAAAGAAGTCCGGGGTGACCACCATCAAGAAAGAAAATGGGGAGCTCATAGCTACACAGGTGCAAAACACATGGCGAGTGTGCATTGACTACCGACGATTGAACACGGCCACTAGAAAGGATCATTTTCCACTACCGTTTATCGATCAAATGCTAGATCGGTTATCTGGTGAATCTCATTACTATTTTCTAGATGGATATTCGAGGTACTTCCAAATACACATTGCTTTAGACGACCAAGAAAAAAACTACATTTACTTGCCTCTTTGGAACCTATGCCTATAAGCGTATGCCATTTGGCTTATGCAATGCACCGGCAACTTTCCAAAGGTGCATGATGAGCATATTTGTGGATTTTCTAGAGCAATGCATGGAAGTATTCATGGACGACTTTAGTTTCTACAGGGACTCTTTTGATCATTGCTTGGATAACCTTGAGAAAGTTTTGGAAAGATGCACTAAAGCAAACCTTGTCTTAAATTTTGAGAAGTGTCATTTTATGGTTAGATAAGGCATTGTTTTAGGACATATTGTTTCCAAAGATGGTATTTCAGTAGATCCAACAAAGATCAATGTTATATATAGCTTGCCTTACCCCTCCTCAGAGAGGGAAGTCCGTTCGTTCCTTGGACATGCAGGTTTTTACCGAGGATTTATAAAGGACTTTAATAAGGTAGCCTTGCCACTATCTCGATTGTTGCAAAAAGACATTGAATTTTACCTAAGTGAAGAATGCATGGAGGCTTTTGACAAGCTTAAGGTTGCATTGACCCAAGCTCCCATCGTGAAAGGGCCGGATTGGAGTCGGCCATTCGAAATAATGTGTGATGCTTCAAACTATGCGATGGGAGCCGCATTAGCACAACGCGAGGGTAAGAATCCATATGTCATAGCCTATGCATCAAAAACATTGGATGGAGCACAATCTAATTATACTACCACCGAGAAAGAGCTATTGGCTATTGTTTTTGCTTTGGATGAATTCCGAGGTTATTTACATGGCTCTAAGGTGGTAGTGTACTCGGATCATATGGCATTAAAATATTTGTTGGCTAAGAAGGAATCGAAACCAAGATTGATTAGATGGGTTTTATTATTGCAAGAATTTGACTTGGAAATCAAAGATAGGAGTGGTTCGCAAAATCTAGTGGCGGATCACTTAAGTTGCGTTGAACATACAAATGGCGATTCCACTCCTTTTGATGATTTATTTCCCTTTGAGGGCTTGCAAGCAATCTCGGAAGTCATTCCTTGGTACGCACCAATAGCCAATTACTTGGTCTCCCGCACCTTCCCTCCTAATCTCTCCAAGCATCAAAAGGATAAGCTAAAAAGCGAATCCAAATACTATGTGTGGGATGACCCATACCTTTGGAGATGTGGTGCGGATCAAGTAATTCGGAGGTGCATTCTACAAACTGAATTCCAATCAATCTTGGAAGCTTGCCACTCCTCTGAAAGAGGTGGTCATTATGGATCTCAAAGGACGGCAAGAAAAATCCTAGATTGTGGATTTTGGTGTCCAACTCTTTTCAAGGATTCCACTCTCTTTTGTAAATCTTGTTCTCAATATCTTAGATTTGGTAATATCTCCACGAAGGATGAAATACCCCAGCAAACCATGCTATTTTGTGAGATTTTTTATGTGTGGGGTATTGACTTCATGGGGCTATTCCCAAATTCTAATGGCTTTCTCTACATTCTACTTGCCATTGATTATGTGTCCAAATGGGTAAAAGTGATACCCACCTGGACGGATGATGCTAATGTAGTCCTTTCTTTTGTGAGGAATAACATAATTTGTTGCTTTGGGTTGCCACGAGCAATTGTGAGTGACCAAGGTTCACATTTTTGCAATAAGAGAATGGAAGGACTCATGAAGAAATATGGCATCATACATAAAGTAGCCACTGCCTACCACCCACAAACGAACGGCCAAGCCAAGGTTTCCAATCGGGAAATTAAGCGCATCTTGGAAAAGATTGTGAAGCCTAATAGAAAAGATTGGAGTGCTAAGCTTTTCGATGTGCTTTGGGCCTACCGAACGGCGTACAAGATATCGATTGGCATGAGCCCCTTTCGATTGGTATATGGCAAAGTTTGTCACTTACCGGTGGAGGTAGAGCATAAAGCATATTGGGCCACTAAGGAGTGCAATTCAAGCTTGGAAAGGGCCGAAATTGAGAGAAAGCTAAAATTAGTGGAATTGGAGTGTTTGAGGTTAGAAGCCTATGAGAACTCTAGACTTTACAAGGAGAAGATGAAAGCCGTGCATGACAAGAGTATAAGAAGAAGAGAATTTAGAGCCGGCGACCTAGTCCTTCTCTACAATTCAAGATTAAGATTGTTGCCTGGAAAACTAAGGTCAAGATGGGAAGGACCCTATTAAGTAGAAAATGCGGAACCTTATGGGGTCTATCATTTGCGCGATCCATCAAGTTCCAAAATCTTCAAGGTTAATGGACATCGTCTAAGGTTGTATCATGATGAAAAGTTGAAAAGAAACAAGGAGCTTGAGATATTCCTTTTGGAAGATGCATCTCATGACAAAGAAAATTAAGCTAGTGAAAGTCCAACTTAAGGACATTAAACAAAAGTTCTAGGTGGGAGACACCCCACCATGGTAAGATCTACCTTAGCTATAGAATTGTTTGGATAGATTTGATTTTGGTTGCTCTAGATAAGTTGTTCATGAAGATTTGCATTTGACCTTAAGTAGGAATATTGATAAGTAGAGGAACACACCCCATTTTTAGGTATTGCATGGTATTTTGGGAGTTTTTGTTCCCTTTGGTTTACTTGCCTACTGAATTTGTGATAAGAATGCATTTCTTCATGCCTATGAGAAAAAAAAGGGGACCAGGGGGGAGGGGTCCACGCGTACGCGTGCTAGACGCGTCCGCGTCGATGGCCCTCGCAACTCCTGGTACAAAAATCTAGAGAGTTATGCGAGAATTGAGCCAACACTGAGCTCCACGCCTGACGCCCTTCACACGTGCTCCCACCTGGCACGTACGCGTCCAAGCTTCTGAGCGCGCAACCTACGCGTGCACGTGCTGGACGCGTCTGCGTCGATGGCACCATCTGCACCCTTAGTACATCTTTCCCGAAAGTTAGGCAAACTCTGGGCAGACATTATGCCTTGCGCCTAACGCTGCTCATGCGTGCGCGCACCTGACGCGTATGCATCCTTCTGTTACTTTGCAGATTGACACGTGAGCGTGCATGACGAGTCCGTGCCGATCGTGCCACTCGCACTCTTGGTACAATTTTCCCGAGAGTTGCACAACCATTACGCCAACACTATGCTAGTAGCACAACCCCCACTGACGCGCAGGCGTACATGCCGCTTGCACATCCCTCTGCTCTCTACCAATCCACGCATGCACGCACCGTGTGCGTACGCATCAATCCTACTGCAGCCAACTCTTGGTACATTTTTCCCGAGAGTTAAGCAAGTTTTAGGCCTGTATTGTGCCACTAGCACAACTACCACTCACGCGTGCGTGCACCTGGAGCGTACGCGCCCCTCTTTGTTTTGCTACGCGTGGGAGACGCTTCTGCATCCTTGCTGTCTTCTTCCCATCAACGTGTACGCGACGCGTATGCATGGATGGCGTGCGCGCATCGATGCTACGACGCAGAAAACACCTCAGCACGCCTTTTTCAAACCATTCTCCCCTTCTTTCCACTCCCATCTTCTTTCTCTACTCCAACCCCCTCTTCAACTACTCCTACCACCCTTCTCAGCCCCTCTCACTGGCAACACTAATCACCGATGACCACCACTTCCGGCGGTCCCACACTTTTCTCTCTCTTCCCTTTCTCCACTTTTCTTCTCCTCTTCTCTCACCCATATTCCCTATTACCATCTTCTCCTTCTCAAGGTACTCTTACCTATCCTTTTTCTTGGTTCTACTTCTTTCTCTTTCTTCTTTTAGTTGCATTTTCTTGCTTTCTTTCTTAGTTAATTTCTTATTCATGCTTACATGTTTGTTTGCTTTTCTTTCCTTTTACAATTTTTCATGGGTGTTGTGGGTAGAGATTTCTCTTGCATTAGTGAGTTCAATTGTTGTATTTGATTTCCTTGCAATATGTGGTGCTTTATGATGATTGTTGATGCTTTGTGAGATGCTACATTGTTGCATTACCTCTATTTGTATGTTGCTTAAGGGTTGCACACTAAGTGTTTGATGAAAGGCACATATAAGCTTTTCTTTCAAATTTCACCTAATACTTTCCACTTAGTGCCCTTTCTCACTCACTTGCTTATTCCTATGTGCATTGAGCCTATTTCTCTTCATACTCCCTATTCACATGCTCAACCCTTATGACTTGCTTCTTGTTATTAATGTTTGAGTATATGCTTCTCATGCCTCTTATTTGCATGCTTATATCACTCTTGCATCACATGCTAATAACTTGCCATTGTGACCATTGTTGTCTTAGTTACATGTTGCAGCTGTCATGTACCTGAGACATTTATTCTCTTATGGCCTTCTTCTTCACTTGCATGATTACCATTTATGAGTGTCTCTTTGAGTTTAATGTCTCTTCCTTTACCACTTTTATAGGATGGTCATCAAGAAGGATAAGAGAAAGACGCCGAAGAAACCGGCCACAAAGAAGGCACCTCAAGGACCCACCAATAGGGTGCACCAAGCACCTACGACTAAGCCCCTCCTCAAGAAGGAAAAGAGCATTGTTAATATTGATGCACTAGAAAAGGATAACCCTCTGAGGGATCAAACCAAGTTCCTCAACCGGTACTGTGAGCTTGTCTACCCCATGATAATTGAAAGGAACTATCACGCGGAGCCTCTTCTTGCCCCTCCGGCTCATGTTGTTCCGTTCGTGATGCCCCACATCGAGCGGCGGCAATGAGGTTTCTCATGAGATAACCAAAGGAGGCCAACCTATCCTGGGTAGTGGAGTTTTACTCCAACTACCACTCACCTTCTCTTGTATCAGTTTTTGTGCGTCGGAAGCAAGTTCCCATCACGGAGGAAGCTATTATTAGGACCGGGCCATTAGCGGATAGGATTGACGCTTACCAAGAGGTCTTATCGGCACGTTGTGAATATGATTTTGATTGGGATGCCATTCTCCAGGTCATCGCCATACCCGAAGCGGTTTGGATCCGAGGGAGGATGAGACCCCGGCCCAAGGGTATTGACGCATGTTATCTCACTATAGAGGCTCAGGCATGGGCCCAAATCTTAGCCCATTATGTGCTCCCAAGCACCCATGGGTAATCCATCACCACCGAGCTAGCCTTATTGATTTGGTGCATTCTTACCGAGAAACCGGTCAACATCCCATCTATCATCTGTCAAGCCATGGGATGTTCCATGCCAAAGGGAACTTACCCTTCCCCGCTTTAGTGACGGAGTTAGTTGCCGCGGCAGGTGTCTCCTGAGAGACTAAGGATCGGAGAGCCATGATCCTGGTTGATGGTAATGTTGTTCCAACCAGGAGATATCTCAAGCCTCCAGCAGACACTGGTAAGCTTGACATAGCCATCCTCGCGGGCGTCTCCACTGCTTCATCCGCACCACCAAGATCACCCCACCAACGCATTGAGGAACTTCACAAGAAGATAGATCATTATGAACGGCGAAACCAACGCCGATGTGCTTATGTGAAGAGGCTTTTAAGTTTTGTTACCCCACCTATGGAGGAACCGGATATCTCCAAATCTACCGCAACCTCAAGTGAAGATACCAATGATGAGGGAGATGATGGACATTCCAGAGCTGATCGTCCATTGCGCATCACTCATAACACGGAGGACCGTGCTAAGTTTTAAGTGTAGGGAGGTCGGTCGACCGATCTCCATAGGTAACACCCGAATAAACTTTAAATCCCTTTTTCTAATTAGGATAGATTGCATGATTAGGTTTTTGTTTTTTTCTTTCACCATTTGCATGATGGTTTTGTCTTGTTAAGGTCTACTTGGTTAGAGTAATGACTTCTTTCCTAAGAAACTAGAGTTTTAGGGCAACCCTACCAATTTTGAAAATTTTTAATGCTAAGCTTGTTTAAAGAATGTAATTTGGAATATGGATTTTGAGTTGAGAACACAAGCAAGTGAGTTTTGAGCCTAATTACGTGGCTACATCTTATAGCCACTTATCTTCCTTCTTATGTGCATTGTTCTCTCTCTATGATTGTGATCCTTAATTTGTTTGACTCTATATGTCTATTGTTGTATGTATGAATGCATGTATATGATTGAGGCCATCATTTCGCTTAGCCACTTACCCAAATGGCCTTACCTTATAACAACCTTTGTAACCAACTTCGAGCTTATGCTTGACCCACTTATTCTTAATTTTAGCATATTACAAGCCAAAAGCAGAAAACCATGAATGTCCTTATTTGAATCTTTGATTAACTTAGGCTAGTTGTGTGTGTTATTCGAGTGCGGGGAAATGGGGGATATTGGTTGAGGTAAGAGCATGTTGTTGTTTATGTTAAAAATATTGGAAAGTGGATACGTACTCATGTGTTGACTAAAAATGTAGATTGTATGCATTAACAAGAAAAACAAAAAGAAGAGAAAAACAAAAAGAAAAGAAAAAGAATGAATAATGAAAAAAAATAGAAGGAAAAGAAAAAGAAAAGAGAAAAGAAAGAAAGGAAAAAGGGACAAAATGCCCCAAAGTATGACTCAATAACAATCAATGCATATGTGTAGTGATCAAAAGTGAATGCATGAGTATGTGAAAAAGTGAGGAATGGGTAGTTAGGTTAGTACATAATTGTATAAGCTGTTATATAGGTTAGGTGGGAAGCTTAGGTTAATCAAAGAACTCAAATTTTAGTCCACTTAGCCAAATATATAACCCTACCTTGACCCTAGCCCCATTACAACCTAAGGAAAGACCTCATGATAAATGTATGCATGCATATAATAATTGTTGATTGTTAGAGGAAGAACAAATTTTGGAAAGCATGAAATAGAGGAGAATTGAGTGATTAACCCTATACATTGAGCGAATAAAGTGCAAACACTTCTGGTGAGGGTTCGAAGCCCAATTCCTTGTTCCCGGCCCTCACAAACGTTCTTCATGCAAGTTGTGAGTATTTCACTTTGATGATTAAATTTGGTAGAATTCATGCATTGCTCATCATTTTGCCCTACGTGCTTATATATGCTCTTGAAAGATGGATTTGCTTGTGACCAAGTAGATAATAACACTCATCTTAGTTGCATTCATATAGATAGATTACATTTCATGAATCTCATTCTATTGTAGTCCTTTGGTCTTTTGCTTTTCTTTAGCATGAGGACATGCTATAGTCTAAGTGTGGGGAGGTTGATAAACCCCATCTTTAGGGTTTATCTTGTATGAATTTTTTAGGGTTTTATCAATGGTCCTTCACACTTATCCATATAAAAATGCATGATTTTGTGTTCCTTTCTCAACTTTGCTTCATGGATGAAAACATGCTTCTTTTACATCAAATTAGATATCTTTTAACCCTCCTCTATTACCATTCGATGTCGTGATCTGTTTGTTAAGTGATTTCAGAGCTTATAGGGCAAGGATGGCTTGGAAGAGAGGGAGGAAGCATGCATAAAGGAAGGGAGCATGGAAAATGGAGCTTTGGAGTTTAGAGCAGCAACGCGTGCACGTGCCTTGCACGTACGCGTGGATGCGCACTACCAAGATTGGCGTGAAGAAGCCAAAGCCAGAAGTCTGCGTATTTGCATGGATAAGCCTGAACCTCATGGACGCACACGCACGCTTGACGCGTGCGCGTGGATTGTAAAGCTCCAGGGACATGTCTGCGTCGATGCCGCACGTGATTTTTAAAGAGAAAACGTGACCAGCGATTTCAGAGCAGTTACAGACCCTATTTGGAGCAGAATTTCTGGTAGAAAAAGCATAAGAGGACCAAAGATTGATGGATCCGCATCCATTCACTCATTTTACACACATTTTAGATATTTTCTTAGTTAGTTACATTTTGTAGAGAGAGAAACTCTCACCTCTCTCTAAGATTTTGCTCTCTCCATTCCAATTTCTCTTGGATTCCTTTGGTAAGATCAATTGCTAATTCACTTCTACTTTGATTCAAGTTGTAGATCTAATTCTTCTACTCTCAATTAGTGTTCTTTTGATTCATTCACTTTGGATCTTTGGTTTGTGACTTTGTTATTTTGATTTTGATCAAAGAAGTAAGGAATTTTATTCAATTATTTGATTGTTGATGTTTGATGTGAATTAGATAGCTTGAATTCAATTCCTTTTCTTGATTTCATAATGTCTCTTACTATTGCTCACCAATTATTTGAGGAAATGACAACCCTAGCTATGGAGTAGATTCTTCTTTCTTGGCTTAGGGGTTGAGTGGTTGAAACACTTGAATAGTTAGTATCAATTGTTGACTATCAATTGAGAATTGTTAATTAACTTGTAGGCCACTAGAGCTAAACTTCATTAGAACTTGTGCCTCAAGATAATTACTTTCACTTGACTTTTCTCCATGATTAGAGGTTAACTAAGAGAAGCAATGATTGATTGTTGTCACAATTGATGGAAGCTATAATGATGGAACTTCCAATGCTCACCCTTAGCCAAGGCTTTTATCTTGATTGATTGTTGTTCATTATTGTTTGCTAAAATTCTTAAACCAAACTCTCAAAACCACAAAAGGCTTCCTAATCAATGATGTGCATTCTAAGGCAATTCCTAGGGAAGACGACTCATGACTAATACTATCGGTTATAGATTTTAGAATTGTTTGATGTGAAATTTGCATGTCGGTTAGACTATACTCACAATTGAACTTATTGATAATTTCTATACTGGCATAAAAATCTCACATCAGGCATCCGTGAGATATATCCTACTTCTGAAATTGCTAAGATGATGGCTTAGATCCGATGTACCATCGTATGGAGTCATGTCAGGAGCTTTGAAGTCCTTTGGGACTTTAGCTTTCATGGTCTCTTGGTGAATGGATCTTGATCTTTGTGGGAGCTGTCTTCATGACCGGATCAAATGGTTTTGGTTTTAAGGTTAGCCTCGAGCTTTAGGAGCTTGTCCTCTAACCCTCGACGTCATCTTGTTTCTCTCCGGAGATCTCTTTTAGCTTCGCACTGGTGTTCGGCCTCTTATTCAAGTTGCTTGAGACATTCCTACTATTCTCGAAGGGCATCTAAAATTTCTGTATTTGGAGAATACTTGCTTCTGTTTTGTTAAGGTGTATCTTTCGGTGTGATGTCCGCGTTCTTATGTGGCGTCCTGTTTTCCAAATTAGAATTGTGGTCGTTGTCAAGGTTGTCTACCATGATGATGGAATGACTTCCAGGTTCCCCAGCAACGGCGCCAATGTTCTGAGGGTTACCTGAAACTGAAGGTCGATCTCGGATGAGATCTGTTGTTACGGCCAGAGCTGTCGTGTCCAACTTGTTAGACTTGGCGGTGCTGCTAATCCTTTGTCACTGGAGGGTGGTGGTACCTGCAAGAGACTCCTATGCTTAAGTTAGCACGTGATTTAGGCAGGATTTTGTGTAGAATCAGAGTATGAGTTATACCTCGGTGCTCCAGTGTATTTATAGTAGTGTTGAGTGGCCTTCCTTGAGATAAGATAGTTATCTTATCTTATCTTTTAGGTGAACCACCTTATCTTTTTAGGGGCCTAGCCACCTTTAGAGTTGGCTTTGTTTCTTGGTTTGGGCCTGCTTGGGCCTCTATAGTGATTTGACCGAACTCTTTTAGGAAGGTCGGTGGTGACCAACCTGAAGAGGTCGATCGCTCGTGTCTTCAGTTGGCCCGGGTCGCGTAGCTTGACCCAGGGTATGAACAGTCAGTATAAACAATAACCTTAGAACCAATTAAATAAGACATAAACTTATCAAATGCATACACTACAGCTAATAACTCTTTTTCTGTAGTTGTGTAATTCTTTTGTGCATCATTTAGCACATGGCTAGTGGTGCACGAATTTGTGATTCGCACAACTAACCAGCAAGTGCACTGGGTCGTCCAAGTAATACCTTACGTGAGTAAGGGTCGATCCCACGGAGATTATTGGTTTGAAGCAGTCAATGTTTATTTTATTAGTCTTAGTCAGGAGGCCAATGAAGTTATTTGGATTTAATTTTAAGAAGTCAAAGTATTTAAAATTGTAAGAAAAATAAGAGAGAATCAAAGCGTTACTTAGTGTGCAGTTATGAGAAATATGTTGGAGTTTTGGAGATGCTTTGTCCTCTGACTTCAACTCTTCCTTGAAATCCTTCAACACACGCAAGGCTCCTTCCATGGCAAGCTCTATGTAGGGTGTCACCGTTGTCAGTGGCTACTTCCCATCCTCTCAGTGAAAACGTTC